>NC_060195.1:8293753-8450036 GCF_021184085.1 Oncorhynchus gorbuscha | reverse complement strand
TCCTAAGGGTTAACTCATTACAGAGATTAGCCTCTTCCTAAGGGTTAACTCATTATGTAGATTAGCCTCTTCCTAAGGGTTAACTCATTATGTAGATTACCCTCTTCCTAAGGGTTAACTCATTATGTAGATTACCCTCTTCCTAAGGGTTAACTCATTATGTAGATTAGCCTCTTCCAAAGGGTTAACTCATTACAGAGATTACCCTCTTCCTAAGGGTTAACTCATTATGTAGATTACCCTCTTCCTAAGGGTTAACTCATTATGTAGATTACCCTCTTCCTAAGGGTTAACTCATTATGTAGATTACCCTCTTCCTAAGGGTTAACTCATTACAGAGATTAGCCTCTTCCTAAGGGTTAACTCATTACAGAGATTAGCCTCTTCCTAAGGGTTAACTCATTACAGAGATTACCCTCTTCCTAAGGGTTAACTCATTATGTAGATTACCCTCTTCCTAAGGGTTAACTCATTATGTAGATTACCCTCTTCCTAAGGGTTAACTCATTACAGAGATTACCCTCTTCCTAAGGGTTAACTCATTATGTAGATTACCCTCTTCCTAAGGGTTAACTCATTACAGAGATTAGCCTCTTCCTAAGGGTTAACTCATTACAGAGATTAGCCTCTTCCTAAGGGTTAACTCATTACAGAGATTAGCCTCTTCCTAAGGGTTAACTCATTACAGAGATTAGCCTCTTCCTAAGGGTTAACTCAGTACAGAGATTAGCCTAAATACACTATTCCTAACTATATACAAAGTGTTATTGTGCTGTTTTCATTTTTACAATGAACAGTTTATGGCTGGTCATCATTTTCTCCAAATGAGAGACAGGAGGCAGCCTGATTGGTGGACTTTTACCCCCAAAACATGTTTTCATCCAATGACACGGGAGAGAGGGAGAGAATCCCTCTACAACATCCTCATACTGTAGAATCGTTATCCAGAATGTTGTTTCACACTGTTTTTCACAGCTCTGCTCTATTCTCTCCCGGGTGGCAGATGAAGGTTGTTCTGGCAACAGCTCTCACATTTCTGCTTTGTAATGGAATTTCCAGATGACCACAAGAAGCTTTTTTCCACAGAGAGAGAGAGACCACTTGCGAGCCATCATTTCAGAGTAAAGGGCAGACAGGAAGGAATCCAAGTGTATCCCTAATGGCACCCTATTCCCTATATAGTGCACTACTTTTGACCAGGTCCCAATGGCACCCTATTCCCTATATAGTGCACTACTTTTGACCAGGTCCCAATGGCACCCTATTCCCTCTATAGTGCACTACTTTTGACCAGGTCCCAATGGCACCCTATTCCCTATATAGTGCACTACTTTTGACCAGGTCCCAATGGCACCCTATTCCCTATATAGTGCACTACTTTTGACCAAGGCCCATATGGCTCTGGCCAAAGGTAATGTTCCCTCTTAATATTTTGGGACACTGAGCACATTTCAAGTCTGCTGAGCGCACACTTCTGTGCAACTTCCGGCACGCTTTTACTGTGAACCTTGAGGCTGTACCTACTTTAAGTTACAGTTTTAGCAGTGGTCAAGTAGGCTGCTGTGGCTATTTGATTATAATGTAGGCCTATCAGAGTGACCTACCATCAAAACAATGGAGGAAATGCATCCCATAACATTTTAACATGGAATTAGCTGTTCTGTCATAGCAGCAAATGTGTGGTGTTCAATGTAGGTCTACATCCCATGAGACTTTTGAAAAAAAACATGCAGGGCTTGACATTAACCTGTTTATTAACTTGTCCTTCAGACAAGGAGGTGACTGGAAATGTTATGTTGTTTGATGAAAGAAACCACTTGACAACATAAAATTCATTATTATTCTCATACCATTATTAGAGAGAAACAGACACATTATGATACCCTCTGTCTATTCGCTACTAAGCTTATTCAAACCTGTCTCAAATTACAACACTGTCCATTTAAGACATTAAAAAAAGCTCTTTACCTGACTGGCTTTTCAAAGATGTCTAGAAATGCATATGTTTTGTGCTCTTGTCGGAAACAACCATTCCACCAATGTTGACTAGAAATGAACTAGAACTGGGCTAATAACTCACTAACTAGCAAAGGATATGAACAAATGTGCACAGGTGGCTACATGCAGCTTTGATCTCAAAACAAGTGCTCATGCTGTAAACACAGTCCAGTTCAATGTGAACGGCACAGATCCATATATAGCAATGGATATTTGCCTATAGGCCTACTGCAGCTCTGATTGGTTATGGTGCACCGATTACAGGCCTGAGTTGTGCCTGTCAATGCAATAGAATCATACTCTAATGTGCTCTACCTACAATAAAATCTCTTGCACAGTCAGTTTTGCATACTAACTCTTGCATAGTTCATTTTCTTTCGATATGTTACATTGAAAGTGGCTAGTACTGCGTTGATTCGATCACAATTCCCACAGTAGAGTGAAACGTTGATAGTGTTAACTAAAGGGGACAAGTAGAAAGTTGAGTAGAGTTCCATCTTGCTGCATGCCCGTGTGCAGCTTAGAGGGAACACTGGTCCAACCCACTGCCCTATATAAATAATAGGATGCTATTTGGGATGTTGTCATGGTGACGGGTAAAACAAACAAACATCTCTCTCGCTCTCTGTCTCTCTCTCTCTCTGTCTCTCTCTGTCTCTCTCTCAAAATAACAGAGCCTGTGCATAGAGAACTCCTGTATCGTTGCCCACGACAAGATCGGCCGTTTCGGTAGCATGTTCACAGTCGACAAGGTCCTGACTCCCCCAATGGGCACTATCATGGATGTCCTGAAGGCTGATAACCGATTCAGGTGAGAGTCAATGAATCAGTGAATGATTCAATGAAAAGGATTACCAAGTGTGTCCTCAATAATATCTTGAGGCAATATAATTCAATTTCATAAGAGCAAGAACAGACATGTAAGCATATGAGCAAAAAAAGATAGTAGCTTCTGCCTACGTTCTGTAGCTAGATATCCTGAGAAGTCCCTCCAAGAGTCTAATGTTTTATCCAGAACTGAAAGGCACCATGTTGATTCATTTCCACCCACATTCAGAGATATGTTCTGTTTACTCTGTATCTTTTCACTACCAGCGATCTGTTCTGTTCTGCCACATGATTCAACTCATACATGTTCGGTACATTTGGCACATCAGAAACCACAACTCGTCGATGCTTTTTAAACTTTCCTATTAGTCAACTGTTTAAGTTCTGTTTCTTCCTCTGAATATTTTTATATAAAAAAAACTGTGTGTGTTGGGAATCAGTCAGTTGTCATGTCTTCTGTCTTCCTCTTGAGGAGGGTCTTTCTAAGTGTGCTTTCCCTTCTGTGCCAGTCTGTTGGTCGGTGCCATCCAGACGGCTGGCTTGACAGAGCTGATGAACCAGGCCGGTCCCCATACCGTGTTCGCTCCCACCAACGATGCCTTCAGCGCCTTGCCAAAGGCTGACCTCAACAAACTCATGGGTAAGGACAGCCCTGGCTCCAGACATTCTAGTGTTTCTCAAACAAAGCCAGTCTCAAACAAGAACAAAGGGTTGAGGTCTGGAAATGTAAGACTAGGATAATTATAACAGATACCTCTCTGCCATATGTGCTCCATCACATGTATGCCATATGTAGTGTATGCCATATGTAGTGTATGCCATATGTAGTGAATGCCATATGTAGTGAATGCCATATGTAGTGTATGCCATATGTAGTGTATGCCATATGGAGTATATGCCATATGTAGTGAATGCCATATGTAGTGTATGCCATTGGTAGTATATGCCATATGTAGTGTATGCCATATGTAGTGTATGCCATATGTAGTGAATGCCATATGTAGTGAATGCCATATGTAGTGAATGCCATATGTAGTGAATGCCATATGTAGTGTATGCCATATGTAGTGAATGCCATATGTAGTGAATGCCATATGTAGTATATGCCATATGTAGTGAATGCCATATGTAGTGTATGCCATATGTAGTGTATGCCATATGTAGTGTATTTGGGTGTCTGGCATCCTGCCTCAACCAAACTGTGATCAGGTTTCACGACTGGCTTTGCAAAACAAATCACTTTAAAATATAAAATACAAATCAGTGGCACATAAGGACAACCTGATTTGTCCCACAGTGAGAATATGTTCGGTTAGACAGACAGAACTATTGGAATGAACCTAATAACCTATCTACTACACCCAGGAAATGATGACACGATGGAATGCATCTTGGATGCTAGCACACGTATGAACGCCAAACAGCTGTGGTTAACTGGAGCCAGTTGTTCAGTTACAGTATGACCTACCTACAGTATACTGGAGCTACAGTTGCACTCGTTTTGGGTATATCAAATAATTTATAAAAACAAATAAACAGTGCTGTTTGTTAATGATTGCCCTAACCATTTCACAACAACTGTTTAGATGAGCAGGACACGTTTACACACATAACATCAGCATCATGTTGAATAACTTCATGTTCAATGACTTGGCCACAGCAATAAGAATGTAGCTGTAATGCTAAAGTATATGCTAAGTACCTTAACTCATCAGTTCCGTGTTGTATCTTGCACAACCGATTACTTTTCACTTTTGAATCAATGTTCATTCTTCAGTGTTATAGTTTTCCTATTTCCTCTGTTTGTAAACGTCTAGACCATAGAGATGCAACATGGTCCGGTAGGTGTTCTAATATCAGCTTGTTGTCTAGGCAACCCCAAGGAGCTGGCCAGTGTGTTGAAGTACCACATGGCTAAGGAGATTCTGGTCAGTGGAGGAGTGGGCTCCCATACCAGACTGAAGCCTCTGCAGGGAGACAAGCTGGAGCTGAACATGGTACAGTAGGCCCTTATAACTGTTTGATCCTGGAACACAAGATCCTAGAACAATTTGATCCTAGAACAATTTGATCCTAGACCAATTTGACCCTAGAACAATAGGATCCTAGAACAATTTGACCCTAGAACACATGATCCTAGAACAATTTGATCCTAGAACAATAGGATCCTAGAACAATATGATCCTAGAACAATAGGATCCTAGAACAATTTGATCCTAGAACAATTTGATCCTAGAACAATTTGACCCTAGAACAATATGATCCTAGAACAATAGGATCCTAGAACAATTTGACCCTAGAACACATGATCCTAGAACAATTTGATCCTAGAACAATTTGATCCTAGAACAATAGGATCCTAGAAAATGTTTATCCTAGAACAATGTAATCATAGAACACATGATCCTAGAACAATATGATCCTAGAACAATTTGATCCTAGAACAATTTGATCCTAGAACACATGATCCTGTAACAATTTGATCCTATAACACACATTTGATATTGATACTACTAACATGTACTACCATGTAATATCAGTACTATCATGTACTACCATGTAATATCAGTACTAACATGTACTACCATGTAATATCAGTACTATCATGTACTACCATGTAATACCAGTACTATCATGTACTACCATGTAATACCAGTACTAACATGTACTACCATGTAATATCAGTACTAACATGTACTACCATGTAATATCAGTACTACCATGTAATATCAGTACTGACATGTACTACCATGTAATATCAGTACTACCATGTAATATCAGTACTAACATGTACTACCATGTAATATCAGTACTACCATGTAATATCAGTACTAACATGTACTACCATGTAATATCAGTACTACCATGTAATATCAGTATTACCATGTACTACCATGTAATATCAGTACTACCATGTAATATCAGTACTGACATGTACTACCATGTAATATCAGTACTACCATGTAATATTAGTACTGACATGTACTACCATGTAATATCAGTACTGACATGTAATATCAGTACTGACATGTATTACCATGTAATATCAGTACTACCATATAATATCTGTACTGACATGTACTACCATGTAATATCAGTACTGACATGTACTACCATGTAATATCAGTACTGACATGTACTACCATGTAATATCAGTACTACCATGTAATATCTGTACTGACATGTACTACCATGTAATATCAGTACTACCATGTAATATCAGTACTAACATGTCATATCAGTACTGACATGTACTACCATGTAATATCAGTACTACCATGTAATATTAGTACTGACATGTAATATCAGTACTACCATGTAATATCAGTACTGACATGTACTACCATGTAATATCAGTACTAACATGTACTACCATGTAATATCAGTACTGACATGTACATGTTTTTCTTTTAATTGATGATTTTGTTTTCAGTGGAGAAAAGAGGTACTTATTTTGTTGTGTACTTCTATTGCTTACATCATTGGTGTACAATGTATACATTCTTTCAACATGACTTGATTGTCTTGAACCCCTGTTATGAAAATATTAAGTTTCATCTTATATATACCCTGTATATCTTTCTTCTTCAGAGGAACCAGACCGTGTACATCAACAAGGTCCCAGTGGTTGAAGCCGACTTGATGGCCACCAATGGAGTTGTCCACGCTGTGGGAGCCATCATAAAGCCACTGCGTAAGAGCAATCACTTCACTGTCCATGAAGACCGAATAAACCATCTCACATTACTGTATATAACGTACTGTATTATCCTACAATTGTCATTCCAACTCTGTCTTGTTCTCTCTCTCTCTATCTCCTCCAGCTCCTAAGGTTGACAGGGAACAGGCTGATGCCCCAGTCTCTTCCATGAGAGTAAGACATTTATAGACGGTTAACTTATCACGTCTCTTTTGACTGTCTTATTAGATGATCGTTTTTGTAAATCCGCAGCTATGCGAATGTTAATTATCTTAAAAATATGTGTTTTTTTGTATTTGTAAATGTATATCTATTCCTTTCTTCACAGACGGACTCAAGAATCGGAGTAAAAAATGGTAACTACTCTCTGATCTATATCTCTCAGTGTCTTTTGTTGAACTGGTGTTAAATGTTGTTATGATCTTTGTTTTGTTTCAGATGATCTCTTCCAGAAAGTCAGGAAAAGTCTCTCCAGCAGGACGATGAGTCGCGTCCAGTAAGACAAATTTAAGAGGAGAAAAAAAAAACCATAATTGCCTACAGTACATCAACACAAAATCACGGGATTGTTACTTTTGTTGATGGAAAATATTCTTATTTGGAACTCTAAAAGGGAGTCTTATCGATCTAATTTAGTCAAAGATGATCAATAATAACCCAGCATTAGATGAACACAGAGATGGGATATCTCTTAGTGGAATATGTTATAGAATTGCTTTCATATACCAAAAACCAAAGATTTGAATTGAAATAGAATTAACTTTGTCTGTTTTCTTTCATGTAAAAATGGTCAACCAAAAGAAAAAACAGCAACTAGCTATGACTACATATACTGTAGTTTCATCAGTGTTTTGAATGTTCACACGTGACTTCTGTTTTTAAATGTAAACGCAGAGCAGATTTTTTTGGTTGAGAAATGTATACTGTATTTTGTTTTGATATGATAGATGTAGCATGTTTTGCATGTTTTGGCTGGAATGGAAAAGCTATTCGTGCACACGCAAATCAAGGTTGAAGTCATGGCCTCTTGAGTTCTGATTCTCTTTCACTTTTTTTTCGTCATTAAACCTAATGAAAACAATAATGCACCCACAGTCAAGTCACATGCTTTCCATGTGTAACATACTGTAGCAATATATTTTTTGTGTGGAAACCAAAGAGCAATGGTCTCACATTTCAAAAATAAAATGTTCATTTTGTAGCCCCGGACTTTGTTTGGATTTTTTAAAACTTCTATCCATGACAACACGTCAGTGTTTCAAGACATTGGCACAGCAATTGTGTATATTATATCATATTATCTGTGTTCCAAATGGCATCCTATTCCCTTTATAGTGTACTACAAGGGCTCTGGTCAAAGGCAGTGTACTGTATAGGGAATAGGGTGCCGTTTGTTGTGTTCCAAATGGCATCCTATTCCCTTTTTCTAGTGTACTACAAGGGCTCTGGTTAAAGGCAATGGACTGTATAGGGAATAGGGTGCCGTTTGTTGTGTTCCAAATGGCATCCTATTCCCTTTATAGTGTACTACAAGGGCTCTGGTCAAAGGCAGTGGACTGTATAGGGCCGTTTGAGACGTAGCCTATCCAATGTCTGAGAACAATGTCTTCCTTCGGTTTGAATTGAACTAACTCCTGCTGAAAACCGCCCTCGCAGATCCTTCAGTAGAACAAAGTCAACACCTCAGTGTACAGGAACTGAAAAGGACATTTTTTTTTCTTATCCATGTGATTGTGATATCAATAATACTTGAATCCAAGACCAATACTTTCAATTCACCACTCACTAACATTGACTTCAATGTTAAGTTATAACATCTTTTTGAAGTTTATGTATTTTCTCTGGAGGGAGAAAAGGAAGAATTGTTATCTGTCAAGAAATTAGAACATAGGAACCCTTACTGTGAGTTCCAGTTTCTTGGTTGAGACTCAGGAGGGGGGCCATGTATGAGAATGTTGTAAGGTAGAGCGAGAGAGAGAGAGGGAGAGAGACAGATATATGTGTGCAATAGCCAGCTCCCAGTTGGCAGGCCTCCCGGCAAATGATCCGGAACAATGAATGAAACATTCCAAAGTGTTTTACACTCTGGAGCAGACACTACCAAGCTGTTGGAGCTACAGGGGGCAGAGAGACCACTGGCTAGGAGCCCTGGTCAGGAACTGAAGGCCACTGACTGGTCTGCATGCCAAGAAACAATTTAACAAGTATAAATATTGTGAGACAAATTATGGAGGTCACGGCACTTATTAGAGTTCTGGAATTCCCACCGGATTCTGGAACTCTCTCTAATGTCAGAGTTCTGATTTGATAAGAGACTTGTTGCTCAAGGTAACAGATGGAGCAAAGAATGTCAGGAAGAGTTGTCGTTGTTACATCCTTACTATTACATCAGTAACCAAACATGTAGAGACGTAATGTTGTTGCTGGATGTCATGTAGTGTATTACATGCTACTAGTAGCCTACAGTATATTGTTTCAGCAAGACATGGTAGATTGGCACACCATTCTAAATGCAAAAGTCATGCAAGTTCAGAGGGTTTTCTATGTCAATGTACCCATTGTTTAAGTTCAATCCTCTGTTTCAGTCCTTCTTTACCTAAACTGTGCCCTTCTGGACCATGAGGAAGTCAGCCTAGCGCCCGTTATTCCCCTGTAATATGGAACACATGTGGTACAATTACAAACACATTGGCTTTAGTACTGCTTTCACCTCATGTATTCCTCTACTGGTCCTGTTCCCGTGGCTTTAACACTTCTACTAGACACCTAGCCATAACATTATCAAGCCTGAAGACAGCTGTTACCCTTACTAGGGGAGGAAATACAGGTAGCTTACTAAGCCTAAGAGCTTTGTTCTTCCTATATTAAACTTGTAATTCCAACAGTGATTACTCATCTCTGACAGAGCAAGATGTTTCACCGACATCAGCGAAGAGGGTGTCTTGACCTAACATTCACCAGTTGTACCTACATACCAGTGTATAACTGGTCCAAGATCAGTTTGTGCTCTATTTCCAACTCCTAAAGGTCATTTTAATGACCATTTTGATGATCATAAAAGTTGGCAAGAGAGCACAAACAGATCATTGTTATAATAAGATCCTGTCATTCTCTCTGTATTGATAGAGGCAGATGTTTCTCACCGGAACAGAAGGCCTTCAGCCCCTGTACAATGGTTGACCTGTGGTCCATCTGTTACCCCCCCTGATACACCCCTAATAACATGACCAGGCTTGACCTACAGTGGCCCACTTATGTCAAGAGGAGAACACCCAAGGTGCGGCCGGGAATTTGGGGAACAGATCGAATGGGTATTGTATCTCCTGCGTTACATGTGAGAGCTGTCAATAAAGATCACACAAACCAATTCATTTCCTTTCATCAAAGGGAGAGTATCTGTCTATGGGTGATTTGTAGAGTATGGAGCTTATAGGCTAAAAGCAGAGCCTATAGGCTAAGTAAATAGATGAGGACTTAAGAGTAAACTGTAGGCCTATTTTAAACCTTGAATGAAAGAATCAAACTTAAAGGAGTGATAAAGGAGATGAGTGAAAACAACAAAGCAAAATAGTTTTTCTGTTCATCAGGTCTTGAAATACAGTATCACCATGTCTCTTCCATCTGTTATTGACATTGCTGTTTGCTTACATTCTGATCCAGGAACGCAGTTCTGTTTCCGCCTGTTGAAATTCTAGACCCGTTGTAGGGGGTTGGTTTCCTCCGTCTCCCCAAGAGCATTACCCGGACTGCTTTTCCTTCTGAGGAGACAGTGGATACATGGTTCTCCCATAGGTTACTGCTGTAAGGAGACAGTGGATACATGGTTCTCCCATAGGTTACTGCTGTAAGGAGACAGTGGATACATGGTTCTCCCATAGGTTACTGCTGTAAGGAGACAGTGGATACATGGTTCTCCCATAGGTTACTGCTGTAAGGAGACAGTGGATACATGGTTCTCCCATAGGTTACTGCTGTAAGGAGACAGTGGATACATGGTTCTCCCATAGGTTACTGCTGTAAGGAGACAGTGGATACATGGTTCTCCCATAGGTTACTGCTGTAAGGAGACAGTGGATACATGGTTCTCCCATAGGTTACTGCTGTAAGGAGACAGTTCATGGTTCTCCCATAGGTTACTGCTGTAAGGAGACAGTGGATACATGGTTCTCCCATAGGTTACTGCTGTAAGGAGACAGTGGATACATGGTTCTCCCATAGGTTACTGCTGTAAGGAGACAGTGGATACATGGTTCTCCCATAGGTTACTGCTGTAAGGAGACAGTGGATACATGGTTCTCCCATAGGTTACTGCTGTAAGGAGACAGTGGATACATGGTTCTCCCATAGGTTACTGCTGTAAGGAGACAGTGGATACATGGTTCTCCCATAGGTTACTGCTGTAAGGAGACAGTGGATACATGGTTCTCCCATAGGTTACTGCTGTAAGGAGACAGTGGATACATGGTTCTCCCATAGGTTACTGCTGTAAGGAGACAGTGGATACATGGTTCTCCCATAGGTTACTGCTGTAAGGAGACAGTGGTACATGGTTCTCCCAAGGAGACAGTGGATACATGGTTCTCCCATAGGTTACTGCTGTAAGGAGACAGTGGATACATGGTTCTCCCATAGGTTACTGCTGTAAGGAGACAGTGGATACATGGTTCTCCCATAGGTTACTGCTGTAAGGAGACAGTGGATACATGGTTCTCCCATAGGTTACTGCTGTAAGGAGACAGTGGATACATGGTTCTCCCATAGGTTACTGCTGTAAGGAGACAGTGGATACATGGTTCTCCCATAGGTTACTGCTGTAAGGAGACAGTGGATACATGGTTCTCCCATAGGTTACTGCTGTAAGGAGACAGTGGATACATGGTTCTCCCATAGGTTACTGCTGTAAGGAGACAGTGGATACATGGTTCTCCCATAGGTTACTGCTGTAAGGAGACAGTGGATACATGGTTCTCCCATAGGTTACTGCTGTAAGGAGACAGTGGATACATGGTTCTCCCATAGGTTACTGCTGTAAGGAGACAGTGGATACATGGTTCTCCCATAGGTTACTGCTGTAAGGAGAAGGAGACAGTGGATACATGGTTCTCCCATAGGTTACTGCTGTAAGGAGACAGTGGATACATGGTTCTCCCATAGGTTACTGCTGTAAGGAGACAGTGGATACATGGTTCTCCCATAGGTTACTGCTGTAAGGAGACAGTGGATACATGGTTCTCCCATAGGTTACTGCTGTAAGGAGACAGTGGATACATGGTTCTCCCTCCCAGTGGTTACTGCTGTAAGGAGACAGTGGATACATGGTTCTCCCATAGGTTACTGCTGTAAGGAGACAGTGGATACATGGTTCTCCCATAGGTTACTGCTGTAAGGAGACAGTGGATACATGGTTCTCCCATAGGTTACTGCTGTAAGGAGACAGTGGATACATGGTTCTCCCATAGGTTACTGCTGTAAGGAGACAGTGGATACATGGTTCTCCCATAGGTTACTGCTGTAACATTGTTCTTGTCTTATGTCTCGCTTTATTTAACTAGGCAAGTCAGTTTAGAACATTTTATTTTATTTACAACGACGGACGACACCGGCCAAACCCGGACGACGCTGGGCCAATTGTGCGCCGCCTTATGAGACTCCCAATCACGATCGGTTGTGATACAGCCTGGAGTGTGGTGTTGTCTCTCAAATCAAATCTAACTTTATTTGTCACATGCAACGAATACAACACGTGTAGACCTTACCGTGAAATGCTTTACTTACAAGCTCTTAACTAACAGTGCAGAGTTAAGAAGAGTTAAGAAAATATTTACCAAATGATCGAAAGTAAAAAATAATAAAAAGTAACACAATCACATAACAATTACGAGGCTATATACAGGGTGTTACGGTACAGAGTCATTGTGGAGGCTATATACAGGGTGTTACGGTACAGAGTCAATGTGGAGGCTATATACAGGGTGTTACGGTACAGAGTCATTGTGGAGGCTATATACAGGGGGTACCGGTACAGAGTCAATGTGGAGGCTATATACAGGGGGTACCGGTACAGAGTCAATGTGGAGGCTATATACAGGGGGTACCGGTACAGAGTCAATGTGGAGGCTATATACAGGGGGTACCGGTACAGAGTCAATGTGGAGGCTATATACAGGGTGTTACGGTACAGAGTCAGTGTGGAGGCTATATACAGGGGGTACCGGTACAGAGTCAATGTGGAGGCTATATACAGGGGGTACCGGTACAGAGTCAATGTGGAGGCTATATACAGGGGGTACCGGTACAGAGTCAATGTGGAGGCTATATACAGGGGGTACCGGTACAGAGTCAATGTGGAGGCTATATACAGGGTGTTACGGTACAGAGTCAGTGTGGAGGCTATATACAGGGGGTACCGGTACAGAGTCAGTGTGGAGGCTATATACAGGGTGTTACGGTACAGAGTCAGTGTGGAGGCTATATACAGGGGGTATCAGTACAGAGTCAATGTGGAGGCTATATACAGGGGGTACCGGTACTGAGTCAATGTGGAGGCTATATACAGGGGTACCGGTACGAGTCAGTGTGGAGTGTACAGAGTCAATGTGGAGGCTATATACAGGGGGGGTACCGGTACAGAGTCAATGTGGAGGCTATATACAGGGGTACCGGTACCGAGTCAATGTGGAGGCTATATACAGGGGTACCGGTACAGAGTCAATGTGGAGGCTATATACAGGGGTACCGGTACTGAGTCAATGTGGAGGCTATATACAGGGGGGGTACCGGTACCAGGGGGTACCGGTACAGAGTCAATGTGGAGGCTATATACAGGGGTACCGGTACTGAGTCAATGTGGAGGCTATATACAGGGGTACCGGTACCGAGTCAGTGTGGAGGCTATATACAGGGGTACCAGAGTCAATGTGGAGGCTATATACAGGGGGTACCGGTACCGAGTCAATGTGGAGGCTATATACAGGGGTACCGGTACTGAGTCAATGTGGAGGCTATATACAGGGGGTACCGGTACTGAGTCAATGTGGAGGCTATATACAGGGGGTACCGGTACAGAGTCAATGTGGAGGCTATATACAGGGGGTACCGGTACAGAGTCAATGTGGAGACTATATACAGGGGGTACCGGTACAGAGTCAATGTGGAGGCTATATACAGGGGGTACCGGTACTGAGTCAATGTGGAGGCTATATACAGGGGGTACCGGTACCGAGTCAGTGTGGAGGCTATATACAGGGGGTACCAGAGTCAATGTGGAGGCTATATACAGGGGGTACCGGTACCGAGTCAATGTGGAGGCTATATACAGGGGGTACCGGTACTGAGTCAATGTGGAGGCTATATACAGGGGGTACCGGTACTGAGTCAATGTGGAGGCTATATACAGGGGGTATATACAGGGGGTACAGAGTCAATGTGGAGGCTATATACAGGGGGTACCGGTACAGAGTCAATGTGGAGACTATATACATGGGGTACCGGTACAGAGTCAATGTGGAGGCTATATACAGGGGGTACCGGTACTGAGTCAATGTGGAGGCTATATACAGGGGGTACCGGTACTGAGTCAATGTGGAGGCTATATACAGGGGGTACCGGTACAGAGTCAATGTGGAGGCTATATACAGGGGGTACCGGTACAGAGTCAGTGTGGAGGCTATATACAGGGGGTACCAGTACAGAGTCAATGTGGAGACTATATACAGGGGGTACCGGTACAGAGTCAGTGTGGAGGCTATATACAGGACACACATCTCATTGTCCTGATGTATGTTTTGTCCTTGGGGGGCTGGGAATAAAAAATAAAATAAAAAAATATATATATATAATTATTTTTTGTATTCCCAGCCACCCTCCCCGCAGTGAGTAAGACCTGTAAAAACAGTTTAACATTCACAAGGCCAGATGGAATACCAAGGCACAGTACTCGGAGCATGCGCTGACCTGGGATGATGGCAAGTGTCTTCACAAACATTTACAACCTATCCCTGACCCGGTATGTAATACCAACTTGTTTTAAGCAGACCGCCATAGTCCCCGTGCCCAAGAACACCAACAGCCATTTAGGCTGGTTATCGCCAGCAGTCATTTGTTCTTAACCGACTTGCCTAGTTAAATAGGCTAAATAAAGGTTAAATAAAAAATAATTAACTGTCCATTATCTGATTAAAACATCAATTCATCTATATACTTGGTTTTTATAACTTCAATATTCCAATATTTTTATTTTATTTATTTAACTAGAAAATTCATATTCCAACGTCTAATATACTGCTGTCTGCCTTCTCCTTCCTCCCTGTCTTTCTGTCTGCCTGCCTCCTCCTTCCTGTCTGTCGGCCTGCTCCTTCCTGTCTGTCGGCCTGCTCCTTCCTGTCTGTCGGCCTGCTCCTTCCTGTCTGTCGGCCTGCTCCTTCCTGTCTGCCGCTACCTGTCGGCCTGCTCCTTCCTGTCTGTCGCTGTCTGTCGGTCTGCTCCTTCCTGTCTGTCTTTCAGCCTCTCTTCAAAAAAATAACTTGCTACGTGTGAAGGAAGACTGCCCACTAGTGGCGGATCCTTCCAGTTGCATCTTTTGGAGCGGCTGTAGCCACTGTCTTAATGATGAACATACGCCGATTGGACGTGTCGAATCAGACAAACCACAACCCAACAAACACAGACGAGCGGCACACACTTCACCACAACTCTGCTTTTTGGTCGGTGGTTGTTCAATTGCGTTTGTTGTGAGTGTGTGTAAGCGGTTTCACGTGATTCTAACTTGTCCACACATGACTTCATAATTTCATTCTAAGGTGGAAAGACAAGTGCCATAGAAAAGATAGCAGCTGGAAAACGTGTTTGTCGCGGGAACACAAGTAATTCATTTGGTAGGGAGAGCAACATTACTGCGGGACACACTTTCCATTGGTAGCCTCTCTCTCGTGAAGTGAACCCCAGACTGACTGGAGCCAACTTGTGTGACGTAGCAGAGCCGAAGCACAACCCTAGAATTCAAAGCTTGAAACATTGTTACAATGTAGCCTAGCTAAACTATATACTGTTACAATGAATGGAGCCTATTGCATGTTTGTATAAAATATATAGTCATACATGAAAAGCAATGCAATTCACAATTTATTCTAGCTAGCCCTATTCTTGAATAAAAATCTATTGCTTCCTCATTTTTATCAACTCAAATGTTATTTGTCACATACTTCTTAAACAAGAGGTGTAGACCAGTGTTTCCCAATTAGGGGTACTAGGAACCCTGGTGTGTACATGGCCTATCCACAGGGGGTACTTGATGAGACTCATGAGACCATAGGTCTACTGGTAAAATGCACACGAGGGGGTACTCCGGGGTTACTCCGGGTAGAGAAAAATGTACTTAGTGGTACATTAACCGAAAATGGTTGGGAACCACTAGTGTAGACTTAAATTGAAATGATTACTTACAGGTCCTTTTCCAACAAATTAAAGATAAAAAAACATTTAAATAGTGACACAAGGAATATATACACAGTGAATAATGAGTAAAAATGAACACCAGTAATGAGGAAAATGTGCACAGGTAAGAGGTAATTGAGGTAGCTACCGTATGTATCAGTGGAGGCTGACTGGAGGACGGGCTCATTGTAATGTCTGGAATGGAATCAATGGAACACTTTCCATATGTATAATGTGTTTGACTCCGTTCAGTTTATTCCATTGCCCGTCCTCTTATAGCTCCTCCCACCAGTCATCACTGGTGTGTACATGGACAGAAAAGAGCAGAGGCTCTGAGCTGTCCGATCAGGTCCATTGTCTACTACTACTACTACTACTACTACTACTACAGAACAGGATAGTTAATAGACAGCAGTGGTGTGTGTGTGTGTGTGTGTGTGTGTGTGTGTGTGTGTGTGTGTGTGTGTGTGTGTGTGTGTGTGTGTGTGTGTGTGTGTGTGTGTGTGTGTGTGTGTGTGTGTGTGTGTGTGTGTGTGTGTGTGTGTGAGAGAGTCCGTGCGAGAGAGGTCAATGCAGGTAGTCCAGGTAGCCATTTGATTAGCTATTTAGCAGTCTTGTTTAGCAGACTTGTTTAGCAGACTTGTTTAGCAGACTTGTTTAGCAGTCTTGTTTAGCAGTCTTGTTTAGCAGTCTTGTTTAGCATTCTTGTTTAGCATTCTTGTTTAGCAGTCTTGTTTAGCAGTCTTGTTTAGCAGTCTTGTTTAGCAGTCTTGTTTAGCAGTCTTGTTTAGCAGACTTATGCCTTGGGGGTAGAAGCTGTTCAGGGCCCTCTTGGTTCCAGACTTGGTGTACTGGTACCGCTTGCTGTGCGGTAGCAGAGGGAACAGTTTATGGTTTGGGTGGCTGGAGACCTTTCTTTTTGTTGTCCTTCCTCTGACACCGCCTGGTATAGAGGTCCTGGATGGCAGGGAGTTCGGCCCAAGTGATGTCCTGGGCCGTACTCACAACCCTCTGAGGGTGTCTTGCAGTTGCCCATATCAAGCGGTGATTCAACCAGCCAAGGTGCTCTTAATGGTCCAGCTGTGAAATCTTTTTGAGGTTATGAGGGCCCATGTCAAATCTTTTCAGCCTGCTGAGGGGGAAGAGGTGCTGTCGTGCCCTGTTCGCAACTTTGTGGCTGGGTGTGTGTGGACCATGTTAATTCCTTAGTGATGTGGACACTGAGGATCTTGAAGCTTTGGACCTGCTCCACCACAGTTTTATTGATGTGGATGGGGGGGGGGGGTGCTCACCCCTCGGTTTCCTGTAGTCCACAAAAAGGTTCCTTTGTTTTGTCGAGGGAGAGGTTGTTTTCCTGGCACCACACGCTCAGGTTTCTGACCTCCTCCCTATAGACTGCCTCATCGTCGTCGGTAATCAGTCCTACCGCTGTCGTGTCATCAGTAAACTTGACGATGGTGTTTTGAGTCGTTCGCGGCCACACAGTCGGGGGTGAACAGGGAGTACAGGAGACTAAGCACACACCCCTGAGGGGCCCCCATGTTGATTGTCAGAGTGATGTATAAGTTGTTGCCTACCCTCACCGCCTGGGGGTGGCCTGTCAGGAAGTCCAGGATCCAGTTGCAGAGGGAGGTGTTCAGTCCCAGCGTCCTGAGCTTGGTGATGCGCTTGGAGGGGACTATGGTGTTCCTTTGTCCAGGTGGGTGAAGGCAGTGTGGGAGTGCAATAGAGATTGCGTCATCTGTGGATCTGTTGGGGCGGAATGCAAATTGGAATAGGTCCAGGGTGACTGGGATGATGGTGTTGCTGTGAGCCATGACCAGCCTTTCAATGCATTTCTTGGATATAGATGTGAGCGCTACGGGGCGATAACCAGCCTAAATGACTGTTGGTGTTCTTGGGCACGGGGACTATGGCGGTCTGCTTAAAACAAGTTGGTATTACATACCGGGTCAGGGATAGGTTGTAAATGTTAGTGAAGACACTTGCCATCATCCCAGGTCAGCGCATGCTCTGAGTACTGTGCCTTGGTATTCCATCTGGCCTTGTGAATGTTAACCTGTTTTTAAAGGTCTTACTCACATCGGCTACCGAAAGCAAGATCACACAGTTGTCCAGAATAGCTGCTTTGCCGCAAAGCAAAGAAGGCATTTAGTTTGTCTGGTAGGCTAGCATCGCTGGAAAGCTTGTGGATGGGTTTCCCTTTGTAATCCGTGCTAGTTTTCAAGCCCTGCCACATCTGTGGAGTGACAGAGCCGGTGTCGTAGGATTCGATCTTAGTCTTGTATTGACACGCTTGTTTGATGGCTCGTCAGCAGTCATATCTGGGTTTCTTATAGATGTTTGGATTAATATCCAGCTCCTTGAAAGTGGCAGCTTTATCTCAGTGCGGATGTTGCCTGTAATCCATGGCTTCTGACTGGGGTACATAGTCACTGCACCTGTACATAGCCCATCTGTAAATAGCCCATCCAACTACCTCATCCCCCATACTGTTATTTTATTTATTTTGCTCCTTTGCGCCCCAGTATCTCTACTTGCACATCTATCACTCCAGTGTTTTAATTGCTATATGGAGTTATTCTGCCACTATGGCCTATTTATTGCCTTACCTCCCTTATCCTACCTCACTTTCACACACTGTATATAGACTTTTTCTATTGTGTTATTGACTGCATGTTTGTTTATTCCATGTGTAACTCTGTTTGTCATACTGCTTTGCTTTATCTTGGCCAGGTCACAGTTGTAAATGAGAACTTGTTCTCAACTAGCCTACCTGGTTAAATAAAGGTGAAATAAATAAATTAACTGTGGGGGTGACCTCGTCGATGCACTTTTTAATGAAAGTGTGGTAAACTCCTCAATGTTATCAGATGAATCCCAGAACATATTCCAGTCTGCTAGCGAAACAGTCCTATGGCTTAGCGTCTGCTTCATCGGACCACGATGTACGATTATGATGATTTTTATTTACGACATATTTCTTTACAAACAGCTCATGGGCAATTCCATAGAAACAGAGTGATTCTGAGACTCAGATGGTTCACTTTAAATTGTCAAACAAAGAGAAATGATTGCAAAGTTAACCAAACCATACAACTCTATGAACAATGACTGCTTTTAATAATTTCCACAGAAAATTATACAAAAAAACACATTTTATTTGTAATTTAAAATAGTTTATATTTGTTTTTTTATTTTATGCACTTTGAGATTGTCCTGTATAATGAAAAGCGCGTTACAAATGTAGTAAATTATTATTTACTTGGAGAACAGTGCGGATACAAAGTTTGGGAACAGAATTATGGCACAAACTCATATTCTGTTACCAAACTTTGCATCTGCACTGTTCTTCAAATAAATGTTTTAGTAAAATGTTCTACGGAAATTGTATAAAGTAGTCCTTGTGCATAGAGTTGTATAAAGTAGTCCTTGTGCATAGAGTTGTATAAAGTAGTCCTTGTGCATAGAGTTGTATAAAGTAGTCCTTGTGCATAGAGTTGTATAAAGTAGTCCTTGTGCATAGAGTTGTATAAAGTAGTCCTTGTGCATAGAGTTGTATAAAGTAGTCCTTGTGCATAGAGTTGTATAAAGTAGTCCTTGTGCATAGAGTTGTATGGTTGCAATTATTGTTTTTGTCTCAGCATCACTTTAAAAAAAAAACGTGGAATAGCTCTCATTTGAAGAAGACTGTGACAAAAATTTAAAAAAAAAAAGAAGAAAGTAAAAATCGGTCGTTTCGCGGAGGGATATGCGCTCCGCCTCCCAGGCGTGACGCCAGGACGGAGGAGTCGGGAAACAAGTCGGAAATTAAAAAACACAACTCCATGTCGGACTGCTTTAAATAGAGAGAAATTCATAAGGAAGCGACCAGCCTGACTCAATTATTCAAAGGTATGCGACGGGAAAAAAAACTATAGTTTTATCTACTAGATAAGCATGTTTCCAATAGGAAATGACCAAGTTTTTAATCAGTGAAGTTAGGCTTGGGTAGTTTTTCAGATGGGGGGGTTGTTGTAGCTAGCTAGCCAGTTAGCTAGAGAAGGGATTTTGCAAAAGTTATCTGGAGAGGGGAAGAGGAAACTAGCTAGACTTCGAGTGGGATAAAAACAAAAAAAAACGAGATTTGTGGTCTAAATAGGACGTGTTAACGTCAGCCATGTAAAACCACACGAATAACTTAGTGATTTGTAAACATCAATTCGGTTAACCCAACAGGCTAGCGAAGTTAGTTCATGAACATGTAGCGTGTTGAGCAAGCTAACGCTACTTGGCTAAGCTTAGCTGAACAAAACGTACTTAGCTAAGTTCACGTTAGCCAAATTGGATGAGTTTTTTTTTAAAATTAATTTTATATATTTTCCACTCTTCATAGCCATAACTAATCACATATCTATGAATGATGTATGTAGCTATCTCACACAAAATACATAGCTAGCTAACTATGTGTATACACATCAAGTGGAATTTGAGGTACCTGTGCTTTCGAGTTTAAGTTAGGCATGTCATGTTGTGTACCTTGGAAGTTAAATTTGTCACGTTGTTCAGTGTAACTAGTTACGTTTATATGGGCATCAGGACAAGCTTCAAGTGGTATAATGGTTGTGATTATGGGTCAAGTAAGTTAGTTTTTGATGTATCATCCTGCAGTGAAGATGTCACTGTGGGTTTCTGGTGTCAAATGATCATCCCATTTGGCAATTAGGCAATAATCCTCTTTGAGTACGACCTTGGATGGGGAGACATCTCATGTTTAGTTACCCGACTCATCCTTTTTTCTTCTCCATTTTCCACTTTCACCCTGTAGCCAGAGCATGCCATGTCAGAATTGTCTCAACATGCACACTGTTTGGTGCTTCCTGACCCTGCTTTACAGGACATCCAGGCAGGAAAATACTGAGGTGTGATGTGATCAGTTGCTGGACTCTGGGGATCTGTGCATGTTTCCTGTCATTAAAGTTATTGTATCGCTGTCATCGGTCACATGCCATTACAGCCTCACAGAAACCAGCATATTATTTGGTCAGGCTGTGTCTAGAGAGCTTGCTTGTCCATATCTTCATGGATGAAGCAGGCCTACGTGCATCTTTAGAGTCAGTAAATGGCCTACCTAGTCTCTTCTACATTTTTGTTTTCCTTGTATGTCATCTCACTTAATCGTGACACATGCAAAGCTTATTTATTTTTCCTGTGGTGACTGAAGTGTAGGGTATATTGTATTGCCTATAGAGCTCAATTAGTGCTTTTCCCCTATTGTACCAATGAAGGGGTAAACTGCCTAGTGCTGTTGAACAGCTGTGTGCCGTAAGGGAGGGATATGATGGGAAAGGATGGGAGAGGAAGCAGCTTTCAGTGACCTCACATCCTCTGCTAGGGCTGTTTTCAACAGCTGTGCGGCCATGCCTGTGTTTGTCGTCTTTCGGTCTCTGTCCACCCAGATATGTCTGCCTGTCTATCGGCCGGTTTTCCCCTGCCTCTCCACCCAGAAGTCTGTCTACCGGTTTTCCCGTCTGTCTACCCAGAGGTCTGTCTGTCCGTCAGGCTGTCTATCCCATCCATACATCGCCCAGATTGGGGCTTTGTGGGGCTGTTGCTTAGATTACTATCTCAAGCATACCAAACTCTTTGGCCTTTTAAAAACCTGCTGTATGTGAAATATTGTGTGCTATAGCGTGGTAGATAAATACATGTGACTCGAGATCAGGGTTTTCCAAACCCCCTCCCCTCCTCCTGCGTGCTCCAAGTCTATTTCTATGGCAACAAGCACTGTTCATGACACAAACAGTTCACACCCCTCTTGTTGGTTGGGAGAATTTAGCAGGTTTTAAAGCTTATTTCCTGCTATTCTACACATATTTAGTCAAGGGGCACAAAGAAAATGTTGCTGTTTTTTAAAGCACATTTTCTTGCAATTCTATACAATTCGGTGTATTCATGTGATATTTGAGTGTTGTAATTGTTTGGTCTATCTATGGGCATTTGACAATTTTATAAAAAGCTCTAAAGTATGTAATGACTATGACATTTTGAACCTTTATTTAACTAGTCAGTTAAGAACAAATTCTTATTTACAATGACGGCCTAGGAACAGTGGGTTTAACTGCCTGTTCAGGGGCAGAACGACAGATTTGTACCTTGTCAGCTCGGGGATTGAACTTGCAACCTTCCGGTTGGTAGTCCAACGCTCTAACCGCTAGGCTACCCTGCCGCCTCTACACTCTAACCGCTAGGCTACCCTGCCGCCTCTACACTCTAACCGCTAGGCTACCCTGCCGCCTCTACACTCTAACCGCTAGGCTACCCTGCCGCCTCTACACTCTAACCGCTAGGCTACCCTGCCGCCTCTACACTCTAACCGCTAGGCTACCCTGCCGCCTCTACACTCTAACCGCTAGGCTACCCTGCCGCCTCTACACTCTAACCGCTAGGCTACCCTGCCGCCTCTACACTCTAACCGCTAGGCTACCCTGCCGCCTCTACACTCTAACCGCTAGGCTACCCTGCCGCCTCTACACTCTAACCGCTAGGCTACCCTGCCGCCTCTACACTCTAACCGCTAGGCTACCCTGCCGCCTCTACACTCTAACCACTAGGCTACCCTGCCGCCTCTACACTCTAACCACTAGGCTACCCTGCCGCCTCTACACTCTAACCACTAGGCTACCCTGCCGCCTCTACACTCTAACCACTAGGCTACCCTGCCGCCTCTACACTCTAACCTCTAGGCTACCCTGCCGCCTCTACACTCTAACCACTAGGCTACCCTGCCGCCTCTACACTCTAACCACTAGGCTACCCTGCCGCCTCTATACTCTAACCACTAGGCTACCCTGCCGCCTCTACACTCTAACCACTAGGCTACCCTGCCGCCTCTACACTCTAACCACTAGGCTACCCTGCTGCCCCATGATGATGCACTACCCAGTTTTGAAATGGCACCTTGTGCATTTTACTATTACGACTTTCAAGAGTAAGTTTCAAGCCAGACTGAGTTCCTTTAAAAAAAAATAAGGTGACTCGCCCCACAGTTTGGGAACCACTGCTCTAGATGACATTGCTTTTATTTATTTTATATTAACCAGGTAGGCCAGTTGAGAACAAGTTCTCATTTACAACTGCGACCTGGCCAAGATTAAGCAAAGCAGTACAACTGCGACCTGGCCAAGAAAAAGCAAAGCAGTGAGACACCAAGAGTTACACATGGAATAAACAAACATCCAGTCAATAACACAATAGAAAAGTCTAAAAACAGGGTGTGGAAATGAGGTTAGGCAATAAATAGGCAGTAGCGGCGAATTAATTACAATTTAGCTATTAAACACTGGAGTGATAGATGTGCAGAAGATGAATGTGCAAGTAGAGATACTGGGGTGCAAAGGAGCAAAAAAAAAAAAAGACAATATGTGGATGAGGTAGTTGGATGGGCTATGTGCAGTGATCTGTGAGCTGCTCTGACAGCTGATGCTTAAAGTTAGAGGGAGATAATAGGCTTCAGTGATTTTTACAATTCGTTCCAGTCATTGGCAGCAGAGAACTGGAAGGAAAGGCGACCAAAGAAAGGAATAGTTTTTGGGGGTGACCAGTGAAATGTACCTGCTGGACCGCGTGCTACGGGTGGGTGCTGCTATGGTGACCAGTGGAGCTGAGATAAAGCGGGGCTTTACCTAGCAGAGACTTATAGATGACCTGGAGCCAGTGGGTTCGGTGCCGAATATGACGCGAGGGCCAGCCAACGAGGGCATACAGGTCACAGTGGTGGGTAGTATATGGGGCTTTGGTGGCAAAACGGATGGCACTGTGATAGACTGCATCCAATTTGCTGAGTAGAGTGTTGGCGATGTAATTTACAAAATGGCCTCAAGTCAAGGATCGGTAGGATAGTCAGTTTATCAAGGGTATGTTTGGCAGCATGAGTGAAGGAGGTTTTATTGCGAAATAGGAAGCCAACTAGATTTAATTTTGGATTGGTGATGCTGAATGAGAGTTTACAGTCTAACCAGACGCCTAGGTAGTTGTCCACATTCTAAGTCAGAATAGTGATGTTAGCCGTGTTGGCAGGGCCGGGCAGAAATCGGTTGAAGAGCATGCATTTAGTTTTGCTTGCATTTAAGAGCAGTTGGAGGCCACGGAAGGAGTGTTGTATGGCATTGAAGCTTGTCTGGAGGTTTGTTAATAGAATAACCAAAGAAGGGCCAGAAGTATACAGAATGGCGTCGTCTGCGTAGAGGTGGATCAGAGACTCACCAGCAGCAAGAGCGACATCATTGATGTGTACAGAGAAGAGAGTCGGCCTGAGAAGTGAACCCTGTGGCACCCTCATAGAGACTGCCAGAGGTCCGGACAACAGGCCCTCCGATTTGACACATTGAACTCTGCCTGAGAAGTAGTTGGTGAACCAGGCGAGGCAGTCATTTTGAGAAACCAAGGCCGAGTCTGCCGATAAGAATAGGGTGATTGACAGAGTAGAAAGCCTTGGCCAGGTCGATGTTTCCAACATGTTTTGTTCCCTTGCCGCGATACTAAGGTGTATGGTAATGCTGTTATCGTCCCAGTCCTAGATGTCACCTAACCTGAGGATTCTGTGTTGCAATATATTTCTAACAGCTGCTATTCTTCCCCCCCCAGGTTCTACACTAGACCTTAACCGAGGCGCTGGTCACCACATATGGACTAAACCAGAGACTCAGAAAGCGAGAGGGAGAAGAGGAGAGAATAGGTCCTTTTTCCCCCCCTATTTTGTATTTGCCTACGTTTGTAAATCCTCTGGGCTGTTGTGTCCCAGAGAGGGGGGGATCTCAGCTGGACTTGTTCCCCAAACTGCACTCCCCTCAGTGGGGTTGGTTGTGACCCAGTGCCAGGGTACATCCCACCTCACGGCAGGCTTTCCTTTCCTGAGCAGCTGTGTCCTGCCTGCGTCCTGCCTCTATTTCCTGTCCTTGGTGTGCAAGGCTAAGCCTCCTTTCTCTACCCCCCCAACCACCACACACACACACACACAAACATTCTCCCTCCCTGTTGACTGTGATCCAAGAAGAGGACTCGTCAATCACCTAACTTTCTGGTAAATTTCTCCCTCTCACCACAGACAGCAGCACCATGACCTCTATGTCCAGCCTCTTCTCCTTCACCAGTCCAGCTGTGAAGCGTCTGCTGGGGTGGAAGCAGGGGGACGAGGAGGAGAAATGGGCTGAGAAGGCTGTTGACGCTCTGGTCAAGAAACTGAAGAAGAAGAAGGGAGCCATGGAGGACCTGGAGAAAGCCCTCAGCAGCCCAGGACAGCCCAGTGAGTGACCCTGTCTGTAGTCATCAAATCACATTTATTTATATAGCCCTTTGTACATCAGCTCATATCTCAAAGTGCTGTACAGAAACCCAGCCTAAAACCCCAAACAGCAAGCAATGCAGGTGTAGAAGCACGGTGGCTAGGAAAAACTCCCTAGAAAGGCCAAAACCTAGAGAGGAACCAGGCTATGTGGGGTGGCCAGTCCTCTTCTAGCTGTGCCGGGTGGAGATTATAACAGAACATGGCCAAGATGTTCAAATGTTCATAAATGACCAGCATGGTCCAATAATAATAAGGCAGAACAGTTGAAACTGGAGCAGCAGCAGCACAGCCAGGTGGACTGGGGACAGCAAGGAGTCATCGTGTCAGGTAGCCCTGAGGCATGGTCCTAGGGTTCAGGTCCTCCGAGAGAGAAAGAGCGAATTAGAGAGAGCACACTTAATTCACACAGGACACTGAATAGGACAGGAGAAGTACTCCAGATATAACAAACTGACCCTAGCCCCCCGACACAAACTACTGCAGCATAAATACTGGAGGCTGAGATAGGAGGGGTCAGGAGACACTGTGGCCCCATCTGAGGACACCCCCGGACAGGGCCAAACAGGAAGGATATAACCCCACCCACTTTGCTAAAGCACAGCCCCCACACCACTAGAGGGATATCTTCAACCACCAACTTACCATCCTGAGACAAGGCCGATTATAGCCCACAAAGATCTCCGCCACGGCACAACCCAAGGGGGGGCGCCAACCCAGACAGGAAGATCACATCAGTGACGCACCCCTCCCAGGGATGGTATGAAAGAGCCCCAGTAAGCCAGTGACTCAGCCCCTGTAATAGGGTTAGAGGCAGAGAATCCCAGTGGAAAGAGGGGAACTGGCCAGGCAGAGACAGCAAGGGCGGTTCGTTGCTCCAGAGCCTTTCCGTTCACCTTCCCACTCCTGGGCCAGACAACACTCAATCATATGACCCACTGAAGAGATGAGTCTTCAGTAAAGACTTAAAGGTTGAGACAGAGTGTGTGTCTCTCACATGGGTAGGCAGACCATTCCATAAAAATGGAGCTCTATAGGAGAAAGCCCTGCCTCCAGCTGTTTGCTTAGAATTTCTAGGGACAATTTGGAGGCCTGCGTCTTGTGACCGTAGCGTACGTGTAGGTATGTACGGCAGGACCAAATCAGAGAGCTAGGTAGGAGCAAGCCCATGTAATGCTTTGTAGGTTAGCAGTAAAACCTTGAAATCAGCCCTTGCCTTGACAGGAAGCCAGTGTAGGGAGGTTCCAGTCAGGATTCTAGCAGCCCGTATTTAGCACTAACTGAAGTTTATTTAGTGCTTTATCCGGGTAGCCGGAAAGTAGAGCATTGCAGTAGTCTAACCTAGAAGTGACAAAAGCATGGATTAATTTTTCTGCATCATTTTTGGACAGAAAGTTTCTGAATTATGCAGTGTTATGTAGATGGGAAAAAAGCTGTCCTTGAAAAGGTCTTGATCTTTTCTTCAAAAGAGAGATCAGGGTCCAGAGTAACTCCGAGTTCTTTCACAGTTTTATTTGAGACGACTGTACAACCATTAAGATTAATTGTCAGATTCAACAGAAGATCTCTTTGTTTCTTGGGACCTAGAACAAGCATCTCTGTTTTGTCAGAGTTTAAAAGTAAAACGTTTGCAGCCATCCACTTCCTTATGTCTGAAACACATGCTTCTAGCGAGGGCAATTTTGGGGCTTCACCATGTTTCATTGAAATGTACAGCTGTGTGTCATCCGTATAGCAGTGAAAGTTAACATTATGTTTTCAAAGGACATCCCCAAGAGGTAAAATATATATAGTGAAAACAATAGTGGTCCTAAAACGGAACCTTGAGGAACACCAAAATTTACAGTTGATTTGTCAGAGGACAAACCATTCACAGAGACAAACTGATATCTTTCCGACAGATACGATCTAAACCAGGCCAGAACTTGTCCGTGTAGACCAATTTGAGTTTCCAATCTCTCCAAAAGAATGTGGTGATCGATGGTATCAAAAGCAGCACTAAGGTCTAGGAGCACGAGGAGAGATGCAGAGCCTCGGTCTGATGCCATTAATATGTCATTTACCACCTTCACAAGTGCAGTCTCAGTGCTATGATGGGGTCTAAAACCAGACTGAAGCATTTCGTATACATTGTTTGTCTTCAGGAAGGCAGTGAGTTGCTGCGCAACAGCCTCTTCTAAAAATTTTGAGAGGAATGGAAGATTCAATATAGGCCGATAGATTTAAAAAAATATATATTTTCTGGGTCAAGGTTTGGCTTTTTTTTTAGTGAGTTTGGTACACATCCGGTGGATAGAGAGCCGTTTATTATGTTCAACATAGGAGGGCCAAGCACAGGAAGCAGCTCTTTCAGTAGTTTAGTTGGAATAGGGTCCAGTATGCAGCTTGAAGGTTAAGAGGCCAAGATTATTTTCATCATTGTGTCAAGAGATATAGTGCTAAAACACTTGAGCGTCTCTCTTGATCCTAGGTCCTGGCAGAGCTGTGCAGACTCAGGACAACTGAGCTTTTAAGGAATACGCAGATTTAAAGAGGAGTCTGTAATTTGCTTTCTAATAATCATGATCTTTTCCTCAAAGAAGTTCATGAATTTATCACTGCTGAAGTGAAAGCCATCCTCACTTGGGGAATCCTGCTTTTTAGTTAGCTTTGCGACAGTATCAAAAAGGAATTTCGGATTGTTCTTATTTTCCTCAATTAAGTTAGAAAAATAGGATGATCGAGAAGCAGTAAGGGCTCTTCGGTACTGTCTTTCCAAGCTAGTCGGAAGACTTCCAGTTTGGTGTGGCGCAATTTCCGTTCCAATTTTCTGGAAGCTTGCTTCAGAGCTCGGGTTTTTCTGTGTACCAGGGAGTTAGTTTCTTATAAGAAATGTTTTTAGTTTTTAGGGGTGCAACTGCATCTAGGGTATTGCACAAGGTTAAATTGAGTTCCTCAGTTAGGTGGTTAACTGATTTTTGTTCTCTGGCGTCCTTGGGTAGACAGAGGGAATCTGGAAGGACATCAAGGAATCTTTGTGTTGTCTGTGAATTTATAGCACAACTTTTGATGTTCCTTGGTTGGGGTCTGAGCAGATTTGTTGCAATTGCAAACGTCATAAAATGGTGGTCCGATAGTCCAGGATTATGAGGAAAAACATTAAGATCCACAACATTTATTCCATGGGACAAAACTAGGTCCAGAGTATGACTGTGACAGTGAGTGGGTCCAGAGACATGTTGGACAAAACCCACTGAATCCGGGCCAGGTGTAAGAGAGACACTGTCTGTTTGGATGAGAGTCTGCTAGATGACTTTATAGCAGCAATCATACTTGGTCCGGGCCAGGTGTGAGAGAGACACTGTCTGTTTGGATGAGAGAGTCTGCTAGATGACTTTATAGCACCAATCATACTTGGTCCGGGCCAGGTGTGAGAGAGACACTGTCTGTTTGGATGAGAGAGTCTGCTAGATGACTTTATAGCAGCAATCATACTTGGTCCGGGCCAGGTGTGAGAGAGACACTGTCTGTTTGGATGAGAGAGTCTGCTAGATGACTTTATAGGAGCAATCATACTTGGTCCAGATATTTTCAAACCTTTCCCTAAAACCCGTCTCTCTCCTGCCCTGCCAGGTAAGTGTGTGACCATCCCTCGGTCTCTGGACGGTCGTCTCCAGGTGTCTCACAGGAAGGGTCTCCCCCACGTTATCTACTGCAGAGTGTGGAGGTGGCCCGACCTACAGTCTCACCACGAGCTCAAGCCTCTGGAGGTGTGTGAATACCCCTTTGGCTCCAAGCAGAAGGAGGTCTGCATTAACCCCTACCACTACAAGAGAGTAGAGAGCCCAGGTACGTAACCACTAGCTTGTAGCTAGTACATACTGGTATCTTAAGTCATGTTCGTTCCTACTATAGTATTGATCTGATGCATTGAAAGACCTAGCCTATACGTGCTGGCTTTGTGGCTGTTGTGGACGTCCTTCTGCAGGGACTGAACATGTACACAGTAAGGAGAATCTGACTTAAGTTGAAATAGAGTACTACATTCTTGACCAGTTAACCAATTGAAGGAGAGTACTGAATCCTTGACTACTTGTACTATTTGTTTTTAATTTCTAAGAAATATGTCTCAAGGTGATTTTCCTCCAAAACAATATGAGGCCATTCTGGCTGCTACCCTAGAGATGGATGTGTTGTGTCTCTTCTGAGTGACATGATATCTGCTCTTGGATTGGTTAAGACAAAGCTGTCAGTCACATGTCGTGGGAGGAGCAGAGCGCAGTTACAGATGGTCTGATCAGTAGGATCTGCATCATATTAGCATGTTTTTAGAATTAAATTTGGGGGGGGGGGCAACTGTTATTGACACCATGTACCACAGCCCCCGATGACAACAGGTCATGAGAATATTAATTTACATTACATTTAAGTCATTTAGCAGATTCCTTTATTAGTGTGTAGTACCTTTGTTTTCACTGGTTTCAAATTAAATACTAGTGTCCCAAGGTTTTTATTTATTAAACATTTTTGATATAAAGACCACTTCAAATCAATATGTATATTTAAAATCTCGTTCTCCACCAGTGCTGCCTCCGGTGTTGGTGCCTCGCCACAGTGAGTTCAACCCCCAACACAGCCTCTTGGTCCAGTTCAGGAACATGACTCACAACGAGCCCCACATGCCCGTGAACGCCACCTTCCCAGAGTCCTTTCAGCAGCACAGCGGGGGCAGTGGCTCCTCCTTCCCAATCTCCCCCAACTCCCCCTACCCTTCCTCCCCAGCCTCCAGCGGAGGGGTGGGCACCTACCCCAACTCGCCTGCCAGCTCCGGACCCTCCAGCCCCTTCCAGCTTCCAGGTAGATGTCAGTATTCACTCCTATCCTTTATCATGCACCTATGTGTTTATTGATAGCTGCTTTTACAATATAATAGGCTAACAGCATATGTTATGTATTCACACTGGGTTTTCACACTTGTCCACGTCACCTGGTCTCTCACTGCCTTTGGCCTCTGTCCACGTCACCTGGTCTCACACTGCCTTTGGCCTCTGTCCACGTCACCTGGTCTCTCACTGCCTTTGGCCTTTATGATGTCCACGTCACCTGGTCTCTCACTGCCTTTGGCCTCTGTCCACGTCACCTGGTCTCACACTGCCTTTGGCCTCTGTCCACGTCACCTGGTCTCTCACTGCCTTTGGCCTTTATGATGTACTGTCCACGTCACCTGGTCTCTCACTGCCTTTGGCCTTTATGATGTACTGTCCACGTCACCTGGTCTCACACTGCCTTTGGCCTTTATGATGTACTGTCCACGTCACCTGGTCTCACACTGCCTTTGGCCTTTATGATGTACTGTCCACGTCACCTGGTCTCACACTGCCTTTGGCCTTTATGATGTACTGTCCACGTCACCTGGTCTCTCACTGCCTTTGGCCTTTATGATGTACTGTCCACGTCACCTGGTCTCACACTGCCTTTGGCCTTTATGATGTACTGTCCACGTCACCTGGTCTCACACTGCCTTTGGCCTCTGTGATGTCCACGTCACCTGGTCTCTCACTGCCTTTGGCCTTTATGATGTACTGTCCACGTCACCTGGTCTCACACTGCCTTTGGCCTTTATGGTGTACTGTCCACGTCACCTGGTCTCACACTGCCTTTGACCTCTGTCCACGTCACCTGGTCTCACACTGCCTTTGGCCTCTGATGTCCACGTCACCTGGTCTCTCACTGCCTTTGGCCTCTGTCCACGTCACCTGGTCTCTCACTGCCTTTGGCCTCTGTCCACGTCACCTGGTCTCACACTGCCTTTGGCCTCTGTCCACGTCACCTGGTCTCTCACTGCCTTTGGCCTTTATGATGTGATGTCCACGTCACCTGGTCTCTCCATGCCTTTGGCCTCTGTCCACGTCACCTGATCTTACACTGCCTTTGGCCTTTATGATGTACTGTCCACGTCACCTGGTCGCTCACTGCCTCTGTACACGTCACCTGGTCTCTCACTGCCTTTGGCCTCTGTCCATGTCACCTGGTCTCACACTACCTTTGGCCTCTGTGTGTAAATGTAAAAGGCAAGTAAGATTGCCATTTAAAATAACAATTTTTTCCCCTTTTTTTCTGATGAAAATGGAATCAGAAATTTGTGGAGAACAATTTGGTTTGATTTTTCTAACCATTTCTGATACGAACCAGGGTCTTCTGCCAGCCAGGGGGACAGTCTAAAGTGTATACCGACGGTCTGCATCAGGGTGACTGGTGAGCGCCAGTCAGTGCACCCATCTCTGGACACTGCATGGGGTCTGACCTCCTGTTCTGGTGAATATATCCCCAGCCAGTGACGTTTGCTGCTGCACTTATCCACAACAGAGACACGGGCCGTTGTAGTCAGGCAGAATGGCAGTGTGGGAAAGAGGATTGAATTGCCCCCCCAGGTCTGAATCACTGCAGTGCTATCACTTCTGTGTGTTGAATTGCCCCCCCCAGGTCTGAATCACTGCAGTGCTATCACTTCTATGTGTCGAATTGCCCCCCAGGTCTGAATCACTGCAGTGCTATCACTTCTGTGTGTTGAATTGCCCCCCAGGTCCCAGGTCTGAATCAGGTCTGCAGTGCTATCACTTCTATGTGTTGAATTGCCCCCCAGGTCTGAATCACTGCAGTGCTATCACTTCTGTGTGTTGAATTGCCCCCCCCCAGGTCTGAATCACTGCAGTGCTATCACTGCCCCCCAGGTCTGTGTGTTGAATTGCCCCCCAGGTCTGAATCACTGCAGTGCTATCACTTCTATGTGTTGAATTCACTGCAGTGCTATCACTTCTGTGTGTTGAATTCCCCCCCCAGGTCTGAATCACTGCAGTGCTATCATGTCTGAATCACTTCTGTGTGAATCACTGCAGTGCTATCACTTCTGTGTGTTGAATTGCCCCCCCCCCAGGTCTGAATCACTGCAGTGCTATCACTTCTATGTGTTGAATTGCCCCCCCCCCAGGTCTGAATCACTGCAGTGCTATCACTTCTGTGTGTTGAATTGCCCCCCCCCAGGTCTGAATCACTGCAGTGCTATCACTTCTGTGTGTTGAATTGCCCCCCCCCAGGTCTGAATCACTGCAGTGCTATCACTTCTGTGTTGAATTGCCACCCCCCACCCAGGTCTGAATCACTGCAGTGCTATCACTTCTATGTGTTGTGCCACCCCCCCCCCGGGTCTGAATCACTGCAGTGCTATCACTTCTATGTGTTGAATTGCCCCCCCCCAGGTCTGAATCACTGCAGTGCTATCACCCCCCCCCAGGTCTGAATCACTGCAGTGCTATCACTTCTATGTGTTGAATTGCCCCCCCCCCCAGGTCTGAATCACTGCAGTGCTATCACTTCTATGTGTTGAATTGCCCCCCACCCAGGTCTGAATCACTGCAGTGCTATCACTTCTATGTGTTGAATTGCCCCCCCCCAGGTCTGATCACTGCAGTGCTATCACTTCTATGTGTTGAATTGCCCCCTAGGTCCACTGCAGTGCTATCACTTCTATGTGTTGAATTGCCCCCCCCAGGTCTGAATCACTGCAGCCCCCCCCAGGTCTGAACTGCAGTGCTATCACTTCTATGTGTTGAATTGCCCCCCCCCAGGTCTGATTCACTGCAGTGCTATCACTTCTATGTGTTGAATTGCCCCCCCCCAGGTCTGAATCACTGCAGTGCTATCACTTCTATGTGTTGAATTGCCCCCCACCCAGGTCTGATTCACTGCAGTGCTATCACTTCTATGTGTTGAATTGCCCCCCCCCCCAGGTCTGAATCACTGCAGTGCTATCACTTCTATGTGTTGAATTGCCCCCCCCAGGTCTGAATCACTGCAGTGCTATCACTTCTGTGTGTTGAATTGCCCCCCCCCAGGTCTGATTCACTGCAGTGCTATCACTTCTATGTGTTGAATTGCCCCCCACCCAGGGTCTGAATCACTTCTGCAGTGCTATCACTTCTATGTGTTGAATTGCCCCCAGGTCTGAATCACTGCAGTGCTATCACTTCTATGTGTTGAATTGCACCCCCCACCCAGGTCTGATTCACTGCAGTGCTATCACTTCTATGTGTCTGAAATTGCTATCACTTCTATGTGTTGAATTGTCCCCCAGGTCTGAATCACTGCAGTGCTATCACTTCTATGTGTTGAATTGCCCCCCAGGTCTGAATCACTGCAGTGCTATCACTTCTATGCAGTGGTGGAAAATATACTCCATACTTCTACTTGAGTAAAAGTATCTGGGTTTTAAATATACTTAAATTATCCGTACTTTTACTTTTGACACTTAACATTCCTCATATTAAGCAAAGCAGAGGGCACACAACTTTAAAAACATTTTTTATTTACAGATAACCAGGGTCATACTCAAACACCATTTTAAAAACAAATAATTTGTGTTGAGTGAGTCCTCCAGATCAGAGGCAGATGACCAGGGATGTTTAGTGTGAGTTGGACCATTGTTTGTCCTGCTAAGCATTCAAAATGTAACAAGTCATTTTGGGTGTCAGGGAGAATGTACATTTTCTTTAGAAATGTAATGAAGTAGAAGTTAAATGGTAGTACAGAAACACTGCAGAGCTATCGCTTCTGTGTTGAATTGCCCCCCCCCCCTTATGAAACACTGCAGTGCTATCACTTCTGTTGAATTGCCCCCCTTATGAAACACTGCAGAGCTATCACTTCTGTGTTGAATTGCCCCCCTTATGAAACACTGCAGAGCTATCACTTCTGTGTTGAATTGCCCCCCCTTATGAAACACTGCAAAGCTATCACTTCTGTGTTGAATTGCCCCCCTTATGAAACACTGCAGAGCTATCACTTCTGTGTTGAATTGCCCCCCTTATGAAACACTGCAGAGCTATCACTTCTGTGTTGAATTGCCCCCCCCTTATGAAACACTGCAGAGCTATCACTTCTGTGTTGAATTGCCCCCCTTATGAAACACTGCAGAGCTATCACTTCTGTGTTGAATTGCCCCCCTTATGAAACACTGCAGAGCTATCACTTCTGTGTTGAATTGCCCCCCCTTATGAAACACTGCAGAGCTATCACTTCTGTGTTGAATTGCCCCCCCCCCTTATGAAACACTGCAGTGCTATCACCTCTGTGTTGAATCCCCCCTTATGAAACACTGCAGTGCTATCACTCCTGTGTTGAATTGCCCCCCCCCGGATATGAAACACTGCAGTGCTATCACTTCTGTGTTGAATTGCCCCCGTTATGAAACACTGCAGTGCTATCACTCCTGTGTTGAATTGCCCCCCCGTTATGAAACACTGCAGTGCTATCACTCCTCTGTTGAATTGCCCCCCGGGTATGAAACACTGCAGTGCTATCACCTCTGTGTTGAATTGCCCCCCCCCAGGTACATCTCCAGAGAAATCTGGCCACCCTCTAAGCAAGGTGGTAACCTGTAGATGTCTGGTCTGTAGGAAGATTAGCCTTCTCATTAAAACAAAAACATTACCAATTGTCCCCAGCCACGCCCCATTTTTCTCCATTTCTGTCCTCCATAAGTGGTTGTGTAATACAAAACAAATGGGACTGTCCATAGAGCCACACATTAGTGTTCCATGTGACGGATGTGTGTGAAACCCTACACCTGTTTCCGGGTAGAGAAAGATCCTGTGGTGGTGGCTGGGTTTTCACTCCTCTTGGGAGTTGTCGGTGTGTGTGTGTGTGTGTGTGTGTGTGTGTGTGTGTGTGTGTGTGTGTGTGTGTGTGTGTGTGTGTGTGTGTGTGTGTGTGTGTGTGTGTGTGTGTGTGTGTGTGTGTGACTGTGGACGTTCGACTCTTCTTGTGTATGTGTCCGTCCGCTGTACGTGTGTGGACAGCCATTTGTCATCTGCAGCAGCTGGTCTCCTTAACTATCCGTCCATTGTGGTCTTCCCTTCCAGCTGATACCCCACCCCCGGCTTACATGCCCCCTGACGAGCAGATGGGACAGGAGGGGTCCATGGAGACCAGCAGCAGCGGGCCCAGGAACATGCCTAGTGGGGGTGAGGAGTCGGAATTGACACTTTATTTAACATGGGATGATTTATTTTTTATTTTCTTGTGATCACAGGAATTCCTGCTTTCAGACATTATCCGTCATTCATTCTAATTGTCTACGTCGTCCTGATCACATAGCAGTCAATACAAATTGAAATCGTAACGTTATGGCTAACTACTGTTCCCGGAAGGAAGGGGAAACGAGGTACGTCATACTCTTGCGACTTCTGTTGAAGGATCTACAATCACTCATGACAAGGCCAATGAAATCCATGCCTCGCTGGAAGCCCCGCCTTCCACAGGTGATAAGTGGCTCGATTTAAATTCTTTCAATTTAATACCGTTCTTCCCCAGAGCCCAGAAATGGGTCTCATGGCCAAACAAGTGTTGTCTCTCGTTTCCCTCCTTCAGGGAACAGTAGTTACAGTCATAAGGTTTTGTAACCTTTCAGGCAGTTAACTTCGCTACAACATACCTTGGAGAAATATATCATCTCTCCCCAAGCCGACCCCAACAGATACTAAATGAAACGGCCCATGACAAACCATCCATACCCGACCCAACCAGATGTGGCAGTCTGGGTATTGAGCACACTGAGTGCTCCTTAGTGACCCTTTCCCAGTCGTAAGCACACTGGGCTACACTGAGGGCAGTGATATTCAGGCGATAACCTTGAGGACGTGTGTGGTGATGCCCAACTCGTCTCCTATAGTCAACTCTTTAAACAACTACTCGAGACGCTGCCAGACTCCTTGTGGAGTGGGCACACACACCGCTAGGTGACCTTTAACCTTTTGCTGCTGCATGACAGGGAAATAGCCTCCACAATCCAGGTGGAGAAACGCTGCTGAAGGAGCGCCCTGCCACCAGCTGGATTGGCATAACAGACCCCGAAGCTGGTCACAACAGTATAGCTTGGGTCCGTTCAATGTACGTGCATAAATCTTGCACCAGACACAGGGCGTGCAACCTCCGTTGTTCTTCAGAAGGAGGGCCGTGGAAAAAGAAAATGGCTCAAAGCTAAGGACATAGCCGTGACTTGTGTCGAAGGCTGCATTTGGACAACTTAGTCTCCCGGGGCGAACTGAGTACAGGAAGGTTGTACAGATAGCATGTAGAGGTCTCGAACTCGTTTATCTGTGGCATGCTAGCTGTTATGCATGCCAGCTGTTATGCATGCCAGCTGTTATGCATGCCAGCTGTTATGCATGCCAGCTGTTATGCATGCCAGCTGTTATGCATGCATGCCAGCTGTTATGCATGCATGCCAGCTGTTATGCATGCATGCCAGCTGTTATGCATGCCAGCTGTTATGCATGCCAGCTGTTATGCATGCCAGCTGTTATGCATGCCAGCTGTTATGCATGCCAGCTGTTATGCATGCCAGCTGTTATGCATGCCAGCTGTTATGCATGCTAGCTGTTATGCATGCTAGCTGTTATGCATGCTAGCTGATGTTAGCCATGATAAGAATTCTAAGCTAGGTTAGCTATCCTATTTGACTGCAGCACGGTCCGTTTAGAATAACTAAGTGATTAAAAAAATATATAAATATATATATATATATTTTTTTACCGTATACTAAACAAGTGGGCTAACCTAGCAATTTCACCATTAGGAAGCCGGAATAGCTAGCAGTAACTAGCTCACCCCAGCAAGTTGGCTAAACTGGCTAGCACGCTATGCAACGCTTGTTAGCTAGCTTGGTGTCTACGTAGGACCGGATGGACCCGGACCCTTCTGGGACGAGTCAAGCGGTGCTTAACCAAGGCAGGTGATGGGGGGGATACTCACAGAACCTGGTTGCCCTCTCTCTTGGAGTAGCCTCTCATAACCCGAAGACGGAGCTCACAGGAGCTGCGACCCGACCAATAACCCAAACCATCGCCGCATCCCTCAACTTAGACTCAGCTGTGGTACGGGCACCCAGGAGAGGAAGTGACTATCGGGAACACCAAGCCCCCTAAAGAATGCTACATGATTGTCAAGAGAACCTGCACCGCGGACTAGTAAGGGAACAGTGCCAGCTGTGCCCTCTTCTCCGCAACGAACTGATTGGAGCGAGGGCAGCCTGAGCGCCGAGACATGCAGTGCCTTCAGAAAGTATTCAGACCACATTTAACATGACAGCCTTATTCTAACATGTATTCAATCTACACACTAGCCCACAATGACCAAGCAAAAACTGTAGCTTTTTTTTTTAATGTGCTAATTTATACAAATAAACTGAGATCACAGGTATTTACTATGTACCATCTTTGCCATAATCATAAATGAAAGGGAACTCCAATATGGCGGCAACTGGTGAACTTGACAGGGTAGCCTAGTGGTTAGAGTGTAGAGGCGGCAGGGTAGCCTAGTGGTTAGAATGTAGAGGCGGCAGGGTAGCCTAGTGGTTAGAGTGTAGAGGCGGCAGGGTAGCCTAGTGGTTAGAGTGTAGAGGCGGCAGGGTAGCCTAGTGGTTAGAGTGTAGAGGCGGCAGGGTAGCCTAGTGGTTAGAGTGTAGAGGCGGCAGGGTAGCCTAGTGGTTAGAGTGTAGAGGCGGCAGGGTAGCCTAGTGGTTAGAGTGTAGAGGCGGCAGGGTAGCCTAGTGGTTAGAGTGTAGAGGCGGCAGGGTAGCCTAGTGGTTAGAGTGTAGAGGCGGCAGGGTAGCCTAGTGGTTAGAGTGTAGAGGCGGCAGGGTAGCCTAGTGGTTGGTTAGAGGTAGAGGCGGCAGGGTGGCCTAGTGGTTAGAGTGTAGAGGCGGCAGGGTGGCTAGTGGTTAGAGTGTAGAGGCGGCAGGGTGGCCTAGTGGTTAGAGTGTAGAGGCGGCAGGGTGGCCTAGTGGTTAGAGTGTAGAGGCGGCAGGGTGGCCTAGTGGTTAGAGTGTGGTTAGTGGTTAGAGTGTAGAGGCGGCAGGGTGGCCTAGTGGTTAGAGTGTAGAGGCGGCAGGGTGGCCTAGTGGTTAGAGTGTAGAGGCGGCAGGGTGGCCTAGTGGTTAGAGTGTAGAGGCGGCAGGGTGGCCTAGTGGTTAGAGTGTAGAGGCGGCAGGGTGGCCTAGTGGTTAGAGTGTAGAGGCGGCAGGGTGGCCTAGTGGTTAGAGTGTAGAGGCGGCAGGGTGGCCTAGTGGTTAGAGTGTAGAGGCGGCAGGGTGGCCTAGTGGTTAGAGTGTAGAGGCGGCAGGGTGGCCTAGTGGTTAGAGTGTAGAGGCGGCAGGGTGGCCTAGTGGTTAGAGTGTAGAGGCGGCAGGGTGGCCTAGTGGTTAGAGTGTAGAGGCGGCAGGGTGGAGGCGGCAGGGTGGCCTAGTGGTTAGAGTGTAGAGGCGGCAGGGTGGCCTAGTGGTTAGAGGTAGGCGGCAGGGTGGCCTAGTGGTTAGAGTGTAGAGGCGGCAGGGTGGCCTAGTGGTTAGAGTGTAGAGGCGGCAGGGTGGCCTAGTGGTTAGAGTGAGGCGGCAGGGTGGCCTAGTGGTTAGAGTGTAGAGGCGGCAGGGTGGCCTAGTGGTTAGAGTGTAGAGGCGGCAGGGTGGCCTAGTGGTTAGAGTGTAGAGGCGGCAGGGTGGCCTAGTGGTTAGAGTGTAGAGGCGGCAGGGTGGCCTAGTGGTTAGAGTGTAGAGGCGGCAGGGTGGCCTAGTGGTTAGAGTGTAGAGGCGGCAGGGTGGCCTAGTGGTTAGAGTGTAGAGGCGGCAGGGTGGCCTAGTGGTTAGAGTGTAGAGGCGGCAGGGTGGCCTAGTGGTTAGAGTGTAGAGGCGGCAGGGTGGCCTAGTGGTTGGTTAGAGGCGGCAGGGTGGCCTAGTGGTTAGAGTGTAGAGGCGGCAGGGTGGCCTAGTGGTTAGAGTGTAGAGGCGGCAGGGTGGCCTAGTGGTTAGAGTGTAGTGGCAGGGTGGCCTAGTGGTTAGAGTGTAGAGGCGGCAGGGTGGCCTAGTGGTTAGAGTGTAGAGGCGGCAGGGTGGCCTAGTGGTTAGAGTGTAGAGGCGGCAGGGTGGCCTAGTGGTTAGAGTGTAGAGGCGGCAGGGTGGCCTAGTGGTTAGAGTGTAGAGGCGGCAGGGTGGCCTAGTGGTTAGAGTGTAGAGGCGGCAGGGTGGCCTAGTGGTTAGAGTGTAGAGGCGGCAGGGTGGCCTAGTGGTTTAGAGGCGGCAGGGTGGCCTAGTGGTTAGAGTGTAGAGGCGGCAGGGTAGCCTAGTGGTTAGAGTGTAGAGGCGGCAGGGTAGCCTAGTGGTTAGAGTGTAGAGGCGGCAGGGTAGCCTAGTGGTTAGAGTGTAGAGGCGGCAGGGTAGCCTAGTGGTTAGAGTGTAGAGGCGGCAGGGTAGCCTAGTGGTTAGAGTGTAGAGGCGGCGGCCTAGTGGTTAGAGTGTAGAGGCGGCAGGGTAGCCTAGTGGTTAGAGTGTAGAGGCGGCAGGGTAGCCTAGTGGTTAGAGTGTAGAGGCGGCAGGGTAGCCTAGTGGTTAGAGTGTAGAGGCGGCAGGGTAGCCTAGTGGTTAGAGTGTAGAGGCGGCAGGGTAGCCTAGTGGTTAGAGTGGTTAGAGTGTAGCGGCAGGGTAGCCTAGTGGTTAGAGTGTAGAGGCGGCAGGGTAGCCTAGTGGTTAGAGTGTAGAGGCGGCAGGGTAGCCTAGTGGTTAGAGTGTAGAGGCGGCAGGGTAGCCTAGTGGTTAGAGTGTAGAGGCGGCAGGGTAGCCTAGTGGTTAGAGTGTAGAGGCGGCAGGGTAGCCTAGTGGTTAGAGTGTAGAGGCGGCAGGGTAGCCTAGTGGTTAGAGTGTAGAGGCGGCAGGGTAGCCTAGTGGTTAGAGTGTAGAGGCGGCAGGGTAGCCTAGTGGTTAGAGTGTAGAGGCGGCAGGGTAGCCTAGTGGTTAGAGTGTAGAGGCGGCAGGGTAGCCTAGTGGTTAGGTGTAGAGGCGGCAGGGTAGCCTAGTGGTTAGAGTGTAGAGAGGCGGCAGGGTAGCCTAGTGGTTAGAGTGTAGAGGCGGCAGGGTAGCCTAGTGGTTAGAGTGTAGAGGCGGCAGGGTAGCCTAGTGGTTAGAGTGTAGAGGCGGCAGGGTAGCCTAGTGGTTAGAGTGTAGAGGCGGCAGGGTAGCCTAGTGGTTAGAGTGTAGAGGCGGCAGGGTAGCCTAGTGGTTAGAGTGTAGAGGCGGCAGGGTAGCCTAGTGGTTAGAGTGTAGAGGCGGCAGGGTAGCCTAGTGGTTAGAGTGTAGAGGCGGCAGGGTAGCCTAGTGGTTAGAGTGTAGAGGCGGCAGGGTAGCCTAGTGGTTAGAGTGTAGAGGCGGCAGGGTAGCCTAGTGGTTAGAGTGTAGAGGCGGCAGGGTAGCCTAGTGGTTAGAGTGTAGAGGCGGCAGGGTAGCCTAGTGGTTAGAGTGTAGAGGCGGCAGGGTAGCCTAGTGGTTAGAGTGTAGAGGCGGCAGGGTAGCCTAGTGGTTAGTGTTGGACTAGTAACCGGAAGGTTGCAAGTTCAAACCCCCGAGCTGACATGGTACAAATCTGTCGTTCTGCCCCTGAACAAGGGAGTTAACCCACTGTTCCTAGGCCGTCATTGAAAATAAGAATTTGTTCATAATTGACTTGCCTAGTTTAAATAAAGGTAAAAAATAAAATAAAATGAAAGCCCAGTATCAGGTCATACCAGGAGAGGGCATAGGAATAGTGCATATAAGCCTTGAATAGAGACGTAACATCTTCTAATTCCTTCCCTTTTTAGAATGAGAATATAATATTTTGAAGAACTTAATGTAAATACTCTATAATGCAGGTGACAATCGTTCCTGCTACATTAGGCTTTGTCATTTCGGTCTCATTAGCCATCTTACTTATTGCTATAGCCAGGCTAAGCAATTCTAAAGATAACTAATTGTTTGGTTCTCATGGTTCTCATGTTTCCTAATCACAAACCTCCAGAGGGTGAGCACTCTCTACCACTAAGGGACAGTTTAGTTGGCGCAACGTAAGACTGGCTCGTTGTCCAGTGTGTTTTCAAAATGGCGCGACTCGTTCGTGTTCGCACCGAGCTGGATAATTAAAGTAATGAATACGAGCCTCACGCTTATCACCTGTGCGAGGCTGGGCTCCCAGCGAGGTGTTGATTTCATCGGCCTCGTTAGGTGTAATTGTCGCGAGAGTAGGAAGGAACCATGGGCACAACAAATGCACCACGTCGTTCATGAATTGATCAAATTAAATTGTACATTTTCAAGATTACGCGTCCCTTTTCCTTTACAACACAGAAGGGCCCCTGTAGATGTGGAGTATGAGAAACCTGGCCACTGGTGCAGTATTGTGTTGAACAACCTCTCCACCTTGTCCCTGTAGATGTGCAGCCAGTGGAGTACGAGGAACCGAGCCACTGGTGCAGTATTGTGTACTATGAGTTGAACAACAGAGTGGGTGAGGCCTACCATGCTTCTTCTACCAGCGTCCTGGTGGATGGCTTCACTGACCCCTCCAACAACAAGAACCGCTTCTGCCTGGGGTTGCTCTCCAACGTCAACCGTAACTCAACCATAGAGAACACACGCCGCCACATCGGTAAAGGTGAGCAGGGCAACACATTGAGATGAATAGATTCGTTTAAAGTGGATATGAGGTTCAGAGAACGTGTGGGAAGGAATGGTGAGAAACATGCATTTTTTGTTTTGTTATTACTGTTGGCGCCAGAAATTTAGCCAGGTGTCATTACTCTACTGGTGGAGCTAGAAACACTTAGCATTTAGCTTATTTTTTTAACTTGCTCTCTCTCGGCCACCTGTACTGTTGGAGGTGTATGCAGAGTGTCTGAGTGACACCAGTATCTTTGTTCAGAGTTGTAACTCTCGTTCTTTCTCTCCTCAGGGGTCCACCTGTACTATGTAGGGGGTGAGGTGTATGCAGAGTGTCTGAGTGACACCAGTATCTTCGTTCAGAGTCGTAACTGTAACTATCATCACGGTTTCCACCCCACCACGGTGTGTAAGATCCCTAGTGGCTGCAGTCTGAAGATCTTTAACAACCAGGAATTTGCTCAGCTACTGGCCCAGTCTGTGAACCATGGCTTTGAGGCTGTCTACGAACTGACCAAGATGTGCACCATCCGAATGAGCTTTGTAAAGGTGATATGTACATTTTGATTTGAAAGTTTCTACTAGTTTCAGTACTATGTACAATTCACTGTTTTTATCATCTTGGCCATTGATTTAAAAAAAAAACATTTTGTGGAAATTACAATAATTTAATTGAGAGCGAATCTGCAGTGTTGAGAATAACATTAGGGCACATTGCTTTTTTAATATTTTTTACTAGGCTTTTTAAAATCTTATTTTTTTTGAACTAGGTTAACTGGTCTAGGAACAGTTAAAGAACAAATTCGGGTTATTTTTAACTGGTCTAGGAACAGCGGGTTAACCTAGGAACAGTGGGTTAACTGCCTGTTCAGGGGCAGAATGACAGATTTGTACCTTGTCAGCTCGGGGATTCGAACTTGCAACCTTTCGGTCCAACGCTCTAACCACTAGGCTACCCTGCCTCCCCATAACATTGTGCAATGGAAAATTAGGATTTCTTATTGGATAATTTGCTGTTTCACTCCTTTTCTGACCATTTACCTCCTTTCGTGAATATGACCCAGCTTTATCTCTCTTTCTCCCACCCAACAGGGCTGGGGAGCTGAGTATCACCGACAAGATGTCACCAGTACCCCCTGTTGGATAGAAGTTCATCTTCACGGCCCTCTGCAATGGCTGGATAAAGTGCTGACACAAATGGGCTCTCCTCTCAACCCCATCTCTTCAGTGTCCTAATGGTTACCCCACAGACCAGACTCTCAACCCCCCCCATCTCGTCAGTACACTAATGGTTAACCCCCCCCCCCCAACCGACCAGACTCTCAACCTCCCATCTCTTCAATGTCCTTAAGGTGGCTTGCCAGGCTGGGAGATTCTTTCACATTTTTTCCAAACTTATCTTTATAATTTTTTTTGCAATGTTTAATGAGCAAAAGCAGGTCTTCAAAGGCTGAACTGTTTCCGCAATCTGACGGCAGAAGGGGTTTTGTACCCAGAGCAGCAGAATTATGTTGAGAAAGAGCAGAAGATAGATGTTAAAACCGACAGAATATTCAGAGTAGCGGCACAAAATATTGGACAAACTACTGCTCTGAGTCATCACTACCAACCATGTGCTTCTATTGAGAGTAGTAGGACTTGAAAGCATGTACCTTAAATGTTTCTGATTTTGCATTAAAAAAAATGTTTTTATGTTTGGTAATGATTTTTCTTTCTGTAAGTTTCAGCTAAAAGAAAATGATGTATCACTACTCTGCCTTTACCACAGTCAAACTACTTGTGATTTTACTCTAACTTTAATTTCTTGCCATCTTAAGGTATAGATATCATTATGTTCACTATTAGACCCAGATCTCATAACAAAATGTTAACTTTTTAAAAATAGTTTCTATCGCTAGAAGAAAAAAAAAAAAAACACTGATTTACTGCCTTAAATAAAGTATGTCTAACTAATAAATATGATATGGTGGATTCATTTACTCAATGCTTTGAACAGATGACAAGCTAGGAACATCACACTTATCCTCATAACTTTAACTGATTGTTATTTTTTTTACCTTTATTTAACCAGGCAAGTCAGTTAAGAACATTCTTATTTTCAATCACGGCCTAGGAACAGTGGGTTAAATGCCTGCTCAGGGGTAGTACAACAGATTTGTACCTTGTCAGGTCGGGGGTTTGAACCCAATTTGTAAGTCGCTCTGGATAAGAGCGTCTGCTAAATGACTTAAATGTAAATGTAACTTGCAACCTTCCGGTTACTTGTCCAACGCTATAACCACTAGGCTACCCTGCCGCCTCTACACTCTAACCACTAGGCTACCCTGCCGCCTCTACACTCTAACCACTAGGCTAACTTGCCGCCTCTACACTCTAACCACTAGGCTACCCTGCCGCCTCTACACTCTAACCACTAGGCTACCCTGCCGCCTCTACACTCTAACCACTAGGCTACCCTGCCACCTCTACACTCTAACCACTAGGCTACCCTGCCACCTCTACACTCTAACCACTAGGCTACCCTGCCACCTCTACACTCTAACCACTAGGCTACCCTGCCGCCCCGATGAGAGTTTTTCAATGTCAACGATGCTTGTCGATTCTCTGTACATATGTTCAAGTGACTCTGTATTAATTAACCATTTCGTGCCCTCTTTTTTTAATGGTTTTTTTTGGGGGGGGTCCTGTGGAGGCTAGGTATGTTGTTGTGTAGTTTCTGGCATTCTGATATATGATCAACTTCATTAGCGCAATGTGAACTTGTAATGGGCAACAATGACATTTTATTTAGCTGTTATTTTTGACTGGTTTTGTCCCTGCTTGCCTGTTAGGACAACTTCTATGGAGAAAAAAAAACATGCATTGGTGTGTACCTTTTTTATGATGCTGAAATGTAAGGGTTGCGCCACTACAATCATTACGGTTAATAAAACGCATCATTTGATTGGTGGTAGGAAGTCAACTTGCCAGATCCCCATAGGTAAAATATTTCTGCTTCATCTATTGGTCCGTGTTTTTTTTTATACCGCATGTCTACTAAAAGATGGTCTATTAACGGTCACCAGGGAACACAAATCCAATGGCAAAACGCCACCGGGGTACGCCGGTGTGAAAACCCATGCACTCCCATTGAGGACCTTTAGTTATAACTCGCTATTAGCTACAACACTGACACATTCTTCAGGTTGAGTGTCATTACAATTTATATTGTAATATTACGCCAGTAAACTTGCTATTCCAACAGATTTTTGTTTTTCTCCGTTTAATCATCCCCTTGAAGGGCTGGGTTTACCTAGTTTGGATTTCCCCGGAAGTGACGTAGCCACTCGGAAGTGCAAGCCGAAGAAACACGTATCCGAGCGACTCAGGCGTCTTTGGCACCTGGGGTGTGTATATATATATATATATGTTAGTAAACTAGACAGTAGAAATGTTCTGAAGAATGGGAACTTAATTGGTCGTGATATAGTTGAAGTCGAGAGATATATATATATTTGTAATCCTAGTGAACGCCCTCAATCAAGGCGTTTGGATCAAAACTCAGCAAGTTCATTTCGTGGCGAAAACGCCATCGGAAACCGTGAGTAGCTAACGTCAGCAAGGTAGCTAGCTAGTTGTCCAAATTAGTTTCGTACTTCAGTGACAGTAGTACAGCTAGGCAACGTTAGCTAAACTAGTTGGGTATGCAGAGAGAACCGTCCCTTCCAGGCCAGATTAGTTTACACAAGCCTTCAACTACACTCTTATTAACTAGCTAAGTATTAGCTTTATGTGACTGAGTTGAATAGGGTACTAGTATGTTAAACTAGCCTGTCTTTTATTTACTTGCCAACCGATACGTCTACCCAGCTTGATAGATACAACTTGGCATTTCAACAATGCAGGATTTAGTTTAAGCGAAATTAAAGCTAAATCAAATTTAATTTAGTTGATGTCAATCATTGCTCTCTGTTTACACTTGCCCCCTAGGCAGCTGTCAACATGCATGTCTATATTCACTGGCTGTTAGTTAGTTAGTTAGTTAGCGAGTTGTAAGGAAACAATTGGACAATTTCCACATTGTATTGTCCAACGACCAGGATTATGAAATGTTAAGGTCCTCGCCTGCTCTATGTTCTGATTGCCTGTGTTGCCCTGTCGTCCTACCACACCGCTGTAGATATTGCCTGCACCATGGTGCGTGCAGCGCTGGTGACTGCCACCAGTCTGGCTCTGACTGGCGCTGTGATTGCCCATGCCTACTTTCTCAAACACCAGTTCTACCCCACTGTGGTCTACCTCACCAAGAGTAGCCCCAGTATGGCAGTGAGTACACACTAGTTCTCTACGTTCCCCTGTTTGATTGACATGTTTATCAGCTGTATGGCCTGTAACGTGGCTTTCCTTCCCTCTCCTCTTCGTGTCAGGTGTTGTACATCCAGGCGTTTGTGTTGGTGTTCCTGTTGGGAAAGTTCATGCGTAAAGTCTTCTTCGGGCAGCTGAGAGCTGCAGAGATGGAGGTATGGACCAATGATATGTTATTTCAGTATTTGTTTACCTCCTGTTTGGTTTGCTAGGGTTCTAGATCTGTGTTGTTCAATGAACTACCACTGGACTTCTACGTAATTCTGCTAGTGCTTACGCCTGTGTTGCAACCATTATACCCTCTACACACAGCTGAGCCAAGCTGTGTTGTCTTGGTTACGCATTCACCATATATACTAGACTCGTGCCAGAAAAGAAAATCAGAAAAATAAAATGTCAAAGCCAGTACACGTTTGGGTCAGTATGATAGTGTTTTAAAAGGTTATCACTAAAATTCACCTTCCTCTCCGTTCAGCATCTGATAGAGCGATCCTGGTATGCTGTCACAGAGACGTGTCTGGCCTTTACCGTGTTCAGGGATGACTTCTCTCCCCGCTTCGTAGGCCTCTTCACCCTGCTGCTCTTCATCAAGTGCTTCCACTGGCTGGCTGAGGACAGGGTGGACTTTGTGAGAGGCTGTTACATGAAAACACATTTGTATAGATATTTCATATGGTTAAGACATTTGAGTTTACTATACCCTTAAACATGTTTACCATCCATAAAGTGGCAATGAATGTGAAAGGAAAGCACATATCTGTCTGTTCTAATGGTATTTTCCCCACCTTCTCACTCAGATGGAGAGAAGTCCTAATATATCCTGGGTCTTCCACTTCAGGGTGTTCTGTGAGTATGGGTAATATCTCTTCAAGGTGTTAAAGGCCCACTCAGTGATTTCCAATACCTTGTAATGGGCCCTTCAGTGGTGTACAGTACAGTATGTGTTATGCTATCTTTTAATTGACCCTACAGTGTGTATATCAGTACTTTAGTTGTTACTACTTATTGGAGTGTGACTGATTTATTCACGGATATGTGAAACTGGTGTTTTTAGGACCAAGTGTGTTTCTTAAATTAATATGCAAATATATCAGACTGTTGCACCTGGTCCTGGATCCACATCATTTAAACTGAAACATGGACCTTGAAGCTTGATAACACAACTGGCATATCTTGGCAAGAACCTCAAGGCCTATACTAGTGTGTGTAGTCAAAATGACTGGTAGGCTTGGACAAAAACTCACTGACTGTCATTTTATCTAAATCATTGCATCTCTCACCTAGCTCTGATGTTGTTGCTGGGAGTCCTGGACTTCCTGTTTGTCAACCATGCCTGTCACAGTATCATCACACGAGGGGCCTCTGTCCAGCTGGTCTTTGGATTTGAGGTTTGTAAAACTATACGTTGCCATTTTTTTAAAATTTCAGTCATATGTGATGCTTTATTGGTATATGTATGCCACATTTTGTTTTGAAGTAATATTTGTTGACTTGATGAATCTAAGCAGTTGGTAATAATTCAGCGCACTTCTCTTCTTACCAAAATAATATCTGTTGTTGTTTAGTATGCCATCCTGATGACCATGGTGTTCACCACCTTCATCAAGTACACCCTCCACACTGTCGACCTCCAGAGTGACAACCCCTGGGACAACAAAGCAGTCTACATGCTCTACACCGAGCTCTTCACTGGTATGATACCTGTTATCACTAAATATACTCTCTACACCAAGCTCTTCACTGGTATGATACCCGTATCACTAAATATACTCTATACTGGTATGATACCTGGTATCACTAAATATACTCTACACTGGTATGATACCTGGTATCACTAAATATACTCTACACTGGTATGATACCTGGTATCACTACACTGGTATGATACCTGGTATCGCTAAATATACTCTACACTGGTATGATACCTATACCTGGTATCGCTAAATATACTCTACACTGGTATGATACCTGGTATCGCTAAATATACTCTACACTGGTATGATACCTGGTATCGCTAAATATACTCTACACTGGTATGATACCTGGTATCACTAAATATACTCTACACTGGTATGATACCTGGTATCGCTAAATATACTCTACACTGGTATGATACCTGGTATCGCTAAATATACTCTACACTGGTATGATACCTGGTATCGCTAAATATACTCTACACTGGTATGATACCTGGTATCACTAAATATACTCTACAATGGTATGATACCTGGTATCGCTAAATATACTCTACACTTGCTGTACAATTTCAGTTCCAGTTTCTTGGATCCACATTAAGCCACATTTCAGAAAATGAAAAGAATGTTCATTGAACATGGTCACTTAGAAATGTCCTTGTTTTTTTATAGAAAATCTTTTTGTCCATTTAAAGTAACATTAAATTGATCATAAATACAGTGTAGACATTGTTAATGTTGTAAATGACTATTGTAGCTGGAAAAGGCTGGTTTATGGAATATCTACATAGGTGTACAGAGGCCCATTGTCAGCAACCATCACTCTTGTGTTCCAATGGCACGTTGTGATAGCTAATCCAGGTTTATCATTTTAAAAGGCTAATTGATCATTAGAAAATCATTTTGCAATTATGTTAGCACAGCTGAAAAGTGTTGTGCTGCTTAAAGAAGCATTAAAACTGTCCTTTAGACTAGTTGAGTATCTGGAGCATCAGCATTTGTGGGTTCGATTACAGGCTCAAAGTGGCCAAGAAACAAATAACTTTCTTCTGAAACTATGTTCTTCGTCTGAGAAATGAAGACTATTCCATGTGAGAAATTGCCAAGAAACTGAAGATCCCTGTTGAGGACTTGTGAGGCATCTGTTTCTCAAACTAGACACTCTAATGTACTTGTCCTCTTGCTCAGTTGTGCACCGGGGCCTCCCACTCTTTCTATTCTGGTTAGAAACAGTTTGCGTTCTGTGAAGGGAGTAGTACACAGCGTTGTACGGCAGCTTCATTAAATAGTACCTGCAAAGCACCAATCTCAATGTCAACGGTGAAGAGGCGATTCCGGGATGCTGGCCTTCTAGGCAGAGTTGCAAAGAAAAGGCCATATGACAGACTGGCCAATAAAAAGACCACAGTCTGAGATATGGCTTTTTCTTTGCAACTCTGCCTAGAAGACTAGCATCTGACTCGCCTCTTCACTGTTGACGTTGAGACTGGTGTTTTGCGGGTACTATTTAATGACGCTGCCAGTTGAGGACTTGTGAGGTGTCTGTTTCTCTGTCTAGACACTAATGTACTTGTCCTCTTGCTCAGTTGTGCACCGGAGCCTCCCACTTTTTCTATTCTGGTTAGTGCCAGTTTGCGCTGTACTGTGAAGGAAGTAGTACACAGCGTTGTACGAGAGCCCCAGTTTCTTTGCAATTTCTTGCATGGAATAGCCTGAGAAATGTTTTTGCCAAGTGACCCCAAACTTTTGTGTGTGTGTGTGTATATATCTCACACACACACACTGAAGTGGGATACTTAAGACATTAAACCCCCCCAACCCCCCAGGTTTCATCAAGGTCCTCCTGTACATGGCGTTCATGACCATCATGATAAAGGTGCACACCTTCCCCCTATTCGCCATCCGGCCCATGTACCTGGCTATGAGGTGAGCAACACAGCTGCTCTAAACCCTAAAATAAAGATACCATTCTAAATGATTAGACCTGGCAGCCAGGGCTCTCTGAAGACTCCGTATGTTACCTGGCCAACAGATTGCCTTCTCTTATCGTTTTGTTGTCATTAGAGGCAGGTGTAACCAGTAGAACACTTTAATTTCTGGATTCTATTCTCTAGGCAGTTCAAGAAAGCTGTTACGGATGCAATAATGTCACGGCGAGCTATCCGCAACATGAATACACTGTGAGTGTGCTATGCATCTATTTTTTTATTTTATTTGTTATTTTGTGTCTCCACAATGAAGAAAAAAAAAAATCATTCCTCTTACCATATCATTTATTAGGATGAATATATATATATTTTAAATAAACATTGATGAACTAGTCCATGGTCTATTAACTCTGTGTTTCTCTGCAGTTACCCAGATGCCACTCCTGAAGATCTGCTGGCTTCAGACAATGTATGTATCATCTGTCGTGAAGAGATGGTGGCTGGAGCCAAGAAACTTCCCTGCAACCATATCTTCCACGCAAGGTATTTTATGGATACTACTATACTATTCCTGTTTTAGACAGAACGGTATCAAAGTAGAAAATACATGTTTTTATATATATATAGTAGAAAATAGACGAATAGACAATATATGTCAAATAGACTATATATCTATATATATATAGATATAGATATATATATATCTATATATATAGATATATATAGATATCTATATATCTATATATATATCTATATATATATCATGTATTTTATACTTTATTTCTACTATATATATTTTTACATTTGTCTAGTCATATGGGGCGGCAGGGTAGCCTAGTGGTTAGAGCGTTGGACTATTAACCGGAAGGTTGTAAGTTCAAACCCCCGAGCTGACAAGGTACAAATCTGTCGTTCTGCCCCTGAACAGGCAGTTAACCCACTGTTCCTAGGCCGTCATTGAAAATAAAAATTTGTTATAAACTGACTTACCTGGTTAAATAAAGGTAAAATTAAAAATATGAATATATTTCATCACCATTTCTGTCCCATTAGTGTGTTTACTGGTCCTGTTGGTGTTCTGCTTTTTATATCACTGACTAACCTTTTCCTTCATGTTGTATCCCAGTTACCTTCGCTCTCTGTGTAGCTAACTAACCTTTTCCTTCATGTTGTGTCCCAGTTACCTTCGCTCTCTGTGTAGCTAACTAACCTTTTCCTTCATGTTGTGTCCCAGTTGCCTTCGCTCTCTGTGTAGCTAACTAACCTTTTCCTTCATGTTGTATCCCAGTTACCTTCGCTCTCTGTGTAGCTAACTAACCTTTTCCTTCATGTTGTATCCCAGTTACCTTCGCTCTCTGTGTAGCTAACTAACCTTTTCCTTCATGTTGTATCCCAGTTACCTTCGCTCTCTGTGTAGCTAACTAACCTTTTCCTTCATGTTGTGTCCCAGTTACCTTCGCTCTCTGTGTAGCTAACTAACCTTTTCCTTCATGTTGTGTCCCAGTTACCTTCGCTCTCTGTGTAGCTAACTAACCTTTTCCTTCATGTTGTGTCCCAGTTACCTTCGCTCTCTGTGTAGCTAACTAACCTTTTCCTTCATGTTGTGTCCCAGTTGCCTTCGCTCTCTGTGTAGCTAACTAACCTTTTCCTTCATGTTGTATCCCAGTTACCTTCGCTCTCTGTGTAGCTAACTAACCTTTTCCTTCATGTTGTGTCCCAGTTGCCTTCGCTCTCTGTGTAGCTAACTAACCTTTTCCTTCATGTTGTGTCCCAGTTACCTTCGCTCTCTGTGTAGCTAACTAACCTTTTCCTTCATGTTGTATCCCAGTTACCTTCGCTCTCTGTGTAGCTAACTAACCTTTTCCTTCATGTTGTATCCCAGTTACCTTCGCTCTCTGTGTAGCTAACTAACCTTTTCCTTCATTTTGTGTCCCAGTTGCCTTCGCTCCTGGTTCCAGAGACTCTGTGTAGCTAACTAACCTTTTCCTTCATTTTGTGTCCCAGTTGCCTTCGCTCCTGGTTCCAGAGACAGCAGACGTGTCCTACATGTCGTATGGATGTCCTCCGGGCCTCTAACCCCAACCAGCCTCCCGCCCCAGCGCCTGCCCAGCCTCCTGCCCCGGCAGCACCTGTCAACGCCCCTGTCCCTGGTCCACCTGGGAACGGTGGGTAGCACCACACAGAACAACACGCCCATTGTCTAACATCAAATGTAGTTTCATTCATTGATTAAAAAAAAAAAAACTTTATTTTAGTTTAATTTATTAACCCCTCTCTTGAGGACAAATATATTCACTGTTTTTACAGCTTTTTTGCTGTGATACTTTTCTATAAAGCAGTCACATAACAATAATACATTACCAAACATCAACATCCCACCTATCACCATAGACCTCAGCTCTTTAATCCCGCCTCTCAGCCCATCCCACCTATCACCAATAGACCTCAGCTCTTTAATCCCGCCTCTCAGCCCATCCGATCTATCACCATAGACCTCAGCTCTTTAATCCCACCTATCACCAATAGACCTCAGCTCTTTAATCCCACCTATCACCAATAGACCTCAGCTCTTTAATCCCACCTATCACCAATAGACCTCAGCTCTTTAATCCCACCTATCACCAATAGACCACCTCGTTTGCTTTCCATGGGCCATTTATCTTTAAATTGTGATGTTTTACATCATTTACATAAAATGTAAATGTACCATGTACCATTCTCGTCCTATAGTATCCACAGATTGTGAGCAAAAGATGAAAACCTTTCCTACGAGTATTATGTTATTTATTGACTGGCTTTCCAGATCGCCCGACCCTGCTAGTTGTAAGATTTAATTTGATGTGCATGTTGTAATTTTTATATAATAGTTTAACTGGGAAAAACTCAGTGTTGAATCAAGAGTAGGTTTTTTTTGTACCATGGAATCGATACATCGCAAATCTCTTCCCATTTATTTTGCAACCTGTATGACACAGCTGTCAACATTTTTGTCCTCAAATGAAACCGGTATATTTTAATTTCAGCCATTTAGTATCGTTTAATATATGGCAAACGAGGTCCCTCGTTTCAGGTAGTTACTAGATATGTGATATGAACCTAGTAATGATTTGATGATATTACTAGATATGTGATATGAACCTAGTAATGGTTTGATGACATTACTAGATATGTGATATGAACCTAGTAATGGTTTGATGACATTACTAGATACACCACATACAAAAGTATGTGGACACCTGCTTGTCGATCATCTCATTCCAAAACCATGGGCATTAATATGGAGTTGGTCCCCCTTTTGCTGCTATAAACAGCCTCTACTCTTCTGGGAAGGCTTTCCATTAGATGTTGGAACATTGCTGCTATAACAGCCTCCTCTCTTCTGGGAAGGCTTTCCACTAGATGTTGGAACATTGCTGCTATAACAGCCTCCACTCTTCTGGGAAGGCTTTCCACTAGATGTTGGAACATTGCTGCTATAACAGCCTCCACTCTTCTGGGAAGGCTTTCCACTAGATGTTGGAACATTGCTGTGGGGACTTGCTTCCACTTAGCCACAAGAGCATTAGTGAGGTTGGGAACTGATGTTGGGTGATTAGGCCTGGCTCGCAGTCAGCTTTCCAATTTATCCCAAAGGTTTTAGATGGGGGTTGAGGTCAGGGCTCTGTGCAGGCCAGGGATCTGTGCAGGCCAGTCAAGTTCTTCTACACCAATCTCGATTTAAAAAAATCAGACTCGTCTAGAATGTCATTGTATGCTGTAGCGTTAATATTTCCCTTCACTGGATCTTAGGGGCAAAGCCCGAACCATAAACGGCCTCAGACCATTATGCCTCCACCACCAAACGTTAGTTGGCACTATGCATTGGGGCAGGTAGCGTTCTCCTGGCATCCACCAAACCCATATTTGATGTTGGACTGCCAGATGGTGAAGCGTGATTCATCACTCCAGAGAACAAGTTTCCACTGCTCCAGAGTCGAATGGCGGCGAACTTTACACCACTCCAGCCAACTCTTGACATTGAGCATGGTGATCTTAGGCTTGTGTGCGACTGCTCGGCCATGGAAACCCATTTCATGAAGCTGCAGACGAACAGTTATTGTACTGACGTTGCTTCCAGAGACAGTTTGGATCTCTGTAGTGAGAGTTGCATCCGAGAACAGACAACGTTTATGTGTTTAAGCACTCTGCGGTCCTTGTGTAGCCTACCACTTTGCAGCTTAGCCGTTGTTGCTCCTAGATGTTTCCACTTCACAATAACAACACTTACAGTTGACCAGGACAGCTCTAGCAGGGCAGAAATTTGACGAACTGACTTGTTAGAAATATGGCGTCATATGACGGTGCCACGTTGAAAGTCGCTGAGCTCTTCAGTAAGGCCATTTTACTTCCAATATTTGTCTATGGAGATTGCATGGCTGTATGCCCGACTTTATACACCTGTCAGCAACCGGTGAGGCTGAAATGGCCGAATCCACAAATTTGAAGGGACATTCACATACTTTTGGCCATGTAGTGTATCTGATACTAACCCAGTAATGGTTTCAGGAAGTTACTGTGTATCTGATACTAACCTAGTTAGTAATGGTTTCAGGAAGTTACTGTGTATCTGATACTAACCTAGTTAGTAATGGTTTCAGGAAGTTACTGTGTATCTGATACTAACCTAGTTAGTAATGGTTTAAAGAAGTTACTGTGTATCTGATACTAACCTAGTTAATGGTTTAAAGAAGTTACTGTGTATCTGATACTAACCTAGTTAGTAATGGTTTAAAGAAGTTACTGTGTATCTGATACTAACCTAGTTAGTAATGGTTTAAAGAAGTTACTGTGTATCTGATACTAACCTAGTTAGTAATGGTTTAAAGAAGTTACTGTGTATCTGATACTAACCTAGTTAGTAATGGTTTCAGGAAGTTACTGTGTATCTGATTCTAACCCAGTAATGGTTTAAAGAAGTTGTGTATCTGTGTATCTTATAGGAATCTAGTAAGTTTAATTTAGTTACTAGATATAAACTGGTTTGACTCCCAAGCAAGCAGCTGACTGACATGTGTCTCTTATCTCCTCTAGTTGGCCCTGGAATGATGCCCCACTTCCCCCCAGGGCTGTTTCCTTTCTGGGGGCCCTTCCCTGGAGCGGCCCCCCCTGCTGGTGCTGCTGGCGCCCCAGGGGCCACAGAGACCCCAGGGGCCACAGAGGCAGCTCAGACTCAGGGAGCTGGTGAGTGTCGTTTCTCCTCTCTGGTACTTAGACTGGCATTTTGACATTCTAGTATAATAGCTAGCTATTAACCAATTGAAGAAGTAGTTTCCTGGACCTAGATGACAAAATGGCACGTTCAATAGAGATTCTCAATTGAGCATGTTTTTTTTGGTCCAGGACTAGACTTCCTCTGGGTCTGGGAGACCAGCCCTAAAGTGTCCATCCTAACATTCTGTGAACAATGAAGTCATAATTTCTCTTTGTGTGAATCAGGCACCACTGGGGCCAGTACAGTCGGTGCTGCTCCTGCTCCAGGAGGCCCTATGCCTGGGTTCCCCTTCCACTCCTTCCCACCCCCACCGTTCCCCTCAGCTCCGTGGCTGACTATGCCACCACCCCCTCCACCGTTTGGTAAGAGCTAGAGTCATTCTTACTCCTTCACTTATAAATGAAGCCTCCATCATGATATACTGTAGATTGGCCACCATTTTCAACATTCTGATTTACCAAGTTGCCGGGGGGAGGGCTGTTGCCGGGGGGAGGGCTGTTCATAAATCTGTAAGGTTGGCATCTTGAATAACCTTGTCATGCTGTGTGTTCTGTCCCAGTGTCATCCATGCCCCCTCCTCCCCCGGCCCTGTCCACCATGTCAGAGGCTGAGCTGAGGGAGCTGGAGCAGCAGGGCCGTAGAGGCCTGGAGGCCAGACTGCAGTGTCTCCACAACATCCACACTCTACTGGACGCTGCCATGCTCAACATCGACCAATACCTCACTACCGTCGCCACACTCATGTAATGATGCCTTGTTTTCATTTTTATATGGGGGAAAAAACACATTTTTTCCGTAGCGGGTCAACATTTACCTTATTGTTTGGCATATGATTATCATGCTCCTCAGTCCTCCTCAGTCAGAAACCAGCAGCGCGGCTGGAGAGGCCAGCGGATCATCTCCTCCCTCCACTAGTGCAGAAACCCAGGAGAACGACTCTCAGAGCAGTACAGGTGCAGTGCATTCTTGACCCCCCCCCCCCCTCACATTTTGTTACGTTACAGCCTTATTCTAAAATGGATGAAAGAGAAGAGAGAAAAAAACGTTTTTCTACACACAATAACCCATAATGACTAAGCGAAAACTTTTTTTTAGAAAATGTTGCTAATTTATAAAAAAAATTAAAAATGTAATGGAAAATGTCAAGGGGTCTTAATACTTTCCGAAGGCACTAAGTCTCCACTAGTGCAGAAACCCAGGAGAATGACTGTCAGGGAAATCTTCCCATTCACTGACAGATATTGTGAAATAGAATTATTCAGTTAGGAATCCGGACTAGCCGTGAGTGGGATTTTAAAGCGCCGTTACATTTATTTGTATTTTTTTTACACTGTAGACACATTTTCTCACTTTAGTTTCGCTCCTCTGTCTCTTCTCTCCAGCCGCTGAACCTGAAGCTGTGAATGGGGCCACAGGTTTCTCCCAGCCAGACTCTACCACGTTGGGCGACAGTGAAGACCAGCGGGATGAAGAGGAAGGAGATGGAGAGGAAGTCGGGGAAGACGGAGAGCCCAACCCTTCAGAGCTGAGGCGCCGTCGTCTCCGCAAACTCGAGACCACACCCCCTCCTCCTGACCACTAAAACATGCCAACTGGTGCATTCTGGGAACTGACTTATCAATCAATACATTTGATGACCAATTAATAATTATAGCTGTATTTTATTTCTCTCCTTTCTCTTCCTGACTCTGTGTTTTGTGTTGTTTGAACTCAGACAGCCAAGAGATAGGAGGAAGGACCAACTTGTTGTTCCACAACCTTTTTGTTGTTGTTGGAACACGAAAGTAAGATTAGAAAAAGAAAGTACTGCCTGACATCTTATGATCCATATGCAGGTTTTGCCCCCCCCGCCTCCTCCCGTTTACCCAATACTGAGGAGTCATATTCAACACACAGACTGGACTTCTTCAAATACACACCTGTCCTAAGACTGGACTTCTTCAAATACACACCTGTCCTGAGACCGGACTTCTTCAAATACACACCTGTCCTGAGACCGGACTTCTTCAAATACACACCTGGCCTGAGACCGGACTTCTTCAAATACACACCTGGCCTGAGACCGGACTTCTTCAAATACACACCTGGCCTGAGACCGGACTTCTTCAAATACACACCTGGCCTGAGTTCTTGTTCAGTGACGACAAAGTGAACAGTGTTTCTAAATCTCAGGTCACTGGTACTTGTCCTTCCGACTGTGAAAGGTTACTTTCTCTTCTTCTTCTTTCCCCCGTGACTATAAAATTAATCCTCCTTATTGTCCAGCTTGTCAGACCTCTGGATAAGAGCGTCTACTAAATGACTTAAATGTAAATGTGTTACAGGGAGGTCTGACCCATTGACTTAAAGGAAGCAATGTTAAATTTCAATCTGGCTTTGTCTGTAATGGTACCCTATTCCCTATGTAGTGCATAGGTGTCTGGTCCAAGTAGTGCACTTCCTAGGGAATAGGTTGTAGCCATAGCGTCCCGAGTGATGGACGACTTAATACCCTCTCTGTGATGGACGACTTAATACCCTCTCTGGGATATCAAGATTTTGCTGCAGGTGTGAGCATTATAACTTAATAAGAAATTGGGTTGATTTAACCTGTACATACTGTAAAAAAATGTTTTACTAGGGATGACCTGTACATACTGCAGAATAAACCATTGAAATGTAACGTTGCTGTTATCAGAGCTCAGCATGCATGGCTTTGTTGGTATGTACTACATGGATGGGTTCACTAACAGGAATATTCATCTGTGCTGTCCAGGAAAGACAGACCAACACGAACTGTACTCAGCTTGTGGGAAAACCTATCGCATCTGTGTTTCCCCTCTTAAATGTTTTCACATTTACTATATAGTGTTAGTGTAGGGACTCTATTCAATCAACACGTAGCACTGTCGATCCGCTTTGTAGCGCGATTTGACCAAAGGCAATGTTCCCGCAGTCGCAGACACTGCTTTCACGGTAGATGCTGCGTATCTCGGCTCAAACGGAAAATACCTTAATTTTAACGCGGATCTTAAGCGATTTATTTTTATGGATTGAATCCAGCCCTAAACTGGGGAAAGGCGCACCAACCTAGAAGAAATGGCCCACTTCAGTATTTTCATTCACATTCGATGTGTTTATTGTAATTACAAGAGTAACACCGATCTCAGTATATTCTGTTTAACTTATAAAGCCCCTAGAAAATTCCAGTATAAATGGATGCCGGTGAGAAGGAAGAGGTATTTGTTCCATAAATGCTAAAACAACAGGTGATATCCCATACGTTGAATGTATGCACACATGACTGTAAGCTTTGGATAAAAGCGTCTGCTAAATGGCATTTATTATTATTATATTATTTTAAATAAGTTAACTTCAATGTACAATCACAGAACATGACAAACGAATCTACTGTTGTCTCCATTACTTCTGGAAGTGGTCACACCGACTTTACTTTTAGCTTGCTGGCAAGTAGGAAACAATACCTGTAAAAAAAAAAAAAAAAATTTTTTTTTTTGGTCCTGTCAGAAAAGTTTACAAATAAAACTTTCCAAAGTGGAATGACTATAGCCTGTGTGTCAGTGTTTGTCCTCTTGCTCATTGTCAAGCCAAACATTTGACGTGACAAGGTGTCGACATGAAATAACACACACAACACATTGTGACGGAATATAAAAATAAAACGAGGAGACCCCTCCCCCTTTGCAGATGTCAGTCGTCTATTGATCAGATTAAACGTTGCCTAGTTATTACTATATTCAGTGAGGACGTTCTGAATGTATTTTTTTTGTTGTTGTGCAAAAAAAATGCATCAGTCTTATTGGAATGAGGTGTTGACTGTCTGCAGCTGTGAGTGGTCAGCAACCTGAGAGAGAGAGCACTTCAACAGACGGACAGCATCAGGGCCTGTCCAAAAATGGCATTCTCTACCTTGTATTGTGCACCATGTCAGATAGAGGGTCATGTTAGTTCTGTACTGTTGGTTCTGGTCAGGAGGGTTACTGGCAAAGACGAGAGGTGTCGTCTCCTTGATGGATCCATACCAGCTGCTGAAAAGAGACAACCGTGTAAACAGTACAAAAAAATGTAACCTATATTTAACTAGGCAAGTCAGTTAAGAATCAATTCTTATTTACAATGACGGCCTAGGAACAGTGGGTTTAACGGACAGTTTTCTCAGTGACATCTTGCCATGGCGCTGAATCAATTTAAACCATGTTGTATTTCAGTGGAGGCTGGTGGGAGGAGCTATAGAAGGACAGGCTCATTGTAATGGCTGGAATGGAGTAAAATGGAACGGAATCAAACGGGGTTCCCATATGTTTGATACCGTATCATTAATTCCATTCCAGCCATTACAATGAGCCCGTCCTTCTTATAGCTCCTCCCACCAGCCTCCACTGTTGTATGTTAACTATTATGAATGAAGCTCTTTAGTTTTTATTTTATTTAACCAGGTAGGCTAGTAGAGAACACCTTTATTTAACCAGGTAGGCTAGTAGAGAACACCTTTATTTAACCAGGTAGGCTAGTAGAGAACACCTTTATTTAACCAGGTAGGCTAGTAGAGAACACCTTTATTTAACCAGGTAGGCTAGTAGAGAACACCTTTATTTAACCAGGTAGGCTAGTAGAGAACACCTTTATTTAACCAGGTAGGCTAGTAGAGAACACCTTTATTTAACCAGGTAGGCTAGTAGAGAACACCTTTATTTAACCAGGTAGGCTAGTAGAGAACACCTTTATTTAACCAGGTAGGCTAGTAGAGAACACCTTTATTTAACCAGGTAGGCTAGTAGAGAACACCTTTATTTAACCAGGTAGGCTAGTAGAGAACACCTTTATTTAACCAGGTAGGCTAGTAGAGAACACCTTTATTTAACCAGGTAGGCTAGTAGAGAACACCTTTATTTAACCAGGTAGGCTAGTAGAGAACAAGTTCTCATTTGCAACTGCGACCTAGCCAAGATAAAGCAAAACAGTTCAACACATACAACAGAGTTACACATGGAATAAACAAAACATACAGTCAATAATACAGTAGAACAAAAGAAAACAAAAAGTATATATACAGTGAGTGCAAATGAGGTAAGTTAAGGAGATAAATAGGCCATGGTGGCAAAGTAATTACAATATAGCAATTAAACACTGGAGTGGTAGATCGGCAGAAGATGAATGTGCAGGTAGACATACTGGGGTACAAAGGAGCACAATAAATGAATAAATACCAATATGGGGATGAGGTAGGTAGATAGATGGGCTGTTTACAGATGGGCTATGTACAGGTGCAGTGAGCTGTTCTGACAGCTAGTGAGGGAGATGTGAGTCTCCAGCTTCAGAAATGTTTGCAATTTGTTCCAGTCATGGGCAGCAGAGAACTGGAAGAAAAGATGACCAAAGGAGGAATTGGCTTTGGGGGTGACCAGAGAGATTTACCTGCTGGAGCGCGTGCTACGAGTGGTTGCTGCTATGGTGACCAGTGAGCTGAGATAAGGCGGGGCTTTACCTAACAGAGACTTGTAGATAACCTGTAGCCAGTGGGTTTGGCACGAGTATGAAGCGAGGGCCAACCAACGAGAGCGTACAGGTCGCAATGGTGGGTAGTGTATGGGGCTTTGGTGACAAAACGGATGGCACTGTGATAGACTGGTCAGAGATGTTGTCTGGACTCCACTCTGTGATTCTGGGACAGTATGAGAACAGGCAGGTTGTAGCATGCTCTACTTGTCAAGAGCAATATTACATATGCTCCTAGTACTGCAGTCTGGCACACTGTTGTTCCCTGGGGAAAGAAGATACATACCAATCTCCACATAGTACTGATTCAATTGGAACTACTCATTCAATTCAACTCCAAAATAAACTGAATTAAAATGATGCTGACACCATTTAAAATATAATTTCCACCTCCAGAAATAACTCCAATAATATATTGGTAAAATTCTTTGTTAAAGATTAATTAAGAGTCTGAAGCATGGGGTTGTCTATCTGTATTCATCTTAATGGGCTAATCATTAGCTATATCCCAAATTTGATATTTTAACTAGCTAGCATCCTAATGATGAATTTATGTCCTCCCAAAAAACCTGCATAGACACAGTGAATAGGTAGGTCTACCTGTTAGGGTAATAGGTCCACTGCCTGTACTTCTCACAGAAACCACTGAATGTCACCATTTCCCTCCCCAACACTTTCCCTGGTTGCCATTACTCTTGCTCAACGAAAACTGTCACCTGTCTCATCACAATGTCTTTTTAAGTCACTCCCCCAAACATTTTTGGGAGGTAAGGGTGGCGTTTTACCCCGTGTTACCCTACAATTGACCCGTGTTACATTTAGCCCCACTCTCCCCTTGCGGGCGGTTTTAAAATAGTATATTTTCCAGCAGCACTGTCACAGCCAACACTCACAGCCAATTGCAAGTGGTAACGTGCTTAAATGACGCTGCTAAAAACTCCGGGTTTAAAATGGTGCAGTTCGCGCATATTTAGGAGTTGGGAAATAACGTAGTGGAAAGCTGGGAAACCCCACTCTTTAACAAAGGCCATCAAAACGTCTGTTTTCTCCGCGATTGCATGAATTGTTGTGCATCGACTGCTTGTCAGAAATGCAGGTTTCCCTTCCTTTGGAACTCGTAACTTTAAATGCGCCTCGAGAGGAATATTTCTCTGACATAGAACACACAACAAGACTACTAGGGAGTGGTGTAAAGTACTTAAGTAAAAATACTTTAAAGCACTACTTTAAGTAGTACTTCACTATTTATAATTTTGACAACTTTTAATTCACTACATTCCTAAAGAAATGTATGTACTTTTTATTCCCATACATTTTCCCTAACAACCAAATATTGCTCCCAGCGTTGATCAAAGGTCAGAACGCTTATACTCCCGATCTGAGTGCATTTTAATAGTACCTGCCCTCTGTCCAAACGAGTTGAATCATTAGGTTCGCCTGCGCCAACCGGATTTGCCTCCCGGATTTGTCAGTTGGCAGCACATCCATCTCTCTCTCAAACGGCTCGCAGCCCAGGCGGAGGGCCTGAGGTGTGTGCGCCAACCGGATTTGCCTCCCGGATTTGTCTGTTGGCAGCACATTCATCTCTCTCTCAAACGGCTCTCCGCCCTCTCGCAGCCCAGGCGGAGGGCCTGAGGTGTGAAACGAACGACCCCAGCTCGGAGTCGGTTGAAGGAGGCAACTAGAGGCGCTGCTGACAGTGTTTGTAAGATGCTTGGAAAAAAATACCATTTTAAAACCGCCCGCAACTTCTGCGGTGTCTACAGACATCCCACAAACAAACAAAAGTCGACTCTTGGAGCTTGAGAGTGCACAACTGGTAAATAGTCGTTTATAGATATGCCAGTCAGTCAGGTGGCCAGCTGCACCTGTGTGAAGCTTGACACAATGAGAATTAGCCACAATAGTGGAATTTGGGCTAGATAAGGTTGGTATGTTGTTATGCTGTAATATAACTTACAAATAAGTACAATAATTAATATGTTTTACAATAAACAAACAAATTGTTCAAATCCCACTGTGGATTTATTAGACAGGATAATTGCATTGGGGTCATACATACGGTATATGCACTGTATAGCCTTACATGTGGAGTGTGCACCCATTAAATGGGGTATTAGCCTACTCGGTGACAACTATGTAGAGTTTACACAAATATTAGCGTCTTAGCTCACTGTGAAATTAGTCATATTAGCTCAGTCTGCCTGCCTGCCAGCCTGTTTGTCTGTCTGCCTGTCTGTCCATCTGTCGGCCTGTATGCGGGAGGGCGAGGGGAGAGAGATGAGAGGAGTGGGAGACAGAGAATGGAGGGGGGAGAGAGAGAAAAAGGGGAGAGTGAGGGAGGTGGAGAGAGGGGGAAGGAGGGATGTGAAAAGAGGGGGAGGAGAGGGAGAGAGAGATGAGAGAGAAAAGGGGGAGAGAGGGGGAAGGAGGGATGGGGAAAGAGGGGGAGGAGAGGGAGAGAGAAGAGAGGGGGGAGAGAGAGAAAAGGGGGAGAGAGGGGGAAGGAGGGATGGGGAAAGAGGGGGAGGAGAGGGAGAGAGAAGAGAGGAGGGGGAGAGAGAGAAAAGGGGGAGAGAGGGGGAAGGAGGGATGGGGAAAGAGGGGAGGAGAGGGGAGAGAAGAGAGGAGGGGGAGAGAGGGGGAAGGAGGGATGGGGAAAGGGGGGAGGAGAGGGAGAGAGATGAGAGGAGGGGGAGGCAGGGAAAAATAATGGAAGGGCAGGAGGGAGAGAGAAGGGAGAGGGGAGAGAGAGTCAACAGCCAGACAAGAGGTGTGAGAGGGGAGTGAGAGAGGGGAGGGGAGGGGGAGGCAGGGATAGAAGGAGGGAGAGAGAATGGAGGGTGTGAAGGGAGAGAGAAGGGGGAGAGTGAGTTAAGGAGGGATGGGGAGAGAGGAGGGAAGGGGGAATGGGGAGAGAGGAAGGAAGGGGGAGAGTGAGAGAGGGACGGAGGGTGAGAGAAGAGAATGAGGGATGGATAAAGATGAGGTAGAGAGAGACAGACATACATAAACAGGACAAAAAAATGACCTTTATTTAACTAGGCAAGTCAGTTAAGAACAAATTCTTATTTTCAATGACGGCCTAGGAACAGTGGGTTAACTGGCTGTTCAGGGGCAGAATGACACATTTGTACCTTGTCAGCTCAGGGATTTGAACTTGCAATCTTTTGGTTCCTAGTCCAACGCTCTAACCACTAGGCTACCCTGTGACATCTTTTCCCATTGACTGCAATGTATTAAGGAAAACAATTGACCTTTTTGCAAAAACATGTCAGGATGACATTTTCCTCTGATATCATGTTATCCTGTTGAACCATTGACAACTTTTTACATTCCTTTCTTTTTTTTGTGACCAAATGTTTTATTTTATTTTTTATTTTCTTGTTTGAGGGTGTGGAGCTAAAGGCACAACACACACATTAAAATCTAATTTTTAAAAAGGCATTTCAATTTTCCAATCTGCAACTAGATGAGCCTCTGATGCCCGAGGCGTCCTTCAGTCGGTGTTGCCCGTCTCCTGGTTCTGTTTTTTTTGTTTTGTTTACATGTTCTGGTGTCTCTCTGGGCTTTCCCCTGCCTTCTCCGTCTGTATATTACTGATGCCTGAGTGGGTCTGGAAAGAGTAAGGTCGTGTTCATTAGGGCACACAACGGAAAACATTTTAATTTATTTCGCTATGGAAATTGGGTGTTTCTTATCGGACAAGTCCAGGGACAAGTCCCTCCCTGTTTCAGTCTGTATTCTTCCATTTTCCAGACAGAGTAACTGCAGTGAAGGCATGGAGGACTGGAGCAGGAGGAGAGGGGATGGGGGGACGGGGGAGTCCAGACAGAGTAACTGCAGTGCTCCCATTCCTCACGTTTCACTGAACAAGGGGAAGGCAGTTCTTTCTTACATGGGTGGAACGTTGTTAAAGGCTGGAGCGAAATGCAGCTTTAAATAAATGAAAAGGCATGTTGGAGGAGCCTTTCTGTCGTACTCAGCCTATATGTACTACCCAAGAGTATTGGCTGGATGCACTAAGGAGTGGTAATGCTTCTCTCTCTCTCTGTCTCTGTCTCTCTCTGTCTCTCTCTCTCTCTGTCTCTCTCTCTCTCTGTCTCTCTGTCTCTCTCTGTCTCTCTCTGTCTCTCTCTCTGTCTCTCTGTCTCTCTCTCTGTCTATCTCTCTTTCTCTCTGTCTGTCTCTGTCTCTCTGTCTCTGTCTCTCTGTCTCTCTCTGTCTCTCTGTCTCTGTCTCTGTCTGTCCTGTCTCTCTCTGTCTCTGTCTCTCTGTCTCTCTGTCTGTCCTGTCTGTCAGTGTGTGTGTACAACTGGACTTTTCCTCTGATCCCAAGGTACTCTCTCTTATCTCTCTCTGTACACTTGGCTTTGCATCGGTCCTCATCTCTGTACTCTTTTCTTCATCAGGTGTTGAACGTCTTATGAAATGTGATTTTAGTTTGATAGGTTTTCCTTTAAATAACTTGTATTCATATGATTCTGCCATTCTTCTCTGCAGATCCTCTCAACCTCTGTCAGGTTGGATGGGGAGCGTCGCTGCACAGCTATTTCCAGGTCTCTCCAGAGATCGGGTTCAAGTCCAGGCTCTGACTGGGCCACTCAAGGATATTCAGATACTTGTCTCAAAGCCACTCCTGTGTTAACTTGGCTGTGTGCTTAGGGTCATTGTTCTGTTGGAAGGTGAACCTTCGCCCCAGTCTGCGGTCCTGAGCGCTCTAGAGCAGGTTTTCATCAAGGATTTCTCTGTACTTTGCTCCGTTCATCTTTCCCTCGATCCTGACTAGTCTCCTAGTCCCTGCCACTGAAAAACATCCCCACAGCATGATACTGCCACCACCATGCTTCACCATAGGGATGGTGCCAGGTGTCCTCCAGATGTGACACTTGGCATTCAGGCCAAAGAGTCTTGGTTTCAACAGACCAGAGAATCTTGTTTCTCATGGTCTGAGAGTCCTTTAGGTGCCTTTTGGCAAACTCCAAGCTGGCTATTATGTACCTTTTACTGAGGAGTGGCTTCCATCTGGCCACTCTACCATAAAGACCTGATTGGTGGGTACGGTTTCGGGAAACATAAGGATCATATCATTCACATTAGAAAAAGGTTAAATTACTTAAATTACTACATATAGGGTTAGTGGGGTTAGGGTTAGTGGGGTTAGTGTTAGTGGGGTTAGTGTTAGTGGGGTTAGGGTTAGTGGGGTTAGTGTTAGTGGGGTTAGGGTTAGTGTTAGTGGGGTTAGGGTTAGTGGGGTTAGGGTTAGTGGGGTTAGTGTTAGTGGGGTTAGTGTTAGTGGGGTTAGGGTTAGTGGGGTTAGGGTTAGTGGGGTTAGGGTTAGTGGGGTTAGTGTACCAACACAGCGATAACTCCATGTTTACATCACTTGTTTAAGGAAGACACAGGCAGCCATCAGTGCTAATGAGCTATCTAGCATGCTCTGAACATGTGTGTGCCAGCCAACTGGAGGCACACACAGTATATGAATCTGTGCCAAACTGCTACAGTTGGTGTAATATATTTTTACTTTAAAGATTATTTTGAAATCATCACTTTCGAAAACCAGTTTGAAAACGATGATTATTGACATTTCTAAACATTATAAAACACACCGTCTGAATTGTAGTTCAAAATCATCTTTAAAGTAAAAATATATTACACCAACTGTAGCCGTGGGCGGATGTCACCGCTGAAAACACTACATACGGAGAAGAAAGGTTTTCGCGAGCTAAAGTGATCTAGATCAGCACTCGTAGTATTGAGTACGGCAGGTAGCCTAGTGGTTAGAGTGAAATGTTGCAAGATCGAATCCCCGAGGTGACAAGGTAAAAAATAATAATTTTAAAATCTGTTGTTTTGCCACTGAACGAGGCAGTGTTCGTAGGCCATCATTGTAAATACTAATTTGTTCTTAACCTAGTTAAATAAAATACCTTATAAACATGGGTGGGTAAAATGATAGTTATAGTGAATAAATGAAATTATAGTGAATAACTGAAATGAATAACCCAAAAACCAGTATTTCCCTGGGTAAAAAATACGCATGGAATTCATGATCTGCCATAATGAAAAAAGAAGCTTCCCTGGTGGCGCAGAGGATGAAAGACCTGGCTTGGGACCAAACATTGCAGGTTTAAACCCTATGTACACCCTATTTAAACCCTATGTACACCCTATTTAAAGCCTATGTATACCCTATTTAAACCCTATGTACACCCTATTTAAACCCTATTTAAACCCTATGTACACCCTATTTAAACCCTATGTACAGATAGTCAATATATGAAGTGTAAAGGAAAATATGTTTTTTTTTTGTAGGATTAAATGCTGTCCAAATGTCCATCGTGTTTTGGGAACAATCTCGTCGTCATGTCCACATATTCTCACAACCGAATGAAACAACATTCTGGGAACCTTTTAAAGACTGACAACATGTGTTCTGGAAACATTCTTGTAAAGTCAGGTGAATGTTTTTTTGCACCCTAAAAGAAACTGGATCGTTTTTTTTGTGTTTTGGGAACATATATTTTGTGATTGTCCCCACATTGTTCTCACCAAACTGTTCCCAAAACATAATGAAACATTTTAGGAACCTTTTAAAGGACTGAGCTAAATGTGTTCTTAAGAATGTTCTTGCAATAACAGACAAATGTTCTATACAAACAATCTATAATCATCACCATGACTGGGCAGTTTTTTGTCTAATGAGAACATTTGCCCATAACTAACAAATGTTCTAGACACGTTCAATAGGCTCAGCTCACCATGGTAACAGCAGAAAACTGAAGGAGGCAGTTAAATATATATATTTATTTATTTTGCCATGTTGGCAAGACATTAGTGACATGATGTATTCTGGTAGACCTACTTCTCCCAACACATTATGGTAGGCCTACTTCTCCCAACACATTATGGTAGGCCTACTTCTCCCAACACATTATGGTAGGCCTACTTCTCCCAACACATTCTGGTAGGTCTACTTCTCCCAACACATTATGGTAGGCCTACTTCTCCCAACACATTATGGTAGGCCTACTTCTCCCAACACATTATGGTAGGCCTACTTCTCCCAACACATTATGGTAGGCCTACTTCTCCCAACACATTATGGTAGGCCTACTTCTCCCAACACATTATGGTTGGCCTACTTCTCCCAACACATTATGGTAGGCCTACTTCTCCCAACACATTATGGTAGGCCTACTTCTCCCAACACATTATGGTAGGCCTACTTCTCCCAACACATTATGGGAGGCCTACTTCTCCCAACACATTATGGTAGGCCTACTTCTCCCAACACATTATGGTAGGCCTACTTCTCCCAACACATTATGGTAGGCCTACTTCTCCCAACACATTATGGTAGGCCTACTTCTCCCAACACATTATGGTTGGCCTACTTCTCCCAACACATTATGGTAGGCCTACTTCTCCCAACACATTCTGGTAGACCTACTTCTCCCAACACATTATGGTAGGCCTACTTCTCCCAACACATTATGGTTGGCCTACTTCTCCCAACACATTATGGTTGGCCTACTTCTCCCAACACATTATGGTTGGCCTACTTCTCCCAAGACATTATGGTTGGCCTACTTCTCCCAAGACATTATGGTAGGCCTACTTCTCCCAACACATTATGGTTGGCCTACTTCTCCCAACACATTATGGTTGGCCTACTTCTCCCAACACATTATGGTAGGCCTACTTCTCCCAACACATTATGGTAGGCCTACTTCTCCCAACACATTATGGTTGGCCTACTTCTCCCAACACATTATGGTAGGCCTACTTCTCCCAACAAATTATGGTTGGCCTACTTCTCCCAACACATTATGGTAGGCCTACTTCTCCCAACACATTATGGTAGGCCTACTTCTCCCAACACATTATGGTTGCCTATTTAGTATAATTAATTAATTGTAAATGTATCTCTGCCACATCAAACATGGTGATGATGATAGACATCAGATTTTGATTAGAAGAGAAAAGACTAAAAATAACTGCTGATGTGCTGCTGTGAATAGCGTGTGGTGACTGACCTCTCGATATCTATTTTGTCATTTGTCAGTGTGTGTGGCGACAGACCTCCTTGGATGTCTACTCTATGTCAAAAGGCAGTCTTCAGCATTATAAAAGTGATAAATAACAACACGAACCCCAGTGAGAGAAAAACAATAACATTGGAGACTGGGCTCTGGATTTGTATTGGCTGAGAGTGAAATGTGCGTCAGCTTGTTGTCACTGCGTGGAGAGATCACACTGAATATATGATTAACCAGGGGAAGGAGAAGGAGAAGGAGCAGACAGGTCCCTCTCACTTTCACGATGCGGGGCATGCAGGAGAGTATGTGGGTCCTACCTCTGGTTCTACTGGGGCTGTTAAAGCCCTGGGCTGCAGGCTACTCACTCAGTCAGGTAATTTCCCTTCTGTAAATTGATTAATATATTATATAGCCTAGTGATATTACGATTGACACAATATAATTTCATTTGAAAAATATGGTTGGGAGAACTAAATTGCTACATAGGCTAATATATTACAGGTGGCACTTTGTTTTTATCGTTTTGGTGTAGTCAGTTATGATTCTGTTTATTTCACAATCCAGTGGTTGCTGTTAAATTTATTATTTCTATCGGGGGACTAAACATTGACTTATCCTTGGAGCGTCACGCGAACCATTACGCAAAACTCGGCTGTTATCTTACTATCATTGTAAGTGACACGTCGTTAGAATGGACGTTTCCAGAAAACCACTGGCCACCTGAGAATCGTAAAAAAACAACAACACCATCCGACAGATACAATTAGGGCTGACCCAGTTTAGTCGACTAGTTGATTATTTGGTCAATAAACTGTTGGCCGACTGAGATTTTTTGTTGTTGTTGTCAAGCAGTCGCAATTTATTTTATTTTTCATGGCACATGAGATACCTTTCCTGACAGATTTGCGCCTGTCTCAGCGGACTAATCCATTGCGTATGGAACAGTCCGTGAAGCACGCGTGCCGCGAGACTATTTGTCTTGGTAGCCAAGTAATTTGATAAAATTGATCAAATAAGTGAAATTGCATTAGTTTCTCAATTGCATTGCTTTTCCATAAGTGACTACTGCTTTGGACCCGACACCGTTTGTGAGAGTATTCCTTAGGCCTACAGTAAGCCTGTGTGTGAAAATAATTTTCCTTGGGTATAATTTAAAATGTTGAGTCAATAAGGTGAGTGCGGCTAAGATGCATAAGGCACGTCTCTCTCCAGAGTCTCTCTCCCGCCATTTCACTCGCATTCATTGTTTCATAACTTAATTGTGTGAATCTACAATGTTTGTTTGGTTACGTAATTTATCCAATATACACTACATGACCAAAAGTATGTGGACACCTGCTCGTCGAACATCTAATTCAAATATCGTGGGCATTAAAATGGTATTGGTCCCCCTCCCTTTGCTGCTATAACAGCCTCCACTCTTCTGGGAAGGCTTTCCACTTGATGCTGGTGTAACGGATGTGTAGGGGACGGTTTAAAATTATACTGTTACATTGATGCTGTTGACCCGGATTACTGGTTGCTGCGGAAAAAGGAGGAAGGTCAAAAGGGGGGTGAGTGTAACGGATGTGAAACGGCTAGCTTAGTTAGCGGTGTGGGCTAAATAGCGTTTCAATCGGTTACGTCACTTGCTCTGACACCTTGAAGTAGTAGTTCCCCTTGCTCTGCAAGGGCCGCGGCTTTTGTGGAGCGATGGGTAACGATGCTTCGTGGGTGACTGTTGTGGATGTGTGCAGAAGGTCCCTGATTCGCGTGAAGGGATGTCTTTACGCTACAACATACAATCACATACAATCACATTCTAGACGATTCTGTACTTCCAACTTTGTGGCAACAGTTTGGGGAAGGCCCTTTCCTGTTTCAGCATGACAATGCCCCCACAAAGCTTGTCCACAAAGCTTGGTCCATACAGAAATGGATTGTTGATCAGTGTGGAAGAACTTGACTGGCCTGCACAGAGACATGACCTCAACACCTGTGTGATGAACTGGAACTAAGGGGCCAAACCATGGAAAACAGCCCCAGACATGATTCATCCACCAAACTTTACAGTTGGCACTATGCATTTGGATAGGTAGCGTCCTCCTGGCATCCGCCAAACCCAGATTCATCCGTCGGACTGCCAGATGGTGAAGCGTGATTCATCACTCCAGACAGAGAACCCGTTTCCACTGCTCCGGAGTCCAAAGAACGGTACCTTTCTGGCAGCTTGTGTGGACTACCACTTCGCGGCTGAGCCGTTGTTGCTCCTAGACGTTTCCACTTCACAATAACAGCACTTACAGTTGACCTGGACAGCTCTAGCAGGGCAGACATTTGACAAACTGACTTGTTGGAAAGGTGGCATTGTATGATGGTGCCACATTCAAAGTCACTGAGCTCTTCAGTAAGTCCATTTTACTGCCACTGTTTGTCTATGGAGATTGCATGGCGGTGTGCATTTGTTTTTACACCTATCAACAACGGGTGTGGCTGAAATATTAGAATCCACTAATTTGAAGGGGTGTCCACATACTTTTGTTTTTATATATATAGCGTACAGTCCTTTACCATTCTCATTGTGGACACTTTTGAGCTCACAACCTACAGTGCCTTGCAAAAGTATTCATCCCCTTGGCGTTTTTCCTATTTTACTGCATTACAACCTGTAATTTAAATGGATTTTTATTTGGATTTCATGTAATGGACATACACAAAATAGTCCAAATTGGTGAAGTGAAATGAAAAAGTAGTAGTAGTATGTATTCAGAAATATGTATTCACCCCCTTTGCTATGAAACCCCTAAATAAGATCTCATGCAAACAATTACCTTCAGAAGTCACATAATTAGTTAGATTACACACAGCTGAACTTTATTTAAGTGCCACATGATATGTCACATGATCTCAGTATATATACACCTGTTCTGAAAGGGAGTCTGCAACACAACAAAGCAAGGGGCACCACCAAGCAAGCGAGACGATGAAGACCAAGGAGCTGAAACAGGTCAGGGAAAAAGTTGTGGATAAGTACAGTTCAGGGTTGGGTTATAAAAAAATAACCGAAACTTTGAACATCCCACGGAGCACCATTAAATCCATTATTAAAAAATGGAAAGAATATGGCACCACAACAAACCTGCCAAAAGAGGGCCGCCCACCAAAACTCACGGACCAGGCAAGGAGGGCATTAATCAGAGAGGCAACAAAGAGACTAAAGATAACACAGAAGGAGCTGCATAGCTCCACAGCGGAGATTGGAGTATCTGTCCGTAGGACCACTTTAAGCCGTACACTCCACAGCTGGGCTTTACGGAAGAGTGGCCAGAAAAAAATAAGCAGACATGTTTGGTGTTCGCCAAAAGGCATGTTGGAGACTCCCCAAACATATGAAAGAAGGTACTCTGGTCAGATTTAGTTTTTTGGCCATCAAGGAAAATACTATGTCTGGCGCAAACTCAACACCTCTCATCACCCCAAGAACACCATCCCTACAGTGAAGCATGATGGTGGCAGCATCATGATGTGAGGATGTTTTTCATTGGCAGGGATTGGGACACCATGCGTAGGGCTGGTGCTATGTACACCATGCGTAGGGCTGGTGCCATGTACCCCGGTATGGTTCTCAATCAGAGGCAGGTGTTGTTAGTTGTATCTGATTGAGAATCATACTTAGGTAGCCTTTTCCCACGTGTGTTTCGTGGGTGATATATTTTTCGTTTCAGTGTTTGCACCATTCGGGACTGTTTCGGTTTTCATTTTGTTTCTCTTGTTCTTTTTGTATTCTGTATTCATTCTCATTAAATGACATTATGGATACATACCACTTTGCATTTTGGTCCTCCGATCCTTCCTACTCCTCCTCCTCAGAAGAGGAAGAATAAAGCCGTTACAGAGGGCAACTTTGAGGGCCCAGAATAGTTAATACAATGTTGCAAGTTCGATAGCCTAGCTCAAGCCAGACCCAGTTGATAGTTGATACAATGTTTCAAGTTCATTGCAGGAGTAGAGAGATAAATGCAGTTGAAGAAAATGAACAAACCCCCATGCTTAGCCAGTGTGATTTATAGGATATATTTTCTACTTGCAATATTTTAATTTGTTGGCTTTATGTAGGCTAATTTTACCTAGTTGGCAATAGAACAGATACGTTATTATAATTTAAATTAAATTGTTCCACGAAAATGTGCACAGGAACATCATAACTGGTTTGGTAGAAATGGTAAGATAAATTGGGCATTTCACATGAAAAAGGTTGCCAACCCCTAGTGTAGCCTATTACCCGCACCTTCAGGATCTTATTGACAGGCCAGCAGCAGCGGGAGGAGGGGGGGGGGTTGTGAATACCTTTTTCTTCTTCTGGTTATCTTGATCTCTGGCTCCCTCTTGAGTCATTTATGTCTTTATTATTTCATCCAACGTGCTGAAAGCGCGTGTCATTCGGTCATTCGGCCAAGTGTCTGCAGGTTTTCGGTCTTCCCTTGCGGTTGATTGATGAATTAAGGTCACTGATTAGTAAGGAAATCACCTGGTTGTCTAAGTCTTAATTGAAGAGAAAAACCAAAAACCAGCAGACACTAGGCTCTCCATGGAATGAGTTTGACATCCCCTGGTTTAAAGCATCAGACAAGCTCAGTGCATATATAATACAACACATAGGGTGTGTGTGTGTGTGTATATATATATATATATATATATGGAAAAATCTATTGGTCGAAAGAACAGATAACACTCGGGTGACCAAGATGTATTTTAGTAGAGGCCAACCCCAGACAGATAAATACACATTATTCATTATGTAAAGAAAGTAGAATACTAGTGGTTACATTCTTGGTTAATTCGGAGGCACAGATATCACTATTGGATGTCATTGATTCGTTTAGATTTTTGTTGAAGATTGAAAACTGGTTCTATGTGTTTTGACCTATTTTCTAAAGACGAACAGCTGATAGCACCACAAGAAAGTATATGCATAAATAAACACACTTCAGGGAAAATGGCTATACAGCAGAATATGCATAACCCGTTTAAAGGTGTGTGTGTGTGTGTTGATCATCAGGTGTGTGACCCATCTCAAGATGGCACGATCTATAACTACAAAGCTAAGACCCTGAATGGGAGTCGTTCAGTCTCCCTCAGTGAGTACATGGGGAAGACCGTCCTCTTCGTCAACGTAGCCACTTACTGAGGACTCACCTTCCAGTACCTGGGTAAGACTGTCTGGTTTAAGACTAACATTATAACAGTAGGCTAACAGTGGAGTTAGCAAGCTGCAGTAGGCTAACAGTGGAGTTAGCTAACTGCAGTAGGCTAACAGTGGAGTTAGCAAGCTGCAGTAGGCTAACAGTGGAGTTAGCAAGCTGCAGTAGGCTAACAGTGGAGTTAGCAAGCTGCAGTAGGCTAACAGTGGAGTTAGCAAACTGCAGTAGGCTAACAGTGGAGTTAGCAAACTGCAGTAGGCTAACAGTGGAGTTAGCAAACTGCAGTAGGCTAACAGTGGAATTAGCAGAATGCAGTAGGCTTACAGTGGAGTTAGCAGAATGTAGTAGGCTAACAGTGGAGTTAGCAAACTGCAGTAGGCTAACAGTGGAGTTAGCAGAATGCAGTAGGCTAACAGTGGAGTTAGCAGAATGCAGTAGGCTAACAGTGGAGTTAGCAGAATGCAGTAGGCTAACAGTGGAGTTAGCTAACTGCAGTAGGCTAACAGTGGAGTTAGCAGAATGCAGTAGGCTAACAGTGGAGTTAGCAGAATGCAGTAGGCTAACAGTGGAGTTAGCAGAATGCAGTAGGCTAACAGTGGAGTTAGCAAGCTGCAGTAGGCTAACAGTGGAGTTAGCAGAATGCAGTAGGCTAACAGTGGAGTTAGCAGAATGCAGTAGGCTAACAGTGGAGTTAGCAAGCTGCAGTAGGCTAACAGTGGAGTTAGCAGAATGCAGTAGGCTAACAGTGGAGTTAGCTAACTGCAGTAGTCTAACAGTGGAGTTAGCAGAATGCAGTAGGCTAACAGTGGAGTTAGCTAACTGCAGTAGGCTAACAGTGGAGTTAGCAGAATGCAGTAGGCTAACAGTGGAGTTAGCTAACTGCAGTAGTCTAACAGTATGCAGGCTAACTCGAGGCTTCACAGTAGACTGGCCCCACACCTATAGTCTTGGGCGGTATACCATTTATACCGTATACCGGGGAATCTCAAAATACCAGACTGTATGATTTCCAATACGGACGTGCGTGCTACGCCACTGCTTATAACTAAGAGATAGAATAAATATAATCAGAGATATCATCTAATCCTATTATATCCAGGTCAGGGCTCCAGCTTTGCATCTGCTTTGCTAACCTACTAGCTAAGTGACTAGATGTCAAGATCAAGCTTCTTGATTATTATAGCAGACATTCAATCACCTCCTGGTTCAAGATGCCTGTTGCCTATAAATAGTTTTTTTTTTAAATAGCACCGCTTGTGTGCAAATTCAATACTACCGTATACCCTGGTATGGTACAGGAAACATGAACATCTGGATTCTGCCCAACCTTACCCACACTTCGTTTAATCTTCGTTTAATCCCCAAGTCCATACATAGACTAACAGGCTTGACTGACTGAGGCCTAGATTCAATCCGATCAAGCGTTAACCGGCGATAGCTGTCACCCGCATAGCTGACGTTTTGGCTGTGTTGGAGGTGGGAACTGCTTTGGAGCTGTCAGATCGGTGAGCTGCTGCTCTTGTAATCATTGTCAGGAAGCCACACCCAGAAGGAGGAAGTGTACAGGCTATATAGAAATAATGACGTTCTAATTGAAAAATCATTAAACGAAATCATGAGGATTTCTATCAGCCTAATGGAGGTGCAGATTACATCTCACATTCCAGTGTTGGAGATTGTAAACAAAGGCTGTTAATGCGACTCCATGCGGCCAATGGCAATGTCTGCTTTAGGTATAATGCCGGGAGCTGCTTGTGGATTTGACAGAGCTTCAACTCACGACACATTTCAAAAACAACCGCAATGCAGATGTCGGTTCTGATCCTAGGAATGGAGCCCCTAAAGTGCTCTGCAACAAAGACAAAGGCTAGTCCATGTGTGACCAGAACAGGGGAACTGTAGTATACGTCCTACTTTAATGTACATTGTTTAGAAATCCAGATTTTTGACCTCAAGTTACCCAAAGGGGTTTATCGGATTGATCTCGTTGTTGTGGCATCTTTCTATTATAAAACCTTTAATCCAGCTGTGTGTGTGTGTGTGTGTGTGTGTGTGTGTGTGTGTGTGTGTGTGTGTGTGTGTGTGTCATCTAATCAGAGTTGAATGCACTACACGAGGAGATGAAGGATTATGGGTTTACCATTCTCGGGTTCCCCTCCAATCAGTTTGGAAAACAGGAGCCAGGAGAAAATCATGAGATTCTGGCCACTCTAAAGTAAGTATTGTTTGTCTCTCAAAGACCCTTTAACAATTGAACAGTCATTAAAATACATATAAAGTAGTCTAATGTATATGATATACTGTACATTACCAATGTTTTTATTATGAAGGTGAAATAAACCTGAAACTGATGCAAGTGTCTTTGCATGCCAATAAAGGCAAATCCTCTGTCAATCAACAGAGCTTCATTTAGTTTGGGAAAAACATCCCAGGATTGGGAGATCAGTTTCTGAGATGCGATATACAGATCCCTAAAGTATAGCTCGCTCTGAGAATAAGCAACATTCCTATGGTATCTGGTCCCTCTAGCCCACCTTAGACTCTACCCCTGGCCAGCTTAAACCCCATGTTCACCAGACTGTTAACCCTGGTTTCACCAGTGTCTGCCTTCGGTATATTTGGGTTTATAACCTGGGTTGTTAACCTCTAGTAAAAGCAGAGATTGTATGTTTAAGAAGCTTAACAGTGTTGTGGTTTGTGTTTGTGTCACATAGTCTGTCTATCTAGGGCAGTAGCTTAGTGAGTTTGGCACCCATTAAAAAGGTCCTTTAAGTTCTCAAAAGCTATGTGCCCTGGTCAGAACCATATGGGCCCTGGTCAAAAGTAGGGGACTATATAGGGAATAGAGTACAATTTGGGAGGCAGCCCAGTGATAAGTGTATCTCTATCTCTCCTTGGGTTCCAGGCATGTCCGACCAGGAAATGGATTTGTTCCAAACTTCCTGCTATTCCAGAGGGGGGATGTGAACGGAGACACAGAACAAGGAGTCTACACTTTCCTTAAAGTAAGCAAATGTTTAGAGAAAGTGTTCAGGAAAAGCACTCAATATTCCCAGGTTTTCCAGAAATCCCAAAACCTTCAACCAAGAACTTCTGGAAAACTTCAACATTGGAAAGTTATCAGAAACAAGTTGACTGATTGTTGTCATCCTAGTGTGCAGTGGAGTCAATAACACTTTGTGGGCGATTTACCTGGTCAGATTCCCACTATAATCCTGACTGAATTATTGGACAGATACTGTGGCTGTGACAGCTGGCAAAATCAACCCTGTAACAGAAACAGAACTGGGTTACACAGAGAGAATTATACCGTAACATTCACTGTGTCTATTGGGTACAGACATTGTTTTTAATAGGTCTAACAGTTAAGACATGTCATTTAATGGTACAAATGTATTACATTTTTTAATTGTGGCATGAACACAACCAGTCATGATGTTTTCATCTGATTGTCAAATAAACCACTTCATAAAGTAGGCTACCTCCGGCTGCTCACGTTCCTCCACTCCAAATAATCCCAGCATCCAAACAGTGCACTGTGCACGCGCCATTTACTGAATGGAAAGAGACCTCTGTTACAAACAGGGTAATTTCTATTTCGTATTCCTCCCAAGGCAGCAGCTACTCTTCCTGGGGTTTATTATGGATCCCCATGAGTTCCTCCCAAGGCAGCAGCTACTCTTCCTGGGGTTTATTATGGATCCCCATGAGTTCCTCCCAAGGCAGCAGCTACTCTTCCTGGGGTTTATTATGGATCCCCATTAGTTCCTCCCAAGGCAGCAGCTACTCTTCCTGGGGTTTATCATGGATCCCCATTAAGTTCCTGTCAAGGCAGCAGCTACTCTTCCTGGGGTCTATTATGGATCCCCATGAGTTCCTGTCAAGGCAGCAGCTACTCTTCCTGGGGTTTATTATGGATCCCCATTAGTTCCTCCCAAGGCAGCAGCTACTCTTCCTGGGGTCTATCATGGATCCCCATTAGTTCCTGTCAAGGCAGCAGCTACTCTTCCTGGGGTCTTCTATGGATCCCCATGAGTTCCTGCCAAGGCAGCAGCTACTCTTCCTGGGGTCTATTATGGATCCCCATGAGTTCCTGCCAAGGCAGCAGCTACTCTTCCTGGGGTCTATTATGGATCCCCATGAGTTCCTGCCAAGGCAGCAGCTACTCTTCCTGTTGTCCAGCAACATTAAAGCAGTTATATACAGTTTAAAATATGACATGCCATTACATTTCAAAACATTTTACCCAACACATTTAGTGTGTTCCCTCAGGCCTCTACTCTACAACAACATATCTACAATACAACACCCATGTGCACATGTGTGTAGAGTGTCTTATGTGTGTGTCTCTTCACAGTCCCCGCTGTTTTATAAGGGGTATTTTGTCATTTTTTAAATCTAATTTTACCGCTTGCATCGGTTAGCTGATGTGGAATAGAGTTCCATGTAGTCATGGCTCTATGTAGTACTGTGTGCCTCCCATAGTCTGTTCTGGACTTGGAGATTGTGAATATATCTTTGGTGGCATGTCTTGTGGGGTATGAATGGGTGTCTGAGCTGTGTGCTTGTTGTTTAAACAGACAGCTTGGTGCATTCAGCTTGTCAACACTTTTTACAAATACGAGTAATGATGAAGTCAATCTCTCCTCCACTTTCAGCCATGAGAGATTGACATACATATTATTAATGTTAGCTCTATGTGTACATTTAAAGGGCCAGCTGTGTTGCCCTGTTCTGAGACCGGTGTAATTTTTCGAGAAAACTAGAGCCTGTAGGACCTGGCTTGTTGATAGTTCTGTTAAGAAAGTAGAGAAGTGCTTTATTTTGGACAGACAACTGTAATGACATTCAGCAGGTGTCATTAGGCCTACAACACTGGCTCTATTCATGGTTGCCAAGGGAAACCATGCTTAACCAAAAATGTGAACAAGAAAAAGGCGTCAGAGCGAAACAGCACCCATTTGTCCCAGTATTTTTAGCCCATGTATCTCATGCACTCTGGACATAAAGACTATAACTTGGGATCCTTCCTGTAGCTCTCATCCTTCTGATAGGACAACATAACCTGCCCAACGGTAGTTCTAACCCTGTCTTCTAGAACTGTTCTAACACGATAACCCTGTCTTCTAGAATTGTTCTAAACCTAACCCTGTCTTCTAGAATTGTTCTAACCCTAACCCTGTCTTCTAGAACTGTTCTAACCCTGTCTTCTAGAATTGTTCTAACCCTAACAGTCTTCTAGAATTGTTCTAACCCTAACCCTGTCTTCTAGAATTGTTCTAACCCTATAACCCTGTCTTCTAGAATTGTTCTAACCCAATAACCCTGTCTTCTAGAACTGTTCTAACCCTATAACCCTGTCTTCTAGAACTGTTCTAACCCTGTCTTCTAGAACTGTTCTAACCCTGTCTTCTAGAACTGTTCTAACCCTGTCTTCTAGAACTGTTCTAACCCTGTCTTCTAGAATTGTTCTAACCCTGTCTTTTAGAACTGTTCTAACCCTGTCTTCTAGAATTGTTCTAATCCAATAACCCTGTCTTCTAGAACTGTTCTAATCCAATAACCCTGTCTTCTAGAACTGTTCTAATCCAATAACCCTGTCTTCTAGAACTGTTCTAACCCTATAACCCTGTCTTCTAGAACTGTTCTATCCCTATAACCCTGTTTTCTAGAACTGTTCTAGCCCTATAACCCAGTTTTCTAGAACTGTTCTAGCCCTGTCTTCTAGAATTGTTCTAACTATTACCCCGTCTTCTAGAACTGTTCTAACTATTACCCCCCCCCCCGTCTTCTAGAACTGTTCTAACTCTATTACCCCCCGTCTTCTAGAACTGTTCTAACTCTATTACCCCCGTCTTCTAGAACTGTTCTAACTCTATTACCCCCCGTCTTCTAGAACTGTTCTAACTCTATTACCCCCCCGTCTTCTAGAACTGTTCTAACCCTATAACCCTGTCTTCTAGAACTCCTGCCCGCCAGTAGGGGACAGCTTTGAGAACCCCACCAACAGGCTGTTCTGGGAGCCCCTGAAGATCAACGACATCAAGTGGAACTTTGAGAAGTTCCTGGTCGGACCGGATGGGAAGCCCGTGATGAGGTGGTTCCCCCGGGTCCCAGTGTCTGAGGTTCGGGAGGACATCCTCAAATACTTCCGTCAACTCTTCTCCCAGTCCACCCAGCAGAACATTGACTAAGATTTTATGTGCCTGTAGATTTTAAATTCCTGTATTGAAATTCAGCCTACAGATTTATTAGATTCACCTTTTTAGATACATGAAAACACAGTGGACTGGTGTCCAGGGTCCAGATTACACCGCTTTCTGGACTAAAAAGCACTTTCGATGGAAATTCTTCAATGAGTATGCTGTCATTTCATTCCAAGAGTAGGCTTAATCTGGATCAAGTGTAGAATAGAACATCATTCAACTGATTTGTAGAAGAAACTGTCAATCAATTCAAATGAACGGCTGGCTGTGGTGGTAGTGGGTAATGGGTCGCTGGTCATAAAGGTGGCATGTTGTATGAAGGTGAGGCTTGAAAACAGCGCGTCTGTGGTGCCAAACCTGAGTTCTAGGGTCCAGGCCAGTCCTTCAGTGCATTCAGGCTGGGCCTGGTAACCCTAGGAGCCATGTTACCTCCTGGTCCTGCCACCCAGTGCTGCTGCCTGACTAATTCATGTCAATAAATCACGTCAGTATAACATGGTGCCAAGTTCTTCCTGTAAACGATGATGAACTGTGGTGTGTGTGGCCACTCAAATGCTTCCACAAAATGTCTAGGTCAACAAAGAAAAGTTTTAAAATTGAAGATGACCAGAGTAAGACGTACGAAGACATTTAGGATGTTTATTAAGCCAGTTTAAATACAAAAAAAAAAGTCTCATCACATCAGTAATGTGCTTTTTGCCTTCTGCAAACACTCCAGAACTATAAACTAGAAAAAGACCACTGCCAGAGGGGGAAAGAAACCAAGGCATTCCTGTCAAAGAGTAATTCAACCATTCTGGAATCTAGTGTCTCTAAAAAAAAAATAAGTGATCCAACTGGATTTTACAGTGAACATTGTGAATTAACACCCATCTTTACCAGTCTGAATGCAACATACACAGGTTTATAATACCCATACATATGCAATCCTATGTAGCTTTGATTCAGGAGATTAGTAGTTCACCACCAAACCAAATCACACATCAGAAGGATTGGTGGCTCTAGGGGGTAGTGACCAACCCCCCTCGCCCCTTAAAACTCCAGACACCAGGGAAGATATCAAAACATTGTAAAGTATAGTAGTAATAACTCCACGCCATTTTGTCAACACCTATCCAATCCTCTGATCAACACAAGTACCTGGGGTAAGGTACAAGGCTGGGTTTGGACTTCAAACCAGCTCTTGACGGTATCACAGAGGCTCACAGGACTGCCGGATAGACAGGATATTAGTATGGAGCTGCTGGTCTTACAGGATTGAGACAGAAGCCAGCAGAGTCAGGGACGTGGCCCAAACAGCACACTATTCCCTATATAGAAAAGGGACTTTTGACCAGGGCCCGGGAGTCTGGCTGAGGTGGTTTATCACGGAGATAATCACTGACTGATCCTTGGGGGGTTAGCAGAGTCTCCGTTAAAAAAAAGAAGCTTAATTTCCTCTGATGCAAAATGTTTTATTTTACCTTTATTTAACTAGGCAAGTCAGTTTATAACAAATTCTTATTTTCAATGGCGGCCTAGGAACAGTGGGTTAACTGCCTGTTGAGGGGCAGAACGACAGATTTGTACCTTGTCAGCTCAGGGATTTGATCTTGCAACCTTCCGGTCACTAGTCCAACGCTCTAACCACTAGGCTACCCTGCGGACCCTACACTAACCACTAGGCTACCCTGCGGACCCTACACTAACCACTAGGCTACCCTGCGGACCCTACACTCTAACCACTAGGCTACCCTGCCGACATGACTGACAGGTTAAAAGCAATATGATGGAGACCAATTGTACCCCGTTAACTCAATATAAAAATGCACATATTACAGCTCCTACAGTATGCTGACCATACTCTGCAAGCAGAGTGCTCAGGTAGACTAACGTTTACAGCAACCAGAACAGGCCTACTGTAGTGCTATCAACTGTCAGCATTAGGGAAGGAAAGGAAGCCATTCAAGACTATTGGGACAAAGCCTGGATACACTACGACCTATGACCCAATCCTCCAGACATATGACTGGACAGCTTCGGGGGTAAATATGTTGAGGACTTATCTACCTTAGGATAGCAATACATATTGAAATCGATGATCAAATATTTAAACCAATTAAATCAAAAAAGGTGTTGCATTGAAATCACATCGGTAATTTTTGGCCAATCAGGTACGTGCGCATGTATGTGTGTAACCAACATACGATGTCAATAGCTACAATATATTGGGAGTACACTAACAGAAAGAACAGCATTACTAAAAGACAAGTGATTTACATTTAGTCAATGCAACCATCAAAAAACAGTAGATTATAAATAAAATGACGACAAACAAATCATGATTTTTTTTTTGTTGGCATGATATACCAGCTAAATTCACTTCCCAAGTTTACTGTGTTATAACAATCACTGTATGAACAGTTCTACTTGTGGTAGAGTTCTAGAACACCAACAGTAGTGAACAAATCCCACGGTTACCATTTCTATAGATTCCAATTCCAAGGCAATTGACCTTTTCATTATATAAATGGTTGGAATGAATAGAAGTAGTACTTGTTGTTATTGACATGGGATAATAAGAGCCCTTTGACCCTACGAGAAACAAAACTGCTTTGTAAAAACTTTATACATATTTTGCAAATGGGACGATCGTCAATAGCCGATAATCTCTTGGGTATATTGTCTTAAATATTACATTTGGATCATTTCAACCTATTACACACAAATGACTTCAGTTCCTGCATAGAATCATATGAAGCAGATGTTGAATCTCCCCCCAAAAAATGAAGAGGTTAAAAAAGAAACGCATCTAAATTATAATATATTTCTGAATAGCGAAAACAGTGTTTCACAAGTAGGCTTATAAAAAAGGCAAGTATAAACAACATTACAACAGGATATCTACAGTTCAGTAGGAAAAGTATAGTTCAAATCACACCTGGTCAACAGAAAACTAACTGATTCATGCTGCTACCACCCAGCTGGCTCCACGGTGAGAGAACAAATGGTAGAGAGGACCTTAGTGCTTTCCAGGGTCAATATTCTATCGCTCTCTTCTTCCAAACCCAGTTGCAGTGGACTGATCTATAGACAAGAGTAGAGGAAAAGGTTTAGCTCTTAAGCAATCAGCCACTCAAGAGAACGAGAGAGTTTTGCAACAAAACAAACAAACAAATATTCAGGTAACATTTAACCAGATATCCTGGTTGGAGGATCCAGAATTTCCTGCTTCCGGGTGATCTTCCAACCAGGTTTTCCAGATGTTTGCAACTCTTTTACCACAGCCATCTGTTGTATCAGCGTACCCATGTTCTCTGGTGGAGGTCTGGAACCATCCCCGGCGCCGGCCCACCTGGGGCCTCTGGGCTGGGGGAACGATGACAGCACCGGGAATCACATTTTTATTTATATAAGTCCTTTTTTACACAAATTGTCACAAAGTGCTTTACGGTAACCCAGCCTAAGCCTCCAAAACAGCTAGTAGCTGCTTCGTGGCAAAGAGAAAACGCTTCTCTGTCAGTAGCCATTTTATATATTTATTTTACCTTTATTTTACTAGGCAAGTCAGTTAAGAACAAATTCTTATTTTCAATGACGGCCTAGGAACAGTGGGTTAACTGCCTGTTCAGGGGCAGAACGACAGATTTTGTACCTTGTCAGCTCGGGGATTTGAACTTGCAACCTTTCGGTTACTAGTCCAGTGCTCTAACCACTAGGCTACCCTGCCGCTATAATCTAAGGGGTAGTGGCTAGCGGTCCATTTGGGGTCACTGGATCATATTCACTAGGAACCAAAACGGAAGAAAAAAAAACAAAATAGGGAAGGACAACCTGAACAAAAAGGTCCAATAAGAAAACGCTGATTTTTCCTTTTCAATTGCAAAACAGTTTCCACTAATAAATCTATTGTGATACGGACCCTTACCGGTGTGAAGTTGCTACGTTCCGTTTGCGCTACACTGTCGGCGGCCGCGGCGATGTTGAGTATCCTGGGCTGGTGGTGTATTGTCCGGACCTCCTGTCCCGGGCCTCCTCCTGGAGCCACCTGCATAAAGGGACCACAGTAGGGAGGGCTCAGAGGGCCATTCATGGTGCCTGAGGAGGGGTCTGAGGTACGTCTCTCCTGCTGCTGCTGGCCCTACCAGGGAACACTGGGGGACACACCTCGGTGACCCCGGTCAGAGCAGAGTAAAGCAGGGCAAGCAGGCAGGTAGAGGAAGCTCAGAGTCCAGTCACTTGGAATTATACAACAGATCTAGTTGATCTACGTCTGGAAATACAGAGGGTTGGTGGGGGTTGTTTTCAGACAGGCAGAGGAATGTTCCAGTAGTTTGAGATATAACTGGAGTAAAGCACAGCCCTAGTTGGTGCTCCTCAAAACAGACAGGAAGTGAAGCACAGCACACAGCCATTTGTACTTATCTAATCAGGAGAAAATCCATCCTATTGCTGTCATTACTTCAGGGATGTCTTTAAGTGCCATGTGAAACTAGACTGATAGGGCTCGTCTTCACGTGACTGTGGTGGTAAACCTGTCTGTCTGACTGAGGGGTTAGCCTATAATACCTGTACTAATGGACTAGGATCACCACAGCCATGTGAAGACAAGCTAAACAAGTCTATGGTGGGAGATGAGAACAGGCCCGGTGACTACAGTACCCGTCTATGGTGGGAGATGAGAAGGGACTGAGGCCCGGTGACTACAGTACCAGTCTATAGTGAGAGATGAGAAGGGACTGAGGCCCGGTGACTACAGTACCAGTCTATAGTGGGAGATGAGAACAGGCCCGGTGACTACAGTACCAGTCTATAGTGAGAGATGAGAAGAGGACCGGTGACTACAGTACCAGTCTATAGTGAGAGATGAGAAGAGGACCGGTGACTACAGTACCAGTCTATAGTGAGAGATGAGAACAGGCCCGGTGACTACAGTACCCGTCTATGGTGGGAGATGAGAACAGGCCCGGTGACTACAGTACCAGTCTATAGTGGGAGATGAGAAGGGACTGAGGCCCGGTGACTACAGTACCCGTCTATAGTGAGAGATGAGAACAGGCCCGGTGACTACAGTACCCGTCTATAGTGGGAGATGAGAAGAGGCCCGGTGACTACAGTACCTGTTTATAGTGGGAGATGAGAAGGGACTGAGGCCCGGTGACTACAGTACCAGTCTATAGTGGGAGATGAGAACAGGCCCGGTGACTACAGTACCTGTTTATAGTGGGAGATGAGAAGGGACTGAGGCCCGGTGACTACAGTACCAGTCTATAGTGGGAGATGAGAACAGGCCCGGTGACTACAGTACCTGTTTATAGTGGGAGATGAGAACAGGCCCGGTGACTACAGTACCTGTTTATAGTGGGAGATGAGAACAGGCCCGGTGACTACAGTACCAGTCTATAGTGGGAGATGAGAACAGGCCCGGTGACTACAGTACCAGTCTATAGTGGGAGATGAGAACAGGCCCGGTGACTACAGTACCCGTCTATAGTGGGAGATGAGAAGGGACTGAGGCCCGGTGACTACAGTACCAGTCTATAGTGGGAGATGAGAAGAGGCCCGGTGACTACAGTACCAGTCTATAGTGGGAGATGAGAAGAGGCCCGGTGACTACAGTACCAGTCTATAGTGGGAGATGAGAAGAGGCCCGGTGACTACAGTACCAGTCTATAGTGGGAGATAAGGGACTGAGGCCCGGTGACTACAGTACCCATCTATGGTGAGAGAGGAGAAGGGACTGAGGCCCGGTGACTACAGTACCCGTCTATAGTGGGGGATGAGAACAGGCCCGGTGACTACAGTACCTGTTTATGATGCTGCATCTGTAGTCTCTCCAGCTTGCATCTCTCCCTCTGGGCCTGGACAAGATGTCAGAGGAACAAACCAACAGAAATGGATGAACACACATCAGGAAAACCCACACATGGCAGGTGGAGGAGATGAGAACCTCCCTAGTCAATGCAAAGTGTTGTGAAACAGTCTTCGTCCCAAGAGGCACCCTATTCCCTATACAGTGCACTATTGACCAGAGCCCATTGGTATGTGCACTACATAGAGAATGGGGTGCCATTTAGGAAGCAGATGAAAGCAGCTCCTAACCTGATTGGTGAGGTTGGTCACCTGACCCTGCAGCCTCTCCACCTGTCTCCTCAAGTCCTCCTTTTCCTCGTTCATTCGTTCCCTGTCGCTCCTCTCTTTCCTAAAGTCCTCCTCAAAGATCTTCACCTGAGAGAGTAGATACAGCAATGGGAGGAGGATTACCCCGGGTACTAAGTTGGTGAGGGAGGAGGAGGGAGGATTACCCCGGGTACTAAGTTGGTGAGGGAGGAGAGGGAGGATTACCCCGGGTACTAAGTTGGTGAGGGAGGAGGAGGGAGGATTACCCCGGGTACTAAATTGGTGAGGGAGGAGGAGGGAGGATTACCTCGGGTACTAAGTTGGGGAGGGAAGAGGATTACCTCGGGTACTAAATTGGGGAGGGAGGAGGATTACCTCGGGTACTAAATTGGTGAGGGAGGAGGATTACCTCGGGTACTAAGTTGGTGAGGGAGGAGGATTACCTCGGGTACTAAGTTGGTGAGGGAGGAGGATTACCTCGGGTACTAAGTTGGTGAGGGAGGAGGATTACCTCGGGTACTAAGTTGGTGAGGGAGGAGGATTACCTCGGGTACTAAGTTGGTGAGGGAGGAGGATTACCTCGGGTACTAAGTTGGTGAGGGAGGAGGATTACCTCAGGTACTAAGTTGGGGAGGGAGGAGGAGGGAGGATTACCTCATGTACTAAATTGGTGAGGGAGGAGGATTACCTCGGGTACTAAGTTGGTGAGGGAGGAGGATTACCTCAGGTACTAAGTTGGGGAGGGAGGAGGATTACCTCAGGTACTAAGTGTGTCTAACTGACCTGTTCCTTTAACACCGTTATCTGAGTGAGAAGCTCCTGCCTCAAGTTACTAGGCATGTCGTCATGGTTACCACTGGTGCCCTGGCCCGGTGGCTGCTGGGAGGACGGGGGAGGATGCAGGTTCAGGGCCTTTTCTAAAGCCTGAAGGGTGGCAGAGGGAGACTGTAAATTAGAACACAGTACACACACACACACACACACACACACACACACACACACACACACACACGATAGAGACCCTGTTGAGGCGTTGTATCTCCTTCTCCTGGTACTCTCTCTGTTTACTGAGTGGCAGCAGCTGATCCTGCAGGTAACGAATCTTCTGCTTCAACTCTGTGCTCTCAGAGTTCAGACACTCCTTCTCCCCCTGAAAACATTCATACAACATTACCATAACCTGCTTCGACTCCCACCTTTTCAGAGTTCATTCACAGTTTAAACCAGACTGAAGGATGTGACATTCTGATAAGTAATTATTCCACATGTCAGAGACTGTCAGGTTAAAGTTCATCTGATGGTGACCTAACAATGACCAACATCATATCATAGTCAACCTGGCATGTTTTTGCAAAAAAGGTTCTACCCCCCAAGCCAGCAGACTGCTGAACAGCTTCTACCCCCCAAGCCAGCAGACTGCTGAACAGCTTCTACCCCCCAAGCCAGCAGACTGCTGAACAGCTTCTACCCATTTACATTACATTTACATTTAAGTCATTTAGCAGACGCTCTTATCCAGAGCGACTTACAAATTGGTGCATTCACCTTATGACATCCAGTGGAACAGTCACTTTACAATAGTGCATCTAAATCTTAAAGGGGAGGGGGGGGGTGAGAGGGATTACTTATCCTATCCTAGGTATTCCTTAAAGAGGTGGGGTTTCAGGTGTCTCCGGAAAGTGGTGATTGACTCCGCTGTCCTGGCGTCGAAGCCAGCAGACTGCTGAACAGCTTCTACCCCCCAAGCCAGCAGAATGCTGAACAGCTCACACCCCTCAAGCCACCAGACTGCTGAACAGCTCCTACCCCTCAAGCCACCAGACTGCTGAACAGCTTCTAGCCCCAAGCCACCAGACTGCTGAACAGCTCCTACCCCCAGACTGCTGAACAGCTTCTAGCCCCAAGCCACCAGACTGCTGAACAGCTCCTACCCCTCAAGCCACCAGACTGCTGAACAGCTCCTACCCCTCAGCCACCAGACTGCCAAACAGCTCCGACCCCCAGCCACCAGACTGCCGAACAGCTCCGACCCCCAAGCCACCAGACTGCCGAACAGCTCCGACCCCCAAGCCACCAGACTGCCGAACAGCTCCGACCCCCAAGCCACCAGACTGCCGAACAGCTCCTACCCCCAAGCCACCAGACTGCCGAACAGCTCCTACCCCCAAGCCACCAGACTGCCGAACAGCTCCTACCCCCAAGCCACCAGACTGCCGAACAGCTCCTACCCCCAAGCCACCAGACTGCCGAACAGCTCCTACCCCCCAAGCCACCAGACTGCCGAACAGCTCCTACCCCCAAGCCACCAGACTGCCGAACAGCTCCTACCCCCAAGCCACCAGACTGCCGAACAGCTCCTACCCCCCAAGCCACCAGACTGCCGAACAGCTCCTACCCCCAAGCCACCAGACTGCCGAACAGCTCCTACCCCCAAGCCACCAGACTGCCGAACAGCTCCTACCCCCAAGCCACCAGACTGCCGAACAGCTCCTACCCCCAAGCCACCAGACTGCCGAACAGCTCCTACCCCCAAGCCACCAGACTGCCGAACAGCTCCTACCCCCAAGCCACCAGACTGCCGAACAGCTCCTACCCCCAAGCCACCAGACTGCCGAACAGCTCCTACCCCCAAGCCACCAGACTGCCGAACAGCTCCTACCCCCAAGCCACCAGACTGCTGAACAGCTCATCAAAATGGCTACCCAGACTATTTGTATGGAGCCCCTTTATTATTTACACTGAACCTTGCACTGGACTCTACTCACACTACACTGACAGTTCCAACACACGCTCACACACACTTAATATCTATCCTGATTACCTAGTCACTTACCTACATTCCCTTCAGAACGTATTCACACCCATTGACTTATTCTACATGTTGTGTTAATGCCCGAAATGAAAATGGATTACATTTAGATGTTTTGTCAGTGGCCAATGGGGACTTTAATACAGTCAGAGTTTAATGGTCAGAAACCTGAGTATGGATCAACAACATTAGTGTTACTCTACAATACTAACCTAATTGACAGAGTGAAAAGAAGGAAGCCTGTACAAAATAAAACATTCTAGAACACAAAACACATTCTAGAACATGCATCCTGTTTGCAACAAGGCACTAAAGTGAAACTACAAAAGATGTGGCAAAGAAATTAACTTTTTGTCCTGAGACTACCCTCCGAAGGGCCCCGGAGACTACCCTCCGAAGGGCCCCGGAGACTACCCTCCGAAGGGCCCCGGAGACTACCCTCCGAAGGGCCCCGGAGACTACCCTCCGAAGGGCCCCGGAGACTACCCTCCGAAGGGCCCCGGAGACTACCCTCCGAAGGGCCCCGGAGAGGGCCCCTACCCTCCGAAGGGCCCCGGAGACCCTCCGAAGGCCCCGGAGACTACCCTCCGAAGGGCCCCGGAGAGACTACCCTACCCTCCGAAGGGCCCCGGAGACTACCCTCCGAAGGGCCCCGGAGACTACCCTCCGAAGGGCCCCGGAGACTACCCTCCGAAGGGCCCCGGAGACTACCCTCCGAAGGGGGAGACTACCCTCCGAAGGGCCCGGAGACTACCCTACCCTCCGAAGGGCCCCGGAGACCCTACCCTCCGAAGGGCCCCGGAGACTACCCTCCGAAGGGCCCCGGAGACTACCCTCCGAAGGGCCCCGGAGACTACCCTCCGAAGGGCCCCGGAGACTACCCTCCGAAGGGCCCCGGAGACTACCCTCCGAAGGGCCCCGGAGACTACCCTCCGAAGGGCCCCGGAGACTACCCTCCGAAGGGCCCCGGGGACTACCCTCCGAAGGGCCCCGGAGACTACCCTCCGAAGGGGGCCCCGGAGACTACCCTCCGAAGGGCCCCGGAGACTACCCTCCGAAGGGGAGACTACCCCCGAAGGGAGAGACTACCCTCCGAAGGGCCCGGAGACTACCCTCCGAAGGGCCCCGGAGACTACCCTCCGAAGGGGGAGACTACCCCCGGAGACTACCCTCCGAAGGGCCCCGGAGACTACCCTCCGAAGGGCCCCGGAGACCCTCCGAAGGGCCCCCTACCCCGAAGGGCCCCGGAGACTACCCTCCGAAGGGCCCCGGAGACTACCCTCCGAAGGGCCCCGGAGACTACCCTCCGAAGGGCCCCGGAGACTACCCTCCGAAGGGCCCCGGAGACTACCCTCCGAAGGGCCCCGGAGACTACCCTCCGAAGGGCCCCGGAGACTACCCCGAAAGCTCTGTACATGTGAATATTACATCAATTAACTTAACCTGGTATCCCTGCACATTGACTGAGTACTGGTGTGTGTGTGTGTGTGTGTGTGTGTGTGTGTGTGTGTGTGTGTGTGTGTGTGTGTGTGTGTGTATATATATTAGTACTCTGCATTGTTGGGAAAAGGCTCATAACTAAGCATTTCACGGTTAAGTCTACACCTGTTGTATTCGGCGCATGTGACAAAATGTAACTTTACATCAGAAAAATTTCTGATGTATTAGGATTATTAGGATAATTCAGTTGCTACTGGCAGCCTGCAGTACCCCGGTAGTCCTTCAACTTGAGATACTCAATGAGAGGGGGCAGCACTGAGCTATCCCGCAACGTCACTTCCTGGAGTAGCTCACTCTACATGTTATGTCTACATACACATTTGATTTCCTTGGCTTCAAATGAGCTATTTTGAGTCCATTGTGTCACAACAGACTGGTGAGAAATACTCATCGGACCGTGGCTGAGTGGGCTGGAGCGGTTCTCCTCCACGCTGACATGCACGTGTTCCCAGCAGTGAAGACCGGACACACACACACCAACACACACACCAAAAATGTTGTGTACATTGTTGTGTTTGTACACGTCTTGAGGACGTGGTTGGGTCTATTCTAGGTTTCTGTCTGTTCTCACCTGTACGTTGTTGGGTCTATTCTATGTTTCTGTCTGTTCTCACCTGTACGTTCTCAATCTTGGACTTGGCGAGCAGCAGCTTCTTATCGTAGTCCCGCTGCCTCTGTTCTCGCTCCGCCTCTAACTCCTGCACGGCCTTCTGGGAGTCCGCTAACCGCTGACGCAGGTCTGTGATCTGATCGGGGGGTTTCAAACTCTTAAATACAGGGAGTATGTCTTTTCAACGAGACATTTGATCAGAATCATCATTTCAGACTCAGAAGAATGATGTGGAGCAGTTTAGGGTTAGCCCCAAATCTCCGAGCCGTGGAAGTGTGTGTGGGCGTGTAGGTGTGTGCGTCTCAGTGTGTGTGCGTGCGCGTCTCAGTGTGTGGGTGTGTGCGTCTCAGTGTGTGGACCACAGCAGGAACAGTGAGTACCAGAGAGGTGAGGGGATTTCTGATGTGTCACAAGAACATGTGGTTGACACACACACACACACTGGGTGTCATCCAAGTACACACCACTACATCTTCTCCATCAACACATACAGGTTACTATATGAACACAGTGTGTGTGTGAGAGAGAGAGAGATATAGAACATACCTTCTGTTCAAACTGTGACTTCATCGAGTTCCACTGGGCATCCCATTGCTTGTTAACATCCAGTACCTGTTATCATCATCATCAACATCATCACAACAGAAATATGACTGAAACCAATATGTCATGTACATATTTCTGCACAGACTCTCAAGCGGGAACACGAACACCTTATCAAAGGGTGCGTCCTAAAATGTCTCCATATAAAAAGTGCACTACTATGTATTGACCCAGGTCAAAACTAGTGCACTACTATGTATTGACCCAGGTCAAAACTAGTGCACTACTATGTATTGACCCAGGTCAAAACTAGTGCACTACTATGTATTGACCCAGGTCAAAACTAGTGCACTACTATGTATTGACCCAGGTCAAAACTAGTGCACTACTATGTATTGACCCAGGTCAAAACTAGTGCACTACTATGTATTGACCCAGGTCAAAACTACATTTACATTTACATTTAAGTCATTTGCACGCTCTTATACTATGTGACATCCAGTGACAGTCACTTAACAATAGTGCATCTAAAAAACTAGTGCACTACTATGTATTGACCCAGGTCAAAACTAGTGCACTACTATGTATTGACCCAGGTCAAAACTAGTGCACTACTATGTATTGACCCAGGTCAAAACTAGTGCACTACTATGTATTGACCCAGGTCAAAACTAGTGCACAATTTTTTTTAAGGGAATAGGGTGTAATTTGGGACATACACTTTTATAACAAATACTTTTTTTTTTAAACGTGGCAAGAGAACAACTGATGTAACGTTGAGAGGGAGACTCACATCTTTCCTCTGCTTCTCTAGAAGCTTGATCTTCTTCTCGTAGGCCTCTGGGTCACAGGGCTTGGCCAGGGCTTTCTCCATCTCTGTGGCATTCCCCCTCCGCTGTAGTACAAGGGATATAAAACATGATGATTCTTTTAAAAAACAAGGAATAATCCAATTTCAAACCTGTTTATTTTTTTGTATTTGTTTTCATTAGATCCCAGTGTTGATACAGTGACAAACACCCCCCCATGTCAGCAATCACATTTTCAAGACATAGGACTTTCAAAAAGCTAACTGTCAAAACATCACAATGATGCGTTTCGCAATAAATGATTTGATGAAACGTAATTCATTCATAGAGCCCACTCTGCAACAGGACAAGGATATGAAACATCGCTCTTACAATTCCCAGCACTGGTACAGATTTACCATTTACACAAGTCGTGTCATAAAAATAAACATGTGCTTTTTTGGGGAAGTCTCTCAAGACATTCTACAGTGACCAAATGGGACAATGGGACAATGTGAAAAAAGCAATACAGTAGTACTACAGTCAATCACATCCCCATACTGTACAGTACATTAGTGACCAATGGGACAATGTGAAAAAAGCAATACAGTAGTACTACAGTCAATCACATCCCCATACTGTACAGTACATTAGTGACAATGTGAAAAAAGCATTACAGTAGTACTACAGTCAATCACATCCCCATACTGTACAGTACATTAGTGACAATGTGAAAAAAGCATTACAGTAGTACTACAGTCAATCACATCCCCATACTGTACAGTACGTTAGGATGAGACATCAGTCATGGTAACTATTCCACTACCGCGATGCCTGGCAATGACCTGACTCATACTGCCAATACTCAATACGGAAACTAGAGTATTTAAATACTGGAGTGTTTACTGTAACAGTGCACATCCTGAAATGATGCTGTGGCTTCCTAGACGTCTATGCTGATCATTGCCCCCCCTCTCTCTCTCTCTACCCCCCAGCTTTTAATGTACTCTGAATCAGACAGGTGCCATTCCATCCATTCTCGGGAGGGATTTCCATACCTTCTGTGGTGTGCTGACCTCCATCTTGGATCTAACGCTGGCAGTTTCCGCTTTCACCACGTCTTCTTTGGCTTCTGGCTGCCTCTCGCTCTCTGCCGCGGTCTCTCCTGCTCCCGTTACCTGCTCTTTCAGCTTCAGGTTCTCTGGTCTGCAGTGACCAGCAGGGTTAGTGTTACTATGCAGTTATAGAGATATCTAGACTATGTATCACAGTGTTTAGTAGGAGGAATGTGCTGCTTGGCAGAGCCCTAGAATATTCTCTGGGAAGACTCTACAGCCCCACTGAGGTAGGGAGAATATTAGGGCAATTCCGGGAATCATCAAAAACAAAACTTTGACCAACTGTCACTTCACTTGAAGCTTTGTAGTTGCTAGACAGAGAATCAATGTGAAAAACAAAAGTGAAAGTCCACTTATAATTTACTGACTACCAACAGTTTATTGCCTTTAAGCTCAATAAACTCCAACAAAGTACTAAACTTGACTTAGGAGCAGAAAACAGCATAACGCCAACCGTTTCAAGTCACAATAGTAAATGTAAACTCCTCCTCTCCCCTGGGGAGATGAAACTGAATGCAGAGAAAATACAACAACTCACCTCAGCAGTTCCACATCTCCATTTCTGTACTGAAGGTCTTCCTCCATCTTCTTTCTCAGCTCGCTGTTCTCGTGTCTGAGCTGCTCACAAAGAGTCTTGACAAACAGAGGGACACGCATGAGTAACACAGCACTGTCCTCCTGTACCAAGACACACACCCCCCCCCCACATGACCGAGGCAGTCCCGTTCTGTTCCCCCTTCTCCTTCCCCATCGGACTCTCTCGACCACGGTCATCATGGGACGCTCGGTGGTGAGAGACTTCGGCCTGCCTACGGCCTGTGGGCTGACCAAGGTCCAGCGTCCCAGGCGCCCGTGTCCGAGACATCAATTCCGTTCTAGCCAACTACTCTAATACTGGCACCATCGTCACTCACTTTGGCAATCTGAGGAACCGTAGAAGGACTACAACATTGTCTTGAACACCCTTGTTGGCACAGGGAAGAGAATAATCATATCTGGCCCGATGCCGTACTATAGAAAGGGTCCGGAAAGTTACTGCCGCCTCGCTGCCCTAAAGGAGTCCCTGAAGAAACTTTGCACAGACAGGAACGTCTCTGTTTGTGACAATTTTGACTTGCTGTGGGAGCAACCAACAGTCTTTAAAAGAGAGGGGATTCTCCCTAACCACAGTGGTTCCAGGATGATCTCCTTCAACATAGTGAACCGCTAGGCTAGTGCTCCAGTCCCCCCCTGTCATAATAAGCAATAGTCTGGGTGGCCAGCTATTTACAGCAGTTCTTCTAGCTTGGGGGCAGAAGCTGGTAAGGAACCTTTTGGTTCTAGACTTGGCACTCTAGTACCACTTGCTGTGCGGTAGCGTGGAACTCTGCCACCCCAGGAAACTCAAGCTAGCAATAAAAACTGATAAAAGAACACCTTACGGCATATAAAGAGACATATATATTAAAATGAATTTGTATTGTATTTTGAATTATATGATGTATTGTGTTATGCATTTCATTTGGTGTGTTTCGTTTCCTATTTGGACCCAGGAAGACTAGACGCTGCCTTGGTTTTGCAACATCATTTGGTTCAGCATCAGGAATGACAAAATACACAACAGTCATTCGCTATTCAGGTCACATGCTGAATTTCCAGTCTTTGAAATACCTGTGTGGACATTTGTCTACTAAGCCTGGCTGTCTACCTGCCTCTCTCCCCTGTCAGTTACCTGTAGGAGGGAGGTCCTCTGCTCGTTCTTCTGGACCTTGGTGGAGAGGTGGTGGAACTCGACGGCCATGCGTCCCAGGTGGGCTAGGAGCTGGTTGGGGTTGGACGCCTCAGCAAAGATACTAAAGGAGCTTTCTAGACGCTGTAGCTGGCTGGTTAACTCCTGGTTCTCCTGAGGAAGCTGTCCTGTTCCTGCACCAGCCTGGAGATCAAATCAAACTTTATATAGCACCTCCAAAACAATACATTTTGAGACAAATATGACATTAAGATAAAAAAACATCTTTGTTATTTCAAGAGAGAATTATATGATAGCAAAACAAAGAGGATCTGAGAAACACCAATCAGAAGCTCTGTACTGCCATACTGACTGGACTCCAATCAAGTAATGTCAAAAACAACCTATTTCTAGTTCTCCAGTTTCATGGATACGAAATGTATAAAAATAAGGACAAATCCCATCTGGATCATACAGCCTGTAGATAGACTATCCCGTGTTGTATTGATTGCGACTATCCCTGTTGTATTGATTGATCAATCATGTAAGTTACGCTCTATATCCTATATGCAATGCAGGGCTATACATGTTGTGCAATATTATACAATGAAGCAAAAAACCCATTAAGATCGACTCCGAGCTGATGAAACATTTAGAAGAAGCTCAGTCTATAGACGTGTGAAAATGTGTCACAGTTTTCCTATACTTTTGGGTGATGATGCATTATATCAGCGATAGTCATTTGATTCTATACCATATCAGTCCGGAATATTCTGTGACTGACATTCTTCCCTGTCAGGCATTCTCTAACTGCAGGCGTGTGTGTGTGTGTGTGTGTGGTCAGTAATAAATCGTGGACATTCCCTGTGCTGACCCATGTCGAGCTACCAGTATTGAGTTAGTTGGCTGTTAGTTGACTCACTAGAAGAGAGACACAGGAGAAGTTCCTGATATAGAAGACAAGACCAAAGACAACCGAGAGCTAAGGAAATGAAACTTGAGGAGCCGCTCTTAGATTCTCCACCAGGTATAACGACCATGTTCAGTAGTTTTTAAACCTCAACTTCTAAAACGACTATATGAATATTGTATTACTACCCTTATAAAATACATTTTGGGGTTTCAGAACTCTTAAGTCCTACAAACACAGTCCTGTCCAGTCAGTATGGCAACATTGTCCCCATGTTGGTGAATGAGAGATTTGAAATAAAATAGGACACCAATTTGCACCTTTGGTGACTTGACCTATGTTGTATGTTCTATGAACATAGAGCATGATTTATGGGGGAAGAGGTATAGCTTTTAAATGATACATCACTTTCTATTTTCTGATCATATTGTTGTTCTTGTCTGGCCCTGTACAGGGCCCAAAACAACTGCTCAGTTTAACAGTGCTGACTGGAAATTATAACTACACACACACAGAGTCCAATTCTTGCTGAACTTGAGCCTTCTAGACACAAACAGATTGAGTGGTCCTGAATGTAGGCTACACACACAACTTTATGGATTAAACTGAACCAATTACATAAAGAACCTGGATTGTTTCCAAACATCCTATTTTTTTGCCCCTGTTATTGTTAGCCTCTAGTACTTACCGTCAGGGTATCAGAGGTCTTCTGTTCCATATTCACCACCTCAAACTCGGACAGACCTTCCTACAAGCACCAAGGAGGACAATGATCCAGACTGGTCAGTATTAAAGGGATACTTCAGGATTTTGGCAATGAAGCCCTTTATCTACTTCCCCAGAGTCCGACCAACTCACCTTTTTTATTTGTATGCCTCTGTATCCAGTAAGGAGGATGTTAGAGGTAGTTTCCCGAACCAAGGCTAACTAGCAGTAGCGCTTAAAATTATAAAAATATACTATAAAAAAAATGATATCCACAAGTTCACCCAACTCTGGGGAAGAAAAAGGAACTTCATTGGGATTTTGGCAAACTATCCCTTTAAGTAAACCAATACGACTATTTAGTTAACCAATATGGTTTACACTTGTAGCTACAATGTATTGAACGTAGGTGAACCGTTAAAAATTAAACTACTTTCAGTTAGCTTTTGCTGGAAGCCAGAAACCAGTTGGGACAGACACCACCACCGGCCATGTGACTTATGTTTCAGATGTAGGCTAATGAGGCTGTACTTATTATTGAGCAAGCTGAGCAGCCCAGCACATCATCTATAAAATATAAAGTACTATATAGCTATAAAGTAAAATCTCTGTTTACTTACGCTGGGCTGATCATGATGTAGGGCCTTCTCCGTTGAGAGACACGACTGACTCGGTCTCTGGTCGTTACTGGGCTGACGGTGAAGCTTCCTCTGACCTGAAACAGTTAGGAGTCACATCACGGTTATAGGGTCAAAAATACATTCAAAATAGCTTCTTATCAAAGGGCGATTCCTGAAGCAAGAATTTTGCTAGGAGTGTCTGGGAGGGGTATGAAAATGAGCCGTTATTGACAGAAAGATTAGGACCTCCTATTGGTCTATTAACTAGTGATGTCACCAAGGCCAAAACTCCATCCCACCAAAACAGGCTGAAATTTCAGGTGGTATTTTCAATCAGCTCTTACACTAAAATTACATTAACATTTTCACAATATTACACCAACCTCAGTGTGGAAATATATATTTATTAAAAAAAAAAATTAACATTTAAAAACAGGACAATCACGTTTTTGATTGCACTGGGCCATTGGTGATAACATATTGCTGCAAATCATGAATAATCATGTAGGAAACCCATCTCTGATAGCATACCTTGTGTCTCAGTCTGAACAGGTCCTCCCATACACAGACTGGTAGCGAAGCTGGAGGTCGAAGACTTCAGGGCCTCGTTGTCTCTGACCAGCTCCTCTACACGCTGACGTAACTTAGAAGCCTCCCACTGAGACTCCTCCAACAGGTCTCCTACACACCAAACCATTAGTAACAACCCTATTCACAGCAGTAACAACAGGTCTCCTACACACCAAACCATTAGTAACAACCCTATTCACAGCAGTAACAACAGGTCTCCTACACACCAAACCATTAGTAACAACCCTATTCACAGCAGTAACAAACTGCTCCTACACACCAAACCATTAGTAACAACCCTATTCACAGCAGTAACAGGTCTCCTACACACCAAACCATTAGTAACAACCGTATTCACAGCAGTAACAAACTGCTCCTACACACCAGACAGACAGAAACATCTTGATTTGAAGTAGTCACTTGTTCATTTTGCGTTGTGGCATATAGATGAATGTTATTCATGACCTATAATACATGACGGATAGACGGTAGCTAGTGTTTCTGATGACTAACAACTAAAATCATGCCGACCCTGAGAACATTACTCATTACAGAGAAACAGACCACACCAACTCAAAAAATATACAAGGTCACAAGTCACTAGAGAAACTCCCTGCAAACATTACAGCACATTGCCAAAGAATGAAAATCAGGTCTTACCACATTGTTCCTACAAGGCTATGAGAATATGTACCCATAATGTATAGGTCACAACACTAATCTCAACAGAGGAGTGTGATGAGGGTTGGGGGGGGGTATGGTCTTGAGATCTGTCAGATAGATCACATGGATACTACCGGTCAAATGTTATAGAACACCTACTCATTCAAGGGTTGATCTTTATATTTACTATTTTCTACATTGTGAATCATAGTCACATGTGCCGAATACAACAGGTATAGTAGACATTACAGTGAAATGCTTACGAGCCCCTAACCACCAATGCAGTAAAAAATAAATAAGGATAAAAATAAGAAATAAAAGTAACAAGTAATTAAAGAGCAGCAGTAAAATAACAACAACGAGACTATACACAGGGGGGGGGGGTACCAATACAGAGTCAATGTTAGTTGAGGTAGTATGTACATGTAGGTAGTTATTAAAGTGACTATGCATTGATGACATAGTAGCAGTGGTGTAAGGGGGGGGGGGGGCAATGCAAATAATCTGAGTAGCCATTTGACTAGATGTTCAGGAGTCTTATGGCTTGAGGGTAGAAGCCTGTTGGACCTAGACTTGGCACTCCGGTACCATTTGCCGTGCAGTAGCAGAGAGAACAGTCTATGACTAGGGTGGCTGGAGTCTGACAATTTTTGGGGCCTTCCTCTGACACCGCCTGGTATAGAGGTCCTGGATGGCAGGAAGCTTGGCCCCAGTGATGTACTGGGCCGTTCGCACTACCCTCTGTAGCGCCTTGTGGTCGGAGGCCGAGCAGTTGCCACACCAGGCAGTGATGCAACCAGGATGCTCTCGATGGTGCAGCTGTAGAACGCTTTGAGGATCCGAGGACCCATGCCAAATCTTTTCAGTCTCCTGAGAGGGAATAGGTTTTGTCGTGCCCTCTTCACGACATGTCTTGGTGTGCTTGGACCATGTTAGTTTGTTGGTGATGTGGACACCAAGGAACTTGAAGCTCTCAACCTGCTCCACTGCAGCCCCATCGATGAGAATCGTGGCGTGCTTGGTTCTCTTTTTCCTGTAGTCCACAATCATCTCCTTTGTCTTGATCACGTTGAGGGAGAGGTTGTTGTCCTGGCACCACACAGCCAGGTCTCTGACCGCCTCCCTATTGGCCGTCTCGTCATTGAACAGGCCTACCACTGTTGTGTCATTGGAAAATGTAATGATGGTACAGGAGACTGAGCACGCACCCCCGAGGGGCCCCTGTGTTAAGGATGTGTTGTTACCTACCCTTACCACCTGGGGTCGGCCCGTCAGGAAGTCCAGGATCCAGTTGCAGAGGGAGGTGTTTAGTCCCAGGGTCCCAATGACTGATGTGGTGTACTCCTCAATTCCATTGGAGGAATCCCGGGAACATATTCCAGTCTGTTCTAGCAAAACAGTCCTGTAGCTTAGCATCTGCTTCATCTGACCACTTTTTTAAAAAATGACCTAGGTCACCAGTGCTTCCTGCTTTAATTTTTGCTTGTAAGCAAGAATCAGGAGGCTAGAATTATGGTCATATTTGACAAATGGGAGGCAAGGGAGAGCTTTGTACGCATCTCTGTGTGTGGAGTAAAGGTGGTCCAGATTTATTTTCCTTTGGTTGCACGTTTAACATGCCGATAAATATTTGGTAAAACGGATTTAGGTTTCCCTGCATTAAAGTCCCCGGCTACTAGGAGCGCCACCTTTGGGTGAGTGTTTTATTGTTTGCTTATGCAGGAATACAGCTCATTCTTTGCCGTCTTAGTGCCAGCCTCTGATTGTGGTGGTATGTAAACAGCTACGAAGAATACAGATGAAAACTCTCTCAGTATGTTGTGTGGTCTACAGCTTATCATGAGATACTCTACCTCAGGCGAGCAATAGCTCGAGACTTCCTTATATATCGTGCACCACCGGTTACTTACAAAAATACATAGTCCACCGCCCCATGTCTTACCAGACGCCGCTGTTCTATCCTGCCGGTACATCGTATAACCAGCCAGCTGTATGTTGATATTGTCGTCGTTCAGCCACAACTCCGTGAAGCATAAGATGTTACAGTTTTTAAAAGTCCCGTTGGTAGTTTAATCTTCCGCATAACTCGTGCAATCTTTGGAGAATAACATTGACGTTTGCTAGCAGAATGGAAGGAAGTGGGGGTTTATTCGATCGCCTTGATACGGCCTTGGTCTTTTACCAAATAGGGCTATCTTCTGTATACCACCCCTACCTTATCACAACACAACTGATTGGCTCAAACGCATTAAGGAAAGAAATTCCACAAATTAACTTTTAAGAAGACACCTGTTAATTGAAATGCATTGCAGGTGACTACCTCATGAAGCTGGTTGAGAGAATGTCAAGAGTGTGCAAAGCTGTCATCAAGGCAAAGGGTGGCTATTTGAAGAATCTCAAATATATTTTGATTTGTTTAATACTTTTTGGGTTACTACATGACTCCATGTGTTATTTCATAGTTTTGATGTCTTCACTATTAAATTGTACAATGTAGAAAATAGTAAAAATAAAGGAAAAACCCTTGAATGAGTAGGTGTTCTAAAACTTTTGACCAGGGGTGTAGTTAACCCAGGTCTACTGCTGTACAGTGGCTTTGGTACAATGGCACAAGTCCCTACAATAATACAGGTAGATGAGGGGGATGTTGTTTAAAGACATGTCTTACAATAATTTAAAATGAACCCAGAACTAAAATCTGCCGCAATTTGGTCAGATGCCCACTTATGTGTCTATGTTTTCTGTCCACAAGAGATTAGGACCATAATAAAGAGCTAGACCAGAGCGGCAGGCTGCGTCACAAAAGCAGGTACGGACCTAAGCTCTTGAGTCCCTTCATCCTCTCTCGGAGAACGCTGTTCTCTTCCAGCAGTAGTCTATAGCTGCTCCCTCCAACGCTGCTGCCCTCCTCCCTGGCCTCTCTGGCATTAGCCTCGCCCCCGCCTGGGTCGTAGATACGATAGGGCCCTTTTCCTTCCATCGCCACTGATTCACTTACCAGGCATGGTGCTGGGAACTGGAGGAACAACAGAACAGAAAAGTCAATAGGAAAGAACCAATAGAAAGAGAGGCAGAGCTGTGTGGGAGGTTTCAGTTAGGGGATGTGTTTTGACTATGCTCAGTAACTTTTGTAACAGTACGGGGAAATAGGCCCATGTCATGTTTACCGTTTGTGATGGGAGAACCTAGACTTTAGTAGCCTGGTGCCAGATCCGTTTGTGCTATCATGTCAACTCCATGGCATGGCAATGAATGACAAGGAGTTGACAAACAGATCTGGGACCAGGCTAAGTCAATAGCTCTAGCACACAAAGCTAAGGGGGAAACTAATAGACATTGAGATGATCTTTAGCATGACATTACAAAATGTAAATCTCATACCAACCTCCTACAGGAGGAGCAGTACCAACCTCCTACAGGAGGAGCAGTACCAACCTCCTACAGGAGGAGCAGTACCAACCTCCTACAGGAGGAGCAGTACCAACCTCCTACAGGAGGAGCAGTACCAACCTCCTACAGGAGGAGCAGTACCAACCTCCTACAGGAGGAGCAGTACCAACCTCCTACAGGAGGAGCAGGAGGAGCAGTACCAACCTCCTACAGGAGGAGCAGTACCAACCTCCTACAGGAGGAGCAGTACCAACCTCCTACAGGAGGAGCAGTACCAACCTCCTACTCCCTCATATACAGTGCATTCTGAAAGTATTCAGACCCCTTGACTGTCTGCACATTTTGTTATGGCACAGCCTTATTCTAAATGGATTTAATAACTTTTTTTCTAAATCAATCTACACACAATTCCCCATAATGACAAATTGAACAGTTTTTTAAAAATGTTTGCAAATTTAAAATAAAAAACATTAATCGAAGCACAGATCTGGGAATGGGTACCAAACATTTCTGCAGCATTGAAGGTCTCCAAGAACACAGTGGCCTCCATTGTTTTAAATGGAAGAAGTTTGGAACCACCAAGACTCTTCCTAGAGCTGGCCACCCGGCTAAAATGAGCAATCAGGGGAGAAGTGCTTTGGTCAGGGAGGTGACCAAGAACCTGATGGTCACTGACAGAGCTCCACTGTGGAGATGGGAGAACCTTCCAGAAGGACAACCATCTTTGCAGCACTCCACCAATCAGGCCAGCTCCTCAGACAGAATCCACTCCTCAGTAAAAGGCACGACAGCCCGCTTGGAGTTTTCCAAAAGGCACCTAAAGACTCACAGACCATAAGAAACAAGATTCTCTGGTCTGATGAAACCAAGATTGAACTCTTTGTCCTGAATGCCAAGCGTCACATCTGGAGGAAACCTGGCACCATCCCTATGGTGAAGCATGGTGGTGGCAGCATCATGCTGTGGGGATGTTTTTCAGCGGCAGGGACTGGGAGACTAGTTAGGATCGAGGGAAAGATGAATGGAGCAAAGTACAGAGAGCTCCCTGATGAAAACCTGCTCAAGAGTGCTCAGGACCTCAGACTGGAGCGAAGGTTCAGCTTCCAACAGGACAACGACCCTAAGCACACAGCCAAGACAACGCAAGAGTGGCTTTGGGACAAGTCTCTGAATGTCCTTGAGTGGCTCAGCCAGAGCCTGGACTTGGACCCGATCTAACATCTCTGGAGAGACCTGGAAATAGCTGTGCAGCAACGCTCCCCATCCAAACTGACAGAGCTTGAGAGGATCTGCAGAGAAGAATAGGAGAAACTCCACAAATGCAGGTGTACCAAACTTGTAGCGTCACAATCAAGAAGACTTGAGGCTGTAATCGCTGCCAAAGGTGCTTCAACAAAGTACTGAGTAAAGGGTCTGAATACTTATGTAAATGTGGTATGTCAGTCTTAAAAAATATAATAATAATAATAATTTAGACACATTTGCAAAGATTTCTAAAATCCTGTTTTTGCTTTGACATTATGAGGTATTGTGTGTAGATTGATAAAGGGGAAGAAAAAAAAGCAATTTTAGAATAAGTCTGTAAAGTAAACTAAAATGTGGAAAAAGTCAAGGGGTCTAAATACTTCCCGAAAGCGTTGGAGGAGAAGTTGTTACATAAAAACCATTGTTTTGGTTTCCCACTAAATCATTTACAATGCAAAGAGTCACATATGAACGTCACCATCAAAGGGGACTTCTGTAAAAGCTATTTCAGGACACGATCATTTAAAAATGTGTAACCCTAGAAACTCTGATGTGGTCAAGTCATTGAGTGATAACAACCTTGTAAAAATGCTATTAAAAATGCCACATTGGAGAATGCCTGAAAAATGACCATGCAATAATAAAACACGGAACTTCCAGGCAGAAAAGATGAGAAACAAAGACATTGTATAGTAGAAACCAGACGATTAGTAGTTGATCTCCGTTGCAAAATAGAATAACGAAATGAAAGACAATATATTAAAACCAATTGAATTGAAACTGGATGTTGTCATGAGATGTGATGATGTGTCCACCGAGAGACAAGACAACATGACCCAACTCACTCGGTCTTTTCGGCCTTTCTTTCTTTCCTCGTTCATTTACAGATGAGAAGAAGAGACGACTAAAAAGTATCCAGTCCAGAAAACAGTCCCTGATTAGATGGCAAGCGAGAACAACTCTCGCGGTTCAGTAGTTAGGAGAGACATCCTTGAGGAGTTTCACCGCTGGCTTCAGTTAACGATACAAATTACGTCTAGCCATGGAGCTAGCTAGCTAACTAGTCATTTCAGGTGCTAAGATGCCGAAAAAAAATAAACATTAGTTAGTTAACGTTAGCTAACAAAGTAGTATAGCAAGCTGACATTTAGCTTATTTGAACGATAGCCCTTTTCGCGTTAGATAACGTTATATATCTAAGTGAAAGTATTTCTACAAGATAACGTCCTGGCTAACAAAGTCATGCAAATTATAGCTGACATGACACAATATATCACGGATAGCAAACGACCTAGTCATTTGTTACACAAAAAAAAAAACAGTGTCTGAATCCAGACAACTTTCTATAAATGTTCATGGTAAACAAAGATATCTTTGGTTTATGTTTTAGCTACCTTTCTGCTTCAGTGGCTCCATCCATTTACCCAGACACCAAATGCGGAAGTGGCCTCTGCTGTAACCTGGGAAATTCCACCTCGCTGTCGTTTGATGTTGTAAACAGTTGTGATTGACAAGCGGGCCGACCAATGCAGAAGCTTGACACAGGCCGTGTTAATCTTTAAAGAAACCGTGCAGTTTTTTGTTGTTGTTGCTCCAAACCTTGGTAGCTCAGGGATTGATTGGGGGGCATGGATGACTGCAGTCAGAGCAAGGTTTGAACCCGTGACCTTAAAGCTAGAATCCTTAGTTGAAACAATAACAAAGCCGGCAAAGCCACGTCTGGTTTGGTAAAAAGCTGAGGGATGGACCTAGACATATATAACCACTCTCAAATTCATAGACAGAGCTACAGATGCTAAGGACTGACTGTCCATGATACCATAATTATGATTTGAACCATGTTATGAGGCTATACAGTGTGTGTGTTTAAATGTATGTTGTTTACAAACATTGGTGTAAAACAAATGTATATTTCGGGTTGAGATGGGGTACGACTGTTGAAATAATCTCATTAAGTGTTTAGAAATTATATTCTTCAAGAATCAATGGGTATATGTCATTAATTTATAAGTCCCCCAAAAATATGTAGCAACTAAGGATTTTAGCTATAAACTCTGCACCTCTAGGCAGAGGCTGTAGTACAGTCACAGACTTCACTACTCCTTTATAGCTCTGCACCTCTAGGCAGAGGCTGTAGTACAGTCACAGACTTCACTACTCCTTTATAGCTGACAATCTGGACCCTCTATTTCTGAAACTATCCGCCGCCATTGTCGCAACCCCTATTACCAGCCTGTTCAACCTCTCTTTCATATCGTCTGAGATCCCCAAGGACTGGAAAGCTGCCGCAGTCATCCCCCTCTTCAAAGGGGGTGACACCCTGGACCCAAACTGTTACAGACCTATATCCATCCTGCCCTGCCTATCTAAGGTCTTCGAAAGCCAAGTCAACAAACAGGTGACTGACCATCTCGAATCCCACCGTACCTTCTCCGCTATGCAATCCGGTTTCCGAGCCGGTCACGGGTGCACCTCAGCCACACTCAAGGTACTAAACGACATCATAACCGCCATCGATAAAAGACAGTACTGTGCAGCCGTCTTCATCGACCTTGCCAAGGCTTTCGACTCTGTCAATCACCATTTTCTTATCGGCAGACTCAGTAGCCTCGGTTTACTCAGTAGCCTCGGTTTTTCAGATGACTGCCTTGCCTGGTTCACCAATTACTTTGCAGACAGAGTTCAGCGTGTCAAATCGGAGGGCATGTTGTCCGGTCCTCTGGCAGTCTCTATGGGGGTGCCACAGGGTTCAATTCTCGGGCCGACTCTTTTCTCTGTATATATCAATGATGTTGCTCTTGCTGCGGGCGATTCCCTGATCCACCTCTACGCAGACGACACCATTGTATACACTTTCGGCCCGTCATTGGACACTGTGCTATCTAACCTCCAATCGAGCTTCAATGCCATACAACACTCCTTCCGTGGCCTCCAACTGCTCTTAAAAGCTAGTAAAACCAAATGCATGCTTTTCAACCGATCGCTGCCTGCACCCGCATGCCCGACTAGCATCACCACACTGGATGGCTCCGACCTTGAATATGTGGACACCTATAAGTACCTAGGTGTCTGGCTAGACTGCAAACTCTCCTTCCAGACCCATATCAAACATCTCCAATCGAAAATCAAATCAAGATTCGGCTTTCTATTCCGCAACAAAGCCTCCTTCACTCACGCTGCCAAGCTTACCCTAGTAAAACTGACTATCCTACCGATCCTCGACTTCGGCGACGTCATCTACAAAATTGCTTCCAACACTCTACTCAGCAAACTGGATGCAGTTTATCACAGTGCCATCCGTTTTGTCACTAAAGCACCTTATACTACCCACCACTGCTTGTATGTACTTGTATGCTCTAGTCAGCTGGCCCTCGCTACATATTCGTCGCCAGACCCACTGGCTTCAGGTCATCTACAAGGCCATGCTAGGCAAAGCTCCGCCTTATCTCAGCTCACTGGTCACGATGGCAACACCCATCCGTAGCACGCGCTCCAGCAGGTGTATCTCATTGATCATCCCTAAAGCCAACACCTCATTCGGCCGCCTTTCGTTCCAGTACTCTGCTGCCTGTGACTGGAACGAATTGTAAAAATCGCTGAAGTTGGAGACTTTTATCTCCCTCACCAACTTCAAACATCAGCTAGCTGAGCAGCTAACCGATCGCTGCAGCTGTACATAATCTATTGGTAAATAGCACACCCATTTTCACCTACCTCATCCCCACAGTTTTTATTTATTTACTTTTCTGCTCTTTTGCACACCAATATCTCTACCTGTACATGATCATCTGATCATTTATCACTCCAGTGTTAATCTGCAATATTGTCATTATTCGCCTACCTCCTCATGCCTTTTGCACACAATGTATATAGACTCCCCTTTTTTTTCTCTGTGTTATTGACTAGTTAATTGTTTACTCCATGTGTAACTCTGTGTTGTCTGTTCACACTGCTATGCTTTATCTTGGCCAGGTCGCAGTTGCAAATGAGAACCTGTTCTCAACTAGCCTACCTGGTTAAATAAAGGTGAAATAAAAAAATAAATAAAAATAAATAGCTCCCCACCTCTAGGCAGAGGCTGTAGTACAGTCACAGACTTCACTACTCCTTTATAGCTCCGCACCTCTAGGCAGAGGCTGTAGTACAGTCACAGACTTCACTACTCCTTTATAGCTCTGCACCTCTAGGCAGAGGCTGTAGTACAGTCACAGACTTCACTACTCCTTTATAGCTCCCCACCTCTAGGCAGAGGCTGTAGTACAGTCACAGACTTCACTACTCCTTTATAGCTCCGCACCTCTAGGCAGAGGCTGTAGTACAGTCACAGACTTCACTACTCCTTTATAGCTCTGCACCTCTAGGCAGAGGCTGTAGTACAGTCACAGACTTCACTACTCCTTTAAAAAGCTCTACAGGACGAATGACTATTTCCATGATGTTCTATCTACAGTGAGGGAAATGAGTATTTCATGGTAACAGGTAACAAACTGAGATTAGGAGCACTCCCTTTAAGAGGGTAAAATACTTATTTCCCTCATTAAAATGCAAATCAATTTATAACATTTTTGACATGTGTTTTTGAAATTATAGACTGACCATTTCTTTGTCAGTGGGCAAACGTACAAAATCCGTAGGGGATCAAATACTCATTTCCCTCACTGTATGCTCATATGAACTCTGGGACAACCTTGATACAAGTGCCAACACCAGCATGCATAGGCCTACTGCAGATAGGCCTATGATCAACAACATTCTGCTCAGTTATTTTCAAAGATAGGTATCTCATGATGGGTGACCTCCATTCACTAGATGCAACCAAAACCAATAGAGACATATTGTGGGAAATATAACAATACCTAAACACAAACTGCTATTGACTAAAATACGTGAGACACAGTGCAGACCTGTGTCTTTACCATACAGTTAGATAGATGACTCACCTTTGCATATGTGTCATTAAAGCGTCTGTGACAGCATGGGCTGCATTTTGACCAGTGGGGGCTGGTGGGAGGAGCTATAGGAGGACAGGCTCTTGTTTTAACATTTACATTTACATTTAAGTCATTTAGCTTTAATGGCTGGAATATAATTAAATGGAATGGTATCAAACATATGGAAAACACGTGTTTGACTCCATTCCATGAATTACATTCCTACCATTACACAGAGTCTGTCCTCCTATAGCTCCTCTCACCAGCCTCCACTGGTTTTGAAGTAGTCAATTTCTTCTTCACGATTGGCTGATCTCTCCTGATGACTCGGGTGGACATGAGTCCAACAGTGTCACTAGGAGGATCAGTCAAGGAAGTAGGAAGTCCCACCCGTTTTGACGACATTAAAAGGGTGGAAGCCCTCATTGGCGATGCCCATGCTAATACAGTCTTTTTTCCACTAGAGGCCTCTCTCATTCTCTGTGGTCTGTAGGACCCATTGGACACCATATTCAGGGTTGGGGAGTAATGTAATCTGATTACAAAAACCAGTAACTGTAATCTATTACATCACCAGCAATGCTGCTGTAATCTGATTACAGATACTTTTGAAAAAAAAAATGGATGATTACTTCTTGGATTACTTTTAAATTCCCGAAAGTATGTATTTTTTGTTGTCCCAATGACATGAAAAACAGCACACGTTTCAGTTTGCTCCACCTGAGTGAGACTGACCACAGAAACCACTATGATGACAAACCTAAGGCATTTGATCTAGCATTTTTGTATTCTAATGCCTCTTCAAGGTAATCTGAAAGTAATCACACAGGTAACTAGTAACTGAAACGGATTACATTTAGAAAGTAACCTAGGCAACCCTGGCCATAACCAGCCCTCCGAGCCAACCTTAGACTTACAAAGACTGAAAAGCTTTGTTTCCGGTATGGGGGGGCGACACAACAGTTCACTCATGTCAGGCCAGGTAACCATCAGAATGGTTAAAACTTGGCACTCTGCTATCTTTTTATTCTTCCCTTTCCATCAAACCCAGTCGGACGGCACAAACCCAGTTGGAACAAACCCAGTTCAAACCCAGCTGGAACTATAAAGTCAGTTTTAGCCTGCTGAGCTAAAGCTTAATCAAATCTGTTTTTCAGAAATATACATATTCTAGCTCTGCCAAATTTTTACATTTGGCGTTACATAACCAACAAAACATGTTTATATTGTGAAACAAAAAAAAAAACCTGCAAAAGTTTGTCTTTCTAATCAGGAATAATTTAGTTGTATTGCTTATCTTGAACATCGGCTCGCTGGTTTTGAATAGAGTAGAATAGAGTACAGTAGAGTAGAATACAGTATAATAGAGTAGAATAGAGTACTGTAGAGTAGAATACAGTATAATAGAGTAGAATGGAGTACAGTAGAGTAGAATACAGTAGAATAGAGTACAGTAGAGTAGAATACAGTAGAATAGAGTAGAACACAGTACAGTAGAGTAGAATACAGTAGAATAGAGTACAGTAGAGTAGAATACAGTAGAATAGAGTAGAATAGAGTACAGTAGAGTAGAATACAGTAGAATAGAGTAGAATACAGTAGAATAGAGTACAGTAGAGTTGAATTCAGTAGAATACAGTATAATAGAGTACAGTGGAGTAGAATACATTAGAATGGAGTAGAATAGAGTACAGTAGAGCAGAATACAGTATAATAAAGTAGAATGGAGTACAGTAGATTCGAATACAGTATAATAGAGTATAACAGAGTACAGTAGAGTAGAATAGAGTACAGTGGAGTAGAATACAGTAGAATAGAGTGCAGTAGAGTAGAATACATTGGAATGGAGTAGAATAGAGTACAGTGGAATAGAGTACAGTAGAGTAGAATAGAGTATGGTAGAGGAGAATAGAGTACAGTGGAGTAGAATACAGTAGAATAGAGCACAGTAGAGTAGAATACAATATAATGGAGTAGAATAGAGTACGATAGAGTAGAATACAGTAGAATAGAGTACAGTAGAGTAGAATACAGTAGAATAGAGTACAGTAGAGTAGAATACAATATAATGGAGTAAAATAGAGTACAGTAGAGCAGAATACAGTGTAATAAAGTAGAATGGAGTACAGTAGATTCGAATGCAGTATAATAGACTATAACAGAGTACAGTAGAGTAGAATAGAGTACAGTGGAGTAGAATACAGTAGAATAGAGTACAGTAGAGTAGAATACATTGGAATGGAGTAGAATAGAGTACAGTAGAGTAGAATACAGTATAATAAAGTAGAATGGAGTACAGTAGATTCGAATACAGTATAATAGAGTATAACAGAGTACAGTAGAGTAGAATAGAGTACAGTGGAGTAGAATACAGTAGAATAGAGTGCAGTAGAGTAGAATACATTGGAATGGAGTAGAATAGAGTACAGTAGAATAGAGTACAGTAGAGTAGAATAGAGTATGGTAGAGGAGAATAGAATACAGTGGAGTAGAATACAGTAGAATAGAGCACAGTAGAGTAGAATACAATATAATGGAGTAGAATAGAGTACGATAGAGTAGAATACAGTAGAATAGAGTACAGTAGAGTAGAATACAGTAGAATAGAGTACAGTAGAGTAGAATACAATATAATGGAGTAGAATAGAGTACAGTAGAGCAGAATACAGTGTAATAAAGTAGAATGGAGTACAGTAGATTCGAATGCAGTATAATAGACTATAACAGAGTACAGTAGAGTAGAATAGAGTACAGTGGAGTAGAATACAGTAGAATAGAGTACAGTAGAGTAGAATACATTGGAATGGAGTAGAATAGAGTACAGTAGAGTAGACTACAGTATAATAGAGTAGAATAGAGTATAGTAGAGGAGAATAGAGTACAGTGGAGTAGAATACAGTAGAATAGAGTACAGTAGAGTATAATACAATATAATGGAGTAGAATAGAGTACGATAGAGTAGAATACAGTAGAATAGAGTACAGTAGAGTAGAATACAGTAGAATAGAGTACAGTAGAGTAGAATACAATATAATGGAGTAGAATAGAGTATGGTAGAGTAGAATACAGTAGAATAGAGTACAGTAGAGTAAAATACAGTAGAATAGAGTACAGTAGAGTAGAATACAATATAATGGAGTAGAATAGAGTATGGTAGAGTAGAATACAGTAAAATAGAGTACAGTACAGTAGAATACAGTATAATAGAGTACAGTAGAGTAGAATACAATATAATGGAGTAGAATAGAGTACGGTAGAGTAGAATAAAGTAGAATAGAGTAGAATAGAGTACTGTAGAGTAGAATACAGTATAATAGAGTAGAATAGAGTACAGTAGAGTAGAATACAGTATAATAGAGTAGAATAGAGTACAGTAGAGTAGAATACAGTAGAATAGAGTAGAATACAGTAGAATAGAGTAGAATGGAGTACAGTAGATTGGAATACAGTAGAATAGAGTAGAATAGAGTACAGTAGAGTTGAATGCAGTAGAATACAGTATAATAGAGTACAGTGGAGTAGAACACATTAGAATGGAGTAGAATAGAGTACAGTAGATTCGAATACAGTATAATAAAGTAGAATGGATTACAGTAGATTTGAATACAGTATAATAGAGTATAACAGAGTACAGTAGAGTAGAATAGAGTACAGTGGAGTAGAATACAGTAGAATAGAGTACAGTAGAGTAGAATGCATTGGAATGGAGTAGAATAGAGTACAGTAGACTACAGTATAATAGAGTAGAATAGAGTATAGTAGAGGAGAATAGAGTACAGTGGAGTAGAATACAGTAGAATAGAGTACAGTAGAGTAGAATACAATATAATGGAGTAGAATAGAGTACGGTAGAGTAGAATACAGTAGAATAGAGTACAGTAGAGTAGAATACAGTAGAATAGAGTACAGTAGAGTAGAATACAGTAGAATAGAGTACAGTAGAGTAGAATACAATACAATGGAGTAGAATAGAGTACGGTAGAGTAGAATACAGTAGAATAGAGTACAGTAGAGTAAAATACAGTAGAATAGAGTACAGTAGAGTAGAATACAATATAATGGAGTAGAATAGAGTACGGTAGAGTAGAATACAGTAGAATAGAGTACAGTAGAGTAGAATACAGTAGAATAGAGTACCGTAGAGTAGAATACAATATAATGGAGTAGAATAGAGTATGGTAGAGTAGAATACAGTAGAATAGAGTACAGTAGAGTAGAATACAGTATAATAGAGTATAACAGAGTACAGTAGAGTAGAATAGAGTACAGTGGAGTAGAATACAGTAGAATAGAGTACAGTAGAGTAGAATGCATTGGAATGGAGTAGAATAGAGTACAGTAGACTACAGTATAATAGAGTAGAATAGAGTATAGTAGAGGAGAATAGAGTACAGTGGAGTAGAATACAGTAGAATAGAGTACAGTAGAGTAGAATACAATATAATGGAGTAGAATAGAGTACGGTAGAGTAGAATACAGTAGAATAGAGTACAGTAGAGTAGAATACAGTAGAATAGAGTACAGTAGAGTAGAATACAGTAGAATAGAGTACAGTAGAGTAGAATACAATACAATGGAGTAGAATAGAGTACGGTAGAGTAGAATACAGTAGAATAGAGTACAGTAGAGTAAAATACAGTAGAATAGAGTACAGTAGAGTAGAATACAATATAATGGAGTAGAATAGAGTACGGTAGAGTAGAATACAGTAGAATAGAGTACAGTAGAGTAGAATACAGTAGAATAGAGTACCGTAGAGTAGAATACAATATAATGGAGTAGAATAGAGTACGGTAGAGTAGAATACAGTAGAATAGAGTACAGTACATTACATTACATTTAAGTCATTACAGTACAGTAGAATACAGTATAATAGAGTAGAATAGAGTACTTGTAGAGTAGAATACAGTATAATAGAGTAGAATAGAGTATAGTAGAGTGGAATACAGTAGAATAGAGTACAGTAGAGTAGAATCCAGTAGAATAGAGTAGAATACAGTAGAATACAGTAGAATAGAGTAGAATGGAGTACAGTAGATTGGAATACAGTAGAATAGAGTACAATAGAGTACAGTAGAGTTTAATTCAGTAGAATACAGTATAATAGAGTACAGTGGAGTAGAATACATTAGAATGGAGTAGAATAGAGTACAGTAGATTTGAATACAGTATAATAAAGTAGAATGGAGTACAGTAGATTCGAATACAGTATAATAGAGTATAACAGAGTACAGTAGAGTAGAATATAGTACAGTGGAGTAGAATACAGTAGAATAGAGTACAGTAGAGTAGAATACATTAGAATGGAGTAGAATAGAGTACAGTAGACTACAGTATAATAGAGTAGAATAGAGTATAGTAGAGGAGAATAGAGTACAGTGGAGTAGAATACAGTAGAATAGAGTACAGTAGAGTAGAATACAATATAATGGAGTAGAATAGAGTACGGTAGAGTAGAATACAGTAGAATAGAGTACAGTAGAGTAGAACACAGTAGAATAGAGTACAGTAGAGTAGAATACAATATAATGGAGTAGAATAGAGTATGGTAGAGTAGAATACAGTAGAATAGAGTACAGTAGAGTAGAATACAGTATAATAGAGTACAGTAGAGTAGAATACAATATAATGGAGTAGAATAGAGTATGGTAGAGTAGAATACAGTAGAATAGAGTACAGTAGAGTAGAATACAGTAGAATAGAGTACAGTAGAGTAGAATACAATATAATGGAGTAGAATAGAGTACAGTAGAGTAGAATACAGTAGAATAAAGTACAGTAGAGTAGAATACAGTAGAGTAGAATACAATATAATGGAGTAGAATAGAGTACGGTAGAGTAGAATACAGTAGAATAGAGTACAGTAGAGTAGAATACAGTAGAATAGAGTACAGTAGAGTATAATACAATATAATGGAGTAGAATAGAGTATGGTAGAGTAGAATACAGTAGAATAGAGTACAGTAGAGTAGAATACAGTAGAATGGAGTAGAATAAAGTAGATGGAAACAGATCTAACACAAGTCTCCAATCTCCATTGAAATATTTTTTCATCTGTCCGAGTGGATACTGGCCCTTGATCTAGCCCAGGATTTCTTAAACTATGGGTCAGGACCAAAAGTGGGCCCTGGGCATCTGAGAGGTGGGTATTATTTATTCTTAATTTGAATCATTGGAGGACGATTTGGGTCAAGGGAAGACTGTCAATTTCTCATTTGGGTCTCGAGCACGTTGGTCATTCAACTTTAACAAAAACATTTGAACTAATATACTTTTAATATCAAAGTTATTTTCTTCTTTGTAGGAATGAACATCACATAATTTTCCGCAATACATGGCTCACTTTAGGCTTCTCCTCAAGAACAAAATACTGTGAAACGTCCACATCTGGACTGTAACTTGGTTGGATATGTGCTGAATGGAAGTCTGGAAAAGCTGACTGATATTAGCATGGTGTATGTACATCGTTCAGTATAGGGTTTGTTATTCATAATTCAGATGTATGGGGCAGCAGATGGGGAAGCAGATGGGGAAGCAGATGGGAAGGCAGGGTAGCTTAGTGGTTAAAGCGTTGGACTAGTAACCGAAAGGTTGCAAGTTCAAATCCTCTGAGCTGACAAGGTACAAGTCTGTCTGTCCTTCTGCCCCTCAACAGGCAGTTAACCCACTGTTCCTAGACCAGTTAACCCACTGTTCCTAGACCAGTTAACCCACTGTTCCTAGACCAGTTAACCCACTGTTCCTAGGCTGTCATTGAAAATAAGAATTTGTTCTTAACTGTCTTGCCTAGTTAAATAAAGGTTAAAAATGTACTGTTAATATACACCAATTGTAAAATCATGTTTAATTTGAAGTGATTACAAAAATGTCATGTTATAATTTCTGATGTGTTTTTGGAACAAATATGACCTATAATGACTCTGGAAAGTTTTGCAATTCTTTTTCTTTCGCCAAATCAGTTAAAGAGATTATATTACATCACAGAAATGGATTTAAATGTTTAAAAATATATATATTATATGACATCAAAACATGATTTTTAGATTACAGAAAGAGTATCATGTTTATATATTTGATGTATCATATTTATAATTATGATGTATCTGTTTGAGATATTAAGAATTATATTCTCGATAAATTTAACCTTTTTAATGTTAACAATCATTCACAAATCAATAGCATTTTGTTCACTAACTTGATTTTCCCCTGTAAGAAAATTAGATGATTCATTTAGCATGACCAAGTCAGAGTCAGAAAGCTTCAGCACAGGACTATTTATAACCTAGACAAACTATCTTATAACATTTAACAAAATTAAATCAATATATACAATTTAGAAAAAAAGCAAAGAAACTCACCGACACATTGAGCGTCTTTCCGAGAGGCACTTTTTAATAAGGAAACTGGTGAGTCGGGGGAAGCTATTTCAATGTTTTTAGAGATACATGGGGAATTCCCACATAGAGAAAGAATCTGATGCAGTTCATAGCCTCAACAGAAGAGAACAGAGCAGAGCAGGGGGACCTGGGCTCCGTCCAACTGAGCGCTAGCGTAGACTGATCTGTCCTAAAGTGAACAACACAAGACAACCAGCAGAACAGACACAATCAACACTATCAGTCTGGTATGTGTTAATTCTACTCTACACAGAAATACTAGAGTTTTATGTTATTTTAATTTTATTGAACTTCTTATTTACAATGACGGCCTACCAAAAGGCCTCCTGTGAGGACTGGGATTTAAAAAAATATATACGTATATAGGACAAAACACACATCACAACAAGAGAGACTCCACAACACTACATAAAGAGAGACCTAAGACAACAGCATAGCATGGCAGCAACACATGACAACAACATGGTAGCAACACAGCATGACAACAACATGGTAGCAACACAACATAGCAGAAGCACAACATTGTAGCAGCACAAAACATGGTACAAACATTATTGGACACAGACAACAGCACAAAACATGGTACAAACATTATTGGACACAGACAACAGCACAAAACATGGTACAAACATTATTGGACACAGACAACAGCACAAAACATGGTACAAACATTATTGGACACAGACAACAGCACAACGAGCAAGACGGTAGAGACAACAATACATCATGCAAAGCAGCCTCAACTGTCAGTAAGAGTTTCCATGATTAGTTTGAGTCTTTAAATGAAGAGATGGAGATAAAACTGTACAGTTTGAGTCTTTAAATGAAGAGATGGAGATACAACTGTACAGTTTGAGAGTTTTTTTGCATCGTACCCTTCATGAATCACAACTAAAGTGTGATGGAAATTAAATGGTATGAGGTCTCATGTGTATCTATGCACATTTAGTTTACATAACACAGCCATTAATGTCCATACAGTATAAGGCCTAATAACCAAGTCTAATCTCATTTATATTAAATTAAACCATTTGACTTGAAGAGAATCCAATAGAATTGCCTTACTTTTACAGCAGTCAGAAAGGACCATTTTGCAACACAGGGTGATGATCTGACAATGCATTGCAAAGAAAGTTTACTATTTACCTTGATCTACGAATGTATAATAATGAACATGAAATGGGGATGATTTTGAGGTTGTGTCGTTATGTCGTCTTTGTTTAAATGATCAGTGTTGGGCTGCTGCACGGTGTAGTCTACAGTCTACACGTTGCCATGGATCTCTTGGCCTGATGTAGGGGGATTTCCTCCTCTCTCAAAACCCTATTTTCTTCTTTCCGCTTTTAACTCTGAGAGGCTTAACAACAGCTGCACTCACAAATAAAGCTCATCACATGCAGTACATCATACAGTAAAGTCCACCCAAGATGGCGTAGCAGTCGGACGTGTGTTTTGTCTTGTCTTGTCCCGTCCTGTCCCGTGTAAATATTGTTTTCTTCATTTTATTCCAGTATATATTTCGTATATATATTTTAATCTCGCTTTCCATCTATGGACTGAATATACTCTCCTGGAACCCGCCTCACCCAATGTGGTACGGATCTGCTATTTTTATACTTAATTAAGAACCAGAACCCCCATCAGAAGCTAGACAGCTAACTAGCTACTAGCTAGTAGTTGGTTAGCCACTGCTAGCGGTCTTCACCGTTAACTCAGACACCAGCCAGCCTCAGCTCGGTCAATACCTGCCAGTCTGTACAGCGCAACATCAACCTTGAGCATATTGGACTGCTTTCTCTACCACATCTCCGGATTCCTACTGCAAACTCTGAATCTTTACACCGGATCATCGCAGCTCGCTGCAATCCGAGTGGCTACTCCTGGTTAACTGCTGCAATCCGAGTGGCTACTCCTGCGCATGCCTCTCCCTAATGTCAATATGTCTTGTCTATTCCTGTTTTGGTTAGTGATTATTGTCTTATTTCACTGTAGAGCACCCAGCCCTGCCCAATATGCCTTAGATAGCCCTTTTGTCCCACCCCCCACACATGTGGTGACCTCACCTGGCTTAACTGGTGCCTCTAGAGACAAAACCTCTCTCATCATCACTCAATGCCTAGGTTTATCTCCACTGTACTCACATCCTACCATACCCTTGTCTGTACATTATGCCTTGAATCTATTCTTCCACGCCCAGGAATCTGCTCCTTTTACTCTCTGTTCCGAATGCACTAGACAACCAGTTCTTATAGCTTTTAGCCATACCCTTATCCTACTCCTCCTCTGTTCCTCTGCTGATGTAGAGGTTAACCCAGGCCCTGCAGCCCCAAGCACCACTCCCATTCCCCAGGCACTCTCATTTGTTGACTTCTGTAACTGTAAAAGCCTTGGTTTCATGCATGTTAACATCAGAAGCCTCCTCCATAAGTTTGTTTAATTCACTGCTTTAGCACACTCCGCCAACCCTGATGTCCTTGCCGTGTCTGAATCCTGGCTTAGGAAGGCCACCAAAAATCCCCAAATTTCCATCCCCAACTACAACATTTTTCGACAAGATAGACTTGCCAAAGGAGGCGGAGTTGCAATCTACTGCAGAGATAGGTCTGTGCCCAAACAATTTGAGCTTCTACTTTTAAAAATCCACCTTTCCAGAAACAAGTTTCTCACCGTTGCCGCTTGTTATAGACCCCCCTCAGCCCCCAGCTGTGCCCTGGACACCATATGTGAATTGATTGCTCCCCATTTATCTTCAGAGTTCGTACTGTTAGGATATGGGATATGCTTTTTAACACCCCAGCCGCCCTACAATCTAAACTAGATGCTCTCAATCTCACACACATGATCAAGAAACCGACCATGTACAACCCTAAATCCTTAACCATGGGCAGACTCTTAGATATCATCCTGACCAACAGGCCATCTAAATACACCTCTGCTGTCTTCAACCAGGATCTCAGCAATCACTGCCTCATTATTATTATTATTTTATTTTTTTGTGTGAATTTTTATCCTCTTTTTCTCCCCAATTGGTATCCAATTGTTTAGTAGCTACTATCTTGTCTCATCGCTACAACTCCTGTACGGGCTCGGGAGAGACGAAGGTTGAAAGTCATGCGTCCTCCGATACACAACCCAACCAAGACGCACTGCTTCTTAACACAGCGCTCATCCAACCCAGAAGCCAGCCGCACCAATGTGTCAGAAGAAACACCGTGCACCTGGAAACCTTGGTTAGCGTGAACTGCGCCCGGCCCGCCACAGGAGTCGCTGGTACGCGATGAGACAAGGATATCCTTACCGGCCAAACCCTCCCTAACCCGGACGACTCTAGGCCAATTGTGCGTCGCCCCACGGACCTCCCGGTCGCAGCCGGTTACGACAGAGCCTGGTGCTGCAGCACAGCGCCCTTAACCACTGCGCCACCCGGGAGGCCGATCACTGCCTCATAGCCTGCGTCCGTAATGGGTCCGCGGTCAAATGACCACCCCTCATCACTGTCAAACGCTCCCTAAAACACTTCAGCAAGCAGGCCTTTCTAATCGACCTGGCCCTGGTATCTTGGAAGGATATTGACCTCATTCTGTCAGTCCATGGAGATTAAGAGCACCTCCTCCCAGCTGCCCACTGCACTGACGCTAGGAAACACCGTCACCACCGATAAATCCCCCTGCAGCAACTTGCCCAAAAAGGGTTTGCAAGAATTGCGGCCGACAATTTTAGAAAGAGAGGGTCCAGATTGTCTAGCCCAGCTGATTGGTTTGGGTCCAGATTTTGCAGCTCTTTCAGAACATCAGCTATCTGGATTTGGGTGGAATGTCGTGGGCTAGGAGAGGTTAGCGTGACACTAAACTGTGACAGCTGAATTATTTTCATTTCCCATAAAATCAGTTTGTCAGGCCACAGTACTGAAAGAGGGAGAAAAAAAGAAAGAGAGGTTGAACAGGTTAAGCCTTAGATTTCTAGCCTCTTGATATTATTGTTGGATCTGATTTGAATAGCTAGCATTTCGATGGCTATAGGAAATAGATATGCCGATAGTGGACAACCTTGTTTTTACTCCTCTTGACAGTTTAATTATTTCTGAGAAGTAGCCATTATTTACTATTTTACACCTGGGGTTACTATACATAACTTTAACTCATTGGATAAGAGATTGGATAAGAGATTCTCCAATATTAGAAAAAAAAAGTCCAGGCATTTATATACAAATTCCAGTCGTATTTAATCAAAGGCCTTTTCAAAGTCAGCAATGAATACCAGGCCTGGTTTTACACATTTTTAAAAGTGTTCTGTTGTTTCCAGTACTTGTCTGTAACGGGTGTCCTCCTCTTCATCTGAAGAGGAGAGGCGAGAAGGATCGGAGGACCAAAATGCGGCGTGGTATGTGTTCATGACGCAATGTAATAAAGAAAACACTGAACACTGAAACACACTACACAAAACCAATAAACGAAATAACGACCGTGAAGCTAATGAGAACTGTGCTGACAATCAACATAGACAAACACCCACAAATCCCAACACAAAACAGGCAACCTAAATATGATTCCCAATCAGAGACAATAACTAACACCTGCCTCTGATTGAGAACCATATCAGGCCCAAACACAGAAACAGACAAACTAGACATCCAACATAGAATGCCCACTCAGATCACACCCTGACCAAACAAAACATAGAAACATACAAAGAGAACTATGGTCAGGGTGTGACATTGGTGTGACATTGTCTTATATTATCTCCATGTAAAAAAACCTGTCTGTTTAGGATTAACAATATCCGACAATACCTTTTAAATTCTATGCACTATGCATTTTGCCTGGATTTTAGCATCTCAGTGTAAGGGGTTTTTTTAGGGGGCCTAGATCTTTATATTTACCACCAGGGTCCTGTTTCAGTCATAGTCAAATCTAACCGCCTTAACTGAGTTTGTGATAGTCTACCATTTTTGTAGGACTGGTTAAAACATGCTAATAAGCTAATAAACCTTCTGAGTACATTGAACAATATTTTATATACTTCCCATTCAGCCCTAGAGTTTTCCCAGACTTGAATGCTTTAATTGCATCTATAAGCTCCTCCTCTGTAACTAGTCCTTCACATGAGTCTTTCTGTACAGCTGTTAAGTCGACACTAAAATAAGTTACACTCGTAACTATTTTCAATGAGTGAAAATGGAGGAGACTGAAATTAAAACATTTATGCTTTTAAAGTACTTTGCTTCCTCTTTCTAAATATTTTTTGGTAAATCATGGATGAGTTTCTGTGAATTATTTTTGTTAGCATTTCTGTGTTGGAAGATCAAAACGTAATTTGGTGCATTTTCTTCTATTTCCCCATCCAGTTCGCTTCATTTTTACAATATATTACACTTGAGTTATTTTTGTTTTTCCTCTAAACTTATTCTGAACCTTTATGTTACAGTTTTTGTTGCTATATATCTGGACTGAGTTCTTTAGACCTCAATTGTTTTGTTTTAAAGATGAGTGTTGAATTGCATGGCCTCTTAAAAGCACATTTAAAAGTGTTCTTTACAATAAGGGGATCTGCTGTACCTATGTTGTGTAGGAAAAAGTAAGTTATGAATTATTCTTAGTATTGGTTAAAAAAATATTTTGTCATCCAGTAGGCTTTGAATACATTTCCAATATCCTCGCCCTTGCGGAAATTCTGTAAGAGTAATGTGTATACACAGAGTAATCTGTAATGAGTTATAATAATAATAATATATGCCATTTAGCAGACGCTTTTATCCAAAGCGACTTACAGTCATGTGTGAAAGTCGTTACAAGCGCCATGCTCTACCAACTGAGCTACAGAAGAGTTATGTGTATACACTGAGTAATCTGTAATGAGTTATGTGTATACACAGAGTAATCTGTAATGAGTAATGTGATGGTTTGACCGCATTCTGTCCCCTTTCAACACTTTTTAAAACTTCTGGTGCCAGAGAGAATGATATAAGAAAGTAGTCAAGACGACTAGCTGTATTGAGCCTCTGCCATGTATATCTCACAAGGTCAGGATATTTAAGCCTCCATATATCCACTAGTTTCAATATATCCATGACATTTGTAATTTCCTTAAGTGCATGGGAGATATTGAGGGTAACAAGGATAACCTTGTCTTTCGAACCTTGTTTTCCTCATCTATCTATCCCCCTACTCTACCATGCCCAGTTCAAAGGCACTTCAATATGTTGTCTTGCCAAGTCAACCTGTCTCCTCCATTTCATCTGATTTAAAAAGTGACATTAATAAGAGATCATAGCTTTCACCTGGTCAGTCTGTCATGGACAGTGCAGGCGTTCTTAATGTTTTGTACGCTCAGTGTCTATGCATAGTCCTGGTCAGTCTGTTATGGAAAGAGCAGGTGTCCTTAATGTTTTGTACGCTCAGTATCTATGCATAGTCCTGGTCAGTCTGTCATGGAAAGAGCAGGTGTTCATAATGTTTTGTACACTCAGTGTCTATGCATAGACCTGGTCAGGCGGTGTCTGTCATGGAAAGAGCAGGTGTTTTTCATAATGTCCTGGTTTGTTACGCTTAATGTTTTTAGTGTCTATGCATAGTCCTGGTCAGTCTGTTATGGAAAGAGGCAGGTGTCCTTAATGTTTTGTACGCTCAGTGTCTATGCATAGTCCTGGTCAGTCTGTCATGGAAATAGCAGGTGTTCATAATGTTTTGTACACTCAGTGTCTATGCCAGAGGAAATATATAATTTCTCTCATAGTTCTGGTCAGTGAAATAAAGAATGTAATGGATGTGATTCAAATAAGCTATTATATTAACTATGAAGACCACAACATACTGTGTTTTTTAAGATTGTATTTTTGGTTCAGTGAGTGGGAGAGGCAGCGAGTGGGAGAGGCAGAGAGTGGGAGAGGCAGAGAGTGGGAGAGGCAAAGAGTGGGAGAGGCAGAGAGTGGGAGAGGCAGAGAGTGGGAGAGGCAGAGAGTGGGAGAGGCAGAGAGTGGGAGAGGCAGCGAGTGGGAGAGGCAGAGAGTGGGAGAGGCAGAGAGTGGGAGAGGCAGAGAGTGGGAGAGGCAGAGAGTGGGAGAGGCAGTGAGTGGGAGAGGCAGGCAGAGAGTGGGGGAGAGGAGAGCAGAGTGGGAGAGGCAGAGAGTGGGAGAGGCAGAGAGTGGGAGAGGCAGAGAGTGGGAGAGGCAGAGAGTGGGAGAGGCAGAGAGTGGGAGAGGCAGAGAGTGGGAGAGGCAGCGAGTGGGAGAGGCAGCGAGTGGGAGAGGCAGAGAGTGGGAGAGGCAGAGAGTGGGAGAGGCAGTGAGTGGGAGAGGCAGAGAGTGGGAGAGGCAGAGAGTGGGAGAGGCAGAGAGTGGGAGAGGCAGAGAGTGGGAGAGGCAGTGAGTGGGAGAGGCAGAGAGTGGGAGAGGCAGTGAGTGAATTATACAAAGTCCGTATCCAAAGTAGTAGCCTATTTCGAATAGAGTACCATTTCCTATTCCCTAAATAGTGTACTACTTTTGGCCTGGACCCATAGGGCTCTTGCACTACTTTTAACAAGGGCCCAATGGCACCCTATTCCCTATATAGTGCACTACTTTTGACCAGGGCCCATAGGGTTGTGGTCAAAAGTAGTGCACTATATAAGGGATAAGGTGCCATTCTGGTAAGTAGAGATGTTGACACGGCCTCAACCCTGATCCTGTTGTATCTGCAGCACTGTCAAGAGGAAATCAACACAGGGCATTACTGAGTCATTACTGAGTCAGGGCATTACTGAGTCAGGGCATTACTGAGTCAGGGCATTACTGAGTCATTACTGAGTCAGGGCATTACTGAGTCATTACTGAGTGAGGGCATTACTGAGTCATTACTGAGTCAGGGCATTACTGAGTCATTACTGAGTCAGGGCATTACTGAGTCATTACTGAGTCAGGGCATTACTGAGTCATTACTGAGTCAGGGCATTACTGAGTCATTACTGAGTCAGGGCATTACTGAGTCATTACTGAATCAGGGCATTACTGAGTCAGGGCATTACTGAGTCATTACTGAGTCATTACTGGGTCAGGGAATTACTGGGTCAGGGCATTAATGAGTCATTACTGAGTCAGGGCATTACTGAGTCATTACTGAGTCAGGGCATTACTGAGTCAGGGCATTACTGAGTCATTACTGAGTCAGGGCATTACTGAGTCATTACTGAGTCAGGGCATTACTGAGTCATTACTGAGTCAGGGCATTACTGAGTCATTACTGAGTCAGGGCATTACTGAGTCATTACTGAGTCAGGGCATTACTGAGTCATTACTGAGTCATTACTGAGTCAGGGCATTACTGAGTCAGGGCATTACTGAGTCATTACTGAGTCAGGGCATTACTGAGTCATTACTGAGTCAGGTCATTACTGAGTCAGGACATTACTGAGTCATTACTGAGTCAGGGCATTACTGAGTCAGGGCATTACTGAGTCAGGGCATTACTGAGTCATTACTGAGTCAGGGCATTACTGAGTCATTACTGAGTCAGGGCATTACTGAGTCATTACTGAGTCATTACTGAGTCAGGGCATTACTGAGTCATTACTGAGTCAGGGCATTACTGAGTCATTACTGAGTCAGGTCATTACTGAGTCAGGGCATTACTGAGTCATTACTGAGTCATTACTGAGTCAGGGCATTACTGAGTCATTACTGAGTCAGGGCATTACTGAGTCATTACCCCGTCATCGGTGCATATTACACAGAAATGTGGACCTAAGAGCAATTTCGTTGAAAATGTATTCAATGCAGTTTCCAAAATTGTATGCATTTATACCAATATAGGTTATATCTTATCATTCAAATCTGTTTTCAAAAAAGAAATTCCAAACAGAATACGGTACTACGACAAATTCCTTTTATTATCAGGAGACACAATGTAACGTTCCTAAAACCATACAGTATTCATTGGATGGATGACCTATTGACCTATTGCATTGTAGAAGCGCCATACAAATCACTTCAAGCCCTCAATAGGTTGATAGACACATAGCCAAGCAGTTTCCTATCTCTCACTTTCAATGTAAATACCACTAACACTACAGGGGTTCTGGGGAAAAAAAATAATAAGAAAAAAATATTTGACATGAAAAAGACTGACACAGAGGTGACAGCTATCTGACACAGGGGTGACAACACAGAGCTCCAATGTTCCAGTAATTTAAAAATGCATCATTAGTTATGGATTGGTGTAAGCATAGCAAGGTTATGAACATCACTTGAACCAATTTAGATCTGTGATTACTTGAGGAAAGCTAGGAAAGAAGAAAGGAACAGAGACTCTGTGGGGAGGCTGTTGAGGTCATAGGTCACTTTGGCAGAGGAGTGGCAGCGGTGAGGGACAAACAGAGCAGACTGACTATGTGGATGTATACACAGCACAGTTGACTGGTAGATTGACAGCTTCAGTTGGTGTTCTAGAGTGTTCCAGAAGCTCCACGGGTGTTCTGGAGCCTTCTGGAAGCCTGCTGGGTGGTTCTAGTTCTAGAGTGTTCTAGAGCCCCTTCTGGAAGCCTGCTGGGTGGTTCTGGTTCTAGTCTTGTCCTCCACACAGCATCAGCAGGGTCTTACGGTAGTCCCCTGAGGTATCACCCTGAGAGAGGAAGCAGCAGCTTTTTAGGAACTTACTAAAACAGACACTGTCCCAAATGGCACTATATAATAATAGGGGACCATTTGGGATGCATACAAATGTTTTTTTGTTTGTTGTTTTGTGTGTGAATTGTACCCCTTTTTCTCCCCATTTTCGTGGTCTCCAATTGTTTAGTAGCTACTATCTTGTCTCATCGCTACAACTCCCGTACGGGCTCGGGAGAGACGAAGGTTGAAAGTCATGCGTCCTCCGATACACAACCCAACCAAGACGCACTGCTTCTTCACACATCGTGCATCCAACCCCGGAAGCCAGCCGCACCAATGTGTCGGAGGAAACACTGTGCACCTGGCAACTTTGGTTAGCGCGCACTGCGCCCGGCCCGCCACAGGAGTCGCTGGTGCGCGATGAGACAAGGATATCCCTACCGGCCAAACCCTCCCTAACCCGGATGACGCTAGGCCAATTGTGCGTCGCCCCACGGACCTCCCGGTCGCGGCCGGTTACGACAGAGCCTGGGCGCGAACCCAGAGTCTCTGGTGGCACAGCAGGGGATGCATACAGGAGAGGAAGGAGTATTTAGGGTCTCTTTTACTGAGTGTTTATGCAGTATATGTTATTATATCATATATTATATAATTAACCAATAAGGTCTGAGGGGGTATGGCCAATATACCACGGCTAAGGGCTGTTCTTAGACCCGACGAACCGTGGTATACGGTCTGATATACCACGGCTGTCAGCCAATCAGCATTCAGGGCTCGAACCACCCAGGTCATAATCTAAGTTATATAATATGTGATATAATCTTATAAATTATAAACTGTGTTGTTTTTACTCTTATAATTACATTGGTAAACAGTTTGTAATAGCAATAATTATACGCGTTGCGTTGTGTCTAAGAACAGCCCTTAGCCGTGGTATATTAGCCACATACCACACCCCCTCTGGCCTTATTGGTTAATTCTATCATATATTATATAGCTATATACATATTCTAAGTTATTCAGAGTGGGGTAATCAGTTAGGTATATGAACAGCTCCCACAGTAAAAGCATTGTCAACTCAATAATGTCACACAGACACAGTAACACAGACACATTAACACAGAGACACACAGTACATCACAGAGACACACAGTACATCACAGAGACACACAGTACATCACACAGACACACAGTACATCACACAGACACAGTAACACAGACACACAGTACATCACACAGACACACAGGGTTAGTGGACAGACACACAGGGTTAGTGGACAGACACACAGGGTTAGTGGACAGACACACAGGGTTACATACACACAGGGTTAGTGGACAGACACACAGGGTTAAGGGACAGACACACAGGGTTAAGGGACAGACATTTATAGAAATCAAAGAAGTTATAACATATCAGAATCTAAGTTCACAATCGGGTTTGAAATACATTAAATTAGCAAAACGGCAATAAAGAGCGTCTTCGGATCGGGTTCGATTTTTATTGTATTTTACTGACACAGCGACTGTATTCACAGCACGACTCTTTCAACCAATCAGTATATCAATCCCCAACCATTCCATTATAGCTCTTATATCCTCCTCTGGTACATAGATGATATCATTGACATTATTTAAGGGTCACCCTCACCTGCATAAGTTAGTACTGGTGAATGTGTCCTAAATGAAACCCTACTCTAGGTTCTATATAGTGCACTACTTTCAACCCGGGCCCGTAGAGGAACAGGGTGCCATTCAGTACACAACCCAGGTCTTTTACATGTGAGAGTCGGTATAGACCTGTTATTGGGCACTTCCTGCCTCGACATCTTCCAGCCAATCACGGGTGTCGGCCTACAGAGAGGAAGTAAGGGGAAATTCCTAAACAGCTGTATGGCAGCCGCAGCACCACAAGCTCCGCCCGACACAGGAAGCTATAGAGCACCGGTCCCCGTTCCACCCGTCTCGAACGGAAATAGGATGTGTAGCAGCACAGTTAGTGCAACACAACACACACACGCACACACACACACACACACACGCACGCACGCACGCACGCACGCACGCAGACACACACACACACACACACACACACACACACACACACACACACACACACACACACACACACACACACACACACACACACACACACACACACACACACACACACACACACACACACACACACAGACACACAGAACACACACCGAGGGTGTACAGGGGCATGTAAAGGGACGTGCAAAGTGCAGTAGACAGTAGTGTGAGTGTAGTAGACAGTAGTGTGAGTGTAGTAGACAGTAGTGTGAGTGTAGTAGACAGTAGTGTGAGTGTAGTAGACAGTAGTGTGAGTGTAGTAGACAGTAGTGTGAGTGTAGTAGACAGTAGTAGACTGTAGTGTGAGTGTAGTAGACAGTAGTGTGAGTGTAGTAGACAGTAGTAGACAGTAGTGTGAGTGTAGTAGACAGTAGTAGACAGTAGTGTGAGTGTAGTAGACAGTAGTGTGAGTGTAGTAGACAGTAGTAGACAGTAGTGTGAGTGTAGTAGACAGTAGTGTGAGTGTAGTAGACAGTAGTAGACAGTAGTGTGAGTGTAGTAGACAGTAGTGTGAGTGTAGTAGACAGTAGTAGACAGTAGTGTGAGTGTAGTAGACAGTAGTGTGAGTGTAGTAGACAGTAGTGTGAGTGTAGTAGACAGTAGTGTGAGTGTAGTAGACAGTAGTGTGAGTGTAGTAGACAGTAGTGTGAGTGTAGTAGACAGTAGTGTGAGTGTAGTAGACAGTAGTGTGAGTGTAGTAGACAGTAGTGTGAGTGTAGTAGACAGTAGTGTGAGTGTAGTAGACAGTAGTGTGAGTGTAGTAGACAGTAGTAGACAGTAGTGTGAGTGTAGTAGACAGTAGTGTGAGTGTAGTAGACAGTAGTGTGAGTGTAGTAGACAGTAGTAGACAGTAGTGTGAGTGTAGTAGACAGTAGTGTGAGTGTAGTAGACAGTAGTAGACAGTAGTGTGAGTGTAGTAGACAGTAGTGTGAGTGTAGTAGACAGTAGTGTGTCACTCGACATGTAAAGTATGAAAACTTACAACCATGGTTTCTACCTGGATGAATTCATGGAGAGAACAGTCGTGAGTCTCCTTGAACTCTTTGCGGATATTGAAAAGATCGATTTCACTGCGTGAGACCATGATGCGGATCAGAGCCCTGTCGTCTGTTCCAATACACTGCAGAGAGAACAGAGAAAACATGTTTATACACACATATACTGATCACAAATATATAAAATACCCCCCCCCCAAAAAAAAAAACTCTAATTTCACAAGGCCCTAATCTATAGATTTCACATGACTGGGAATACAGATATGCATCTGTTGGTCACAGATACTTAAAAACACAATGTGCCTCAGGATGTTATCTCAGTCTTTTTGTGCATTCAAATTGCTATTGGTAAAATGTTAATCGTAGCTAATGCCTGCCCATACCATAACCTCACCATGGGGCACTCTGTTCACAATGTTGACATCAGCAAACCGCTCACCCACACCACGCCGTACACGTGGTCTGCGGTTGTGAGGCCGGTTGGATGTACTCCAAAATTCTCTAAAACGACGTTGGAGACGGCTTATGGTAGAGAAATCAACAATCAATTCTCTGGCAACAGGTCTGGTGGACATTCCTGAAGTCAGCATGTCAATTGACGCTCCCTTAAAATCTTGAGACATCAGTGACATTGTGTTGTGTGACAAAACTGCACATTTTTAGAGAGGCCTTTTATTGTCCCCCAGCACAAGGTGCACCTGTGTAATAATCATGCTCCTTTAATCAGCGTCTTGATATGCCACACCTGTCAGGTGGATGGATTGTCTTGGTAAAGGAGAAATGATCACTGACATGGGATGGAAACACATTTCTTCACAACATTTGAGAGAAATAATATGTTTGTGCGTCTGGGACATTTCTGGGATCTTTTATTTCAGCTTCATGAAACATGGGACCAACTCTTTACATGTTGTGTTTATATTTTAGTTCAGTGTCGTTGGATCCCTAGTATTCACTGTCAATGAAGCAACAGGTTTCTGGGGTCCACACACAACACAAAACACAATACAAAACACAATACAAAACACACAATACAAAACACAACACAAAACACAATACAAAACACAATACAAAACACAATACAAAACACAAACACAATACAAAACACAATACAAAACACAATACAAAACACAAACACAATACAACACACAATACAAAACACAATACAAAACACACAATACAACACAAAACACAATGCAATACACAATACAAAACACAATACAAAACACAAACACAATACAAAACACACAATACAAAACACAATACAAAACACACAATACAACACAAAACACAATGCAATACACAATACAAAACACAATACAAAACACAATACAAAACACACAATACAAAACACAATACAAAACACACAATACAACACAAAACACAATACACAACACGAAACACAATGCAATACACAATACAAAACACAATACAAAACACAATACAAAACACAATACAACACAATACAAAACACAATACAAAACACAATACAAAACACACAATAAAAAACACAATACAAAACACACAATACAACACAAAACACAATGCAAAACACAATACAACACACAATACAACACACAATACACAATACAAAACACAATACAACACAAAACACAATGCAAAACACAATACAACACACAATACAACACACAATACACAATACAAAACACAATACAACACAAAACACAATACAACACACAAACACAATACAAAACACAATACAACACACAATACAACACACAATACAAAACACAAAACATACATAGCCTGCTCTAGCAGGAAGACAGAAACAACAACATGAAGTGTTAGAAAAACCATCCCCTTTGGCCTGCTAGTACTAACAGCTAGCCTAGTAAAAACTGGAGCTTTGAAACATGGCTGGACTGCGATGGGAGCCGTTTGGAAAAAGCATCAGAAATAGACCTACCTTCATGGCTTTGTACAGGCGCTCTGCAATGTAATTAGGCTGGTTCTTTACACTCCGAACTGCAACGAGAAAGAGAGATATGATAGGTCAACAACAACAAAACATTACAATAGTCAAACCCTTCTGTGGTCCTTCTGTAGCTCAGTTGGTAGAGCATGGCGCTTGTAACGCCAGGGTAGTGGGTTCGATCCCCAGGACCAACCATACGTAGAATGTATGCACACATGACTGTAAATCGCTTTGGATAAAAGTGTCTGCTAAATGGCATATATTTATTTATTATTATTATTATATTATTTGTCAACAGCCTCAATGGCCTATACTCCACTCTGGAGTCAAGGGTCAAACTGAAGAAGCCATCCAATCAAATGCCTTATTACCTATGCCATACATGGCCTGTTTCACGTCTCCAGACATCTCATTCTTGATGATCTGTTCAATGTCCTTATTGCTGCATCGAACAAACTCTTGGAACACTGAGAAGAAAAAACATCTACATTACATGTCTATCATCGATTGTAAAAGCCAGACATCGAGGCTTGTATGTCCAATAATGTGTCTATCTAATATTGCATTAGTGGTTAAACAGTGTTTCTCTGGTACCTCTCTGAGATGTGGTCAGTAGTGATTAAACAGTGTTTCTCTGGTACCTCTCTGAGATGTGGTCAGTAGTGATTAAACAGTGTTTCTCTGGTACCTCTCTGAGATGTGGTCAGTAGTGATTAAACAGTGTTTCTCTGGTACCTCTCCTGAGATGTGGTCAGTAGTGATTAAACAGTGTTTCTCTGGTACCTCTCCTGAGATGTGGTCAGTAGTGATTAAACAGTGTTTCTCTGGTACCTCTCCTGAGATGTGGTCAGTAGTGATTAAACAGTGTTTCTCTGGTACCTCTCCTGAGATGTGGTCAGTAGTGATAAAACAGTGTTTCTCTGGTACCTCTCCTGAGATGTGGTCAGTAGTGATAAAATAGTGTTTCTCTGGTACCTCTCCTGAGATGTGGTCAGTAGTGATAAAATAGTGTTTCTCTGGTACCTCTCCTGAGATGTGGTCAGTAGTGATAAAACAGTGTTTCTCTGGTACCTCTCCTGAGATGTGGGAAGCTCCTGGTACAGAGGATACTCATGAACTTAATCTCCATGTCGTCAGAGTCTTCGTTACAGGCATCGGCCAGTTCCTGAAAAGAGCATCAACACTATTCCACAATAAACCCCGTTGAAAAATCGAACAAGCGAGAGTCATGTTGCATGATGTACTCACCTGGGCGTCCACCAATGCTCTGTCCCAGTCGGCCGGACCCTGCTCTCTCGCCCCCTGGTGGTGGAGGAAGAGCACGGCAGGAATTGTTATGTAGAATAGATTTCACTCATTCCTATAGAATTATACGGACGGCCCATATTATGTCCCTTTGTTTTGTAGATGTACAGTACGAGGGAATAAACGTTACCTGCACCAGCGACGTGAGGATCTGACTGAAGCGCCCTGAGGTGTCCGACTGGATAGCGTCCTCCATGCTCTTCTTATAGCCTGCAAGACATCAGACCCAGGTTAATACAAGGCTATTATTCATGCATCATAGGTGTTTATAGCTACAATAACTGTTAATGCTTCAGTGTGTTATGGTTCAGTAACAGCTACTAGAAGAACTGGCTCCCCCTAAAGGCAACGATAGGTACCACAGTTCAAAGAGCAAGTCATATTGTATTAGTTGTGAACACATATTACGCAGTTGTTATCGCAGGTGCAGAGAAATGCTGATGTTTCTCGCTCCAACAGTGCAGTACTGCTTAACAATATTTAAAAAAAATACACACAAATACCGCAACAAATAAAAATTAAGAAATATAAGAACGAGCGATGTCAGAGTCCGCAATACAAAATATCATGGTACCAATAATTGCTATATGCATATAGAGTACCAGTCAAAAGTTTGGACACACCTACTCATTCAAGGATTTTTCTTTATTTTTACTATTTTCTACATTGTAGAATAGTGATTAGTGATTATATATCTTTTAAAGGGCGCTTTAAGCCTCACCATCCTCGTAGGCAACGTTCATGGCGTGGATCTCCTCGTTGCTCCTGGTTACCAGGATCTCAATCAGAGCGTGTTCATCTGTCCCCGCCCCCTGGAAAAATATTGAACCAGTTTGTGTGACTCCCGGAATAGGAAACGGGTGTTGTCATTCTGGTTTGTTTGAGCAGCCAACATCAAATCCATTGCATGTCTTCTAAATGCTGGGATTTATCTTTTAGAATTTAGTCAACATGGAAATGCCTATCTTGGCCAACACTGTGTCTGCCAGGCTGTCTCTCTCTCTCTCTCTCTCTCTCTCTCTCTCTCTCTCTCTCTCTCTCTCTCTCTCTCTCTCTCTCTCTCTCTCTCTCTCTCTCTCTCTCTCTCTCTCTCTCTCTCTCTCTCTCTCTCTCTCTCTCTCTCTCTCTCTCTCTCTCTCTCTCTCTCTCTCTCTCTCTCTCTCTCTCTCTCTCTCTCTCTCTCTCTCTCTCTCTCTCTCTCTCTCTCTCTCTCTCTCTCTCTCTCTCTCTCTGTGCTCTGTGCTCTGTGCTCTGTGCTCTGTGCTCTGTGCTCTGTGCTGTCAAAACACTTTTGATTCATAGTTCGTCATATCTGTCTCACACATCAATCCACCCACTGGAGAAAGAACCCGTAGGCTGTCCTTTGTCTGTGGAACATACTAAATCTGACCTGTCTACTAGATATGTATCATACAGAGAGATCCTTCACAAACATTCAGTGTGTAAATACATTTCTATATATATTACAGTGCATTCAGAAATTTACAGTTTTTTCCTTCAGCAATCGACATACAATACCCAATAATGACGAAATAAAAACATACATTTTTCGGCGTTGTTCGTAACTTCTTTTGTACATAATGTTGCTGCTACCATCTCATATGACCGAAAATATAACACAATATAACAACTGGCCCAGATACACAATGAGCCAGACGGTAGAGATATAACACCCCCGACCTGGCCCAGATACACAATGAGTTGGACGGTAGAGATATAACACCCCCGACCTGGCCCAGATACACAATGAGTTGGACGGTAGAGATATAACACCCCCGACCTGGCCCAGATACACAATGAGTTGGACGGTAGAGATATAACACCCCCGACCTGGCCCAGATACACAATGAGTTGGACAGTAGAGATATAACACCCCCCGACCTGGCCCAGATACCCAATGAGTTGGACGGTAGAGATATAACACCCCCGACCTGGCCCAGATACCCAATGAGCCAGACGGTAGAGATATAACACCCCCGACCTGGCCCAGATACCCAATGAGTTGGACGGTAGAGACATAACACCCCCCGACCTGGCCCAGATACCCAATGAGCCGGATGGTAGAGATATAACACTCCCGACCTGGCCCAGAAACACAATGAGCCAGACGGTAGAGATATAACACCCCCGACCTGGCCCAGATACCCAATGAGTTGGACGGTAGAGATATAACACCCCCGACCTGGCCCAGATACACAATGAGCCAGACGGTAGAGATATAACACCCTACCTGGCCCAGATCCCCGTTATTCGCTGGAGAAGGAAACGGAGACTTAGTGGAAAGAGATCAGGGCGCCTTGTGAACATCAGGTGATGGGTGTCAATCTGCCTTCCGTCCTGCTAGGTAACGTTCAAACGCTGGGAAATAAATGGGACGAACTGAAAGCACGTTTATTCTGCCAAAGGGACATTAAAAACTATATCTTATGTTTCCACAAGTCGTGGCTGAACTACGACATTAAGAACATACAGCTGGCGGGTTATACACTCTATCGGCAGGACAGAACAGCAGCCTCTGGTAAGACACAGGGGCCTATGCATTTATGTAAACAGCAGCTGGTGCACAATATCTAAGGAAGTCTCAAATTTTTGGTCGCCTGAGGTAGAGTATTTCATGATAAGCTGCAGACCACACTATCTACCTAGAGAGTTTTCATCTCTATTTTTCGTTGCTGTCTACATACCACCACAGACCAATGCTGGCACTAAAACCGCACTCAATGAGCTGCATACTGCCATAAGCAAACAGGAAAACGCTCATCCAGAGGCGGCGCTCCTAGTGTCCGGAGACTTTAATGCAGGGAAACTCAAATCAGTTTTACCTCATTTCTATCAGCATGTTAAATGTGCAACCAGATGGAAAACATTCTAGACCACCTTTCCTCCACACACAGAGACACGTACAAAGCTCTCCCTCGCCCTCCATTTGGCAAATCTGAGCATAATTCTATCCTCCTGATTCCAAGCTAAAATTAAAGCTGGAAGCACCAATGAATCGGTCTATAAAAAAAAGTGGTCAGATGAAGCAGATGCTAAACTACAGGACTGTTTTGCACAGACTGGAATATGTTCCGGGATTCTTCTTGTGGCATTGAGAAGTACACCACATCAGTCACTGGCTTTATCAATAAGTGCATCGAGGACGTCGTCCCCACAGTGACTGTACGTACATACCCCAACCAGAAGCCATGGATTACAGGCAACATTCGCACTGAGCTAAAGGGTAGAGCTGCCGCTTACAAGGAGCGGGACTCTAACCCAGAAGCTTATAAGAAATCCCGCTATGCCCTGCGATGAACCATCAAACAGGCAAAGCGTCAATACAGGACTAAGATTGAATCGTACTACACCTGCTCTGACACTTACAGACTACAAAGGAAAGCACAGCCGAGAGCTGCCCAGTGACAACGGCTCCGACGCATGTTGGATGTGGCAGGGCCACAGTAACACTGAAACATGCATGAGAGCATCAGCTGTTCCGGACGACTGTGTGATCAATCTCTCCGCAACCGATGTGATTAAGACCTTTAAACAGGTCAACATTCACAAGGCCGCAGGGCCAGACGGATTACCAGGACGTGTACTCCGAGCATGCGCTGACCAACTGGCAAGTGTCTTCACTGACATTTTCAACCTCTCCCTGACCGAGTCTGTAATACCAACATGTTTCAAGCTGGCCACCATAGTCCCTGTGCCCAAAAACACTAAGGTAACCTGCCTAAATGACCACCATAGTCCCTGTGCCCAAGAACACTAGGGTAACCTGCCTAAATGACTAGCAACCTGTAGCACACGTCTGTAGCCATGAAGTGCTTTGAAAGGCTGGTCACGGCTCACATCAACACCATTATCCCAGAAACCCTAGACCCATTCCAATTTGCAAACCTCACCAATAGATCCACAGATGATGTAATCTCTATTGCACTCCACACTGCCCTTTCACACCTGGACAAAAGGATCACCTATGTGAGAATGCTATTCGTTGACTACAGCTCAGTGTTCATCACCATAGTGCCCTCAAAGCTCATCACTAAGCTAAGGACCCTGGGACTAAACACCTCCCTCTACAACTGGATCCTGGACTTCCTGACTACAGGAAAAGGAGGACCGAGCACGCCCCCATTGTCATCGATGGGGCTGTAGTGGAGCAGGTTTAGAGCTTCAAGTTCATTGGCGTCCACATCACCAACAAACTAACATGGTCCAAGTACACCAAGACAGTCGTGAAGGGTGCATGACGAAACCTATTCCCACTCAGGAGACTGAAAAGATTTGGCATGGGTCCTCAGATCCTCAAAGCGTTCTACAGCTGCACCATCGAGAGCATCCTGACTGGTTGCATCACTGCCTGGGATGGCAACTGCTCGACCTCCGACCGCAAGGCATTACAAAGGGAAGTGCCTTCGACCCAGTACATCACCGGGGCCAAGCTTCCTGCCATCCAGGACCTCTATACCAGCCAGTGTCAGAGGAATGCCCAGTACATCACCGGGGCCAAGCTTCCTGCCATCCAGGACCTCTATACCAGCCAGTGTCAGAGGAATGCCCAGTACATCACCGGGGCCAAGCTTCCTGCCATCCAGGACCTCTATACCAGCCAGTGTCAGAGGAATGCCCAGTACATCACCGGGGCCAAGCTTCCTGCCATCCAGGACCTCTATACCAGCCAGTGTCAGAGGAATGACCAGTACATCACCGGGGCCAAGCTTCCTGCCATCCAGGACTTCTATACCAGCCAGTGTCAGAGGAATGCCCAGTACATCACCGGGGCCAAGCTTCCTGCCATCCAGGACCTCTATACCAGCTAGTGTCAGAGGAATGCCCAGTACATCACCGGGGCCAAGCTTCCTGCCATCCAGGACCTCTATACCAGCCAGTGTCAGAGGAATGACCAGTACATCACCGGGGCCAAGCTTCCTGCCATCCAGGACTTCTATACCAGCCAGTGTCAGAGGAATGCCCAGTACATCACCGGGGCCAAGCTTCCTGCCATCCAGGACCTCTATACCAGCCAGTGTCAGAGGAATGCCCAGCCATCCAGGACATACCAGCCAGTGTCAGAGGAATGCCCAGGCCAAGCTTCCTGCCATCCAGGACCTCTATACCAGCCAGTGTCAGAGGAATGCCCAGTACATCACCGGGGCCAAGCTTCCTGCCATCCAGGACCTCTATACCAGGCCAGTGTCAGAGGAAGGCCCTAAAAATGGTCAAAGACTCCAGCCACCCGAGTCATAGACTGTTCTCTCTGCTACCGCGCGGTACCGGAGCACCAAGTCAAGGTCCAAGAGGCTTCTAAATATCTTCTACCCCCAAGCCATAAGACTCCTGAACATCGGGTCAAATGGCTACTCAGACTATTTGCATTGAAACCCCTGCTCTGGAACACTGCTGCTACTCTCTGTTTATTATCTATGCATAGTCACTTTAATAACTCTACCTACATGTACATATTACTTCAACTAACCGGTGGCCCCACACATTGACTCTGTACCGGTAACCCAAAAACCTGCTATTGTTATTTACTGCTGCTCTTTAATTATTTGTTATTCTTATCAAATTCTTTTTTTTTTTTTGGGGGGGTATTTTCTTAAAACTGCATTGTTGGTTAAGTAAGCATTCCACTGTAAGTTCTAAACCTGTTGTATTCAGCATTTCACTGTAAGGTCTAAACCTGTTGTATTCAGCATTTCACTGTAAGGTCTAAACCTGTTGTATTCAGCATTTCACTGTAAGGTCTAAACCTGTTGTATTCAGCATTTCACTGTAAGGTCTAAACCTGTTGTATTCGGCGCATGTGACAAATACAACTTGATTTGATTCTTTGAAATTATTGTCAAAAACAGAAATACCGTATTTACATAAGTATTCAGACCCTTTGCTATGAGACTTGAAATTGAGCTCAGGTGCATCCTGCATCCATTGATCATCCTTGAGATGTTTCTACAACTTCATTGGAGTCCACCTGTAGTAGGTTCAATTGATTGGACATGATTTGGAAAGGCACACACCTGTCTATATAAGGTCCAATAGTTGTCAGAGCAAAAACAAAGCCATAAGTTCGAAGGAATTGTCCGTAGAGCTCTGAGACAGGGTTGTGTTGAGGCACAGATCTGGGGAAGGGTACCAAAAAATATCTGCAGCGTTGAAGGTGCCCAAGAACACAGTGGCCTCCATCGTTCTTAAATGGAAGAAGTTTGGAACCACCAAGACTCTTCCTAGAGCTGCCCGGCCAAACTGAGCAATCAGGGGAGAAGGGCTTTGGTCAGGGAGGTGACCAAGAAGCCGATGGTCACTCTGACAGAGCTCCAGAGTTCCTCTGTGGAGATGGGAGAACCTTCAAGAAGGACATTCATCTCTGCAGCATTCCACCAATCAGGCCTTTATGGTAGAGTGGTTAGATGGAAGCCACTCCTCAGTAAAAGGCCCATGACAGCCCGCTTGGAGTTTGCAAATGGCATCTAAAGACAGACAATGAAAAACAAGATTCTCTGGTCTGATGAAACCAAGATTGAATTATTTGGCCTGAATTCCAAGTGTCACATCTGGAGGAAACCTGGCACCATCCCTACGGTGAAGCATGGTGGTGGCAGCATTATGCTGTGGGGATGTTTTTCATCGGCAGGGACTGAGAGACTAGTCCTGACCGAGGGAAAGATGAACGACGCAAAGTACAGAGAGACTCTTGATGAAAACCTGCTCCAGAGCGCTCAGGACCTCAGACTGGGGAGATGGTTCACCTTCCAACCTGACAACGACACGCAGGTGTCTCTTTGGGTCTCTGAATGTCCTTGAGTAGCGAACCAGAGCCCGGACTACATCCCGATCGAACATCTCTGGAGAGATCAGAAAATAGCTTTGCAGTGTCGCTCCCCATCCAACCTGGCAGAGCTTGAGAGGATCTGCAGAGAAGAATGGGAGAAATTCACCAAATATGGGTGTGCCAAGCTTGTAGCGTCATACCCAAGAAGACCTTCTGTAGCTCAATTGGTAGAGCATGGCGCTTGTAACGCCAGGGTAGTGGGTTCGATCCCCGGGACCACCCATACGTAGAATGTATGCACACATGACTGTAAGTCGCTTTGGATAAAAGCGTCTGCTAAATGGCATATATTATTATTATATTATTATATTAAGACATGAGGCTGTAATCACTGCCAAAGTTGCTTCAACAAAGTACTGAGTAAAGGGTCTGAATACTTACGTAAATGTGATGATATTTCAGTTGTTTTTTAAAATATAAATTTGCAAACATTTCTTAAAATCTGTTTTTGCCTTTTTCATTATTGGGTATTGTGTGTAGATTTGAGTAATTTCATACATTTTAGAATAAGGCTGTAACATAACAAAATGTGGAAAAAGTCATTGTGTCTGAATACTTTACGAATGCGCTGTAGATACACTGACCACCCCCTCCTCCTACCTCCATCGCTTTCCTCATCATCTTGGCATCAAACTCAGCGGGCGTCAGCATCAGGCCGATAATCAGCCTCTCCAGGTTCTTAGAGAGCTCAGATTTCAGATCCTTCATCAGGTCCTATAGGAGAGGTCGTAGTTAACACCCAGAACAGATGACGGGGGCGGCAGGGTAGCCTAGTGGTTAGAGTGTAGAGGTGGCAGGGTAGCCTAGTGGTTAGAGTGTAGAGGTGGCAGGGTAGCCTAGTGGTTAGAGTGTAGAGGTGGCAGGGTAGCCTAGTGGTTAGAGTGTAGAGGTGGCAGGGTAGCCTAGTGGTTAGAGTGTAGAGGTGGCAGGGTAGCCTAGTGGTTAGAGTATAGAGGTGGCAGGGTAGCCTAGTGGTTAGAGTGTAGAGGTGGCAGGGTAGCCTAGTGGTTAGAGTGTAGAGGTGGCAGGGTAGCCTAGTGGTTAGAGTATAGAGGAGGCAGGGTAGCCTAGTGGTTAGAGTGTAGAGGTGGCAGGGTAGCCTAGTGGTTAGAGTATAGAGGTGGCAGGGTAGCCTAGTGGTTAGAGTATAGAGGTGGCAGCGTAGCCTAGTGGTTAGAGCGTAGAGATGGCAGCCTAGTGGTTAGAGTGTAGAGGTGGCAGGGTAGCCTAGTGGTTAGAGTGTAGAGGTGGCAGGGTAGCCTAGTGGTTAGAGTGTAGAGGTGGCAGGGTAGCCTAGTGGTTAGAGTATAGAGGTGGCAGGGTAGCCTAGTGGTTAGAGCGTAGAGGTGGCAGGGTAGCCTAGTGGTTAGAGCGTAGAGGTGGCAGGGTAGCCTAGTGGTTAGAGCGTAGAGGTGGCAGGGTAGCCTAGTGGTTAGAGCGTATGGGCGGCAGGGTAGCCTAGTGGTTAGAGCGTAGAGGTGGCAGGGTAGCCTAGTGGTTAGAGTGTAGAGGTGGCAGGGTAGCCTAGTGGTTAGAGTGTAGAGGAGGCAGGGTAGCCTAGTGGTTAGAGCGTAGAGGAGGCAGGGTAGCCTAGTGGTTAGAGCGTAGGGGCGGCAGGGTAGCCTAGTGGTTAGAGTGTAGAGGTGGCAGGGTATCCTAGTGGTTAGAGTGTAGAGGTGGCAGGGTAGCCTAGTGGTTAGAGCGTAGAGGCGGCAGGGTAGCCTAGTGGTTAGAGCGTAGGGGCGGCAGGGTAGCCTAGTGGTTAGAGCGTAGAGGTGGCAGGGTAGCCTAGTGGTTAGAGTGTAGAGGTGGCATGGTAGCCTAGTGGTTAGAGTGTAGAGGTGGCAGGGTAGCCTAGTGGTTAGAGTGTAGAGGTGGCAGGGTAGCCTAGTGGTTAGAGTGTAGAGGTGGCAGGGTAGCCTAGTGGTTAGAGTGTAGAGGTGGCAAGGTAGCCTAGTGGTTAGAGTGTAGAGGCGGCAGGTAGCCTAGTGGTTAGAGTGTAGGGACGGCAGGGTAGCCTAGTGGTTAGAGTGTAGAGGTGGCAGGGTAGCCTAGTGGTTAGAGCGTGGAGGTGGCAGGGTAGCCTAGTGGTTAGAGTGTAGAGGTGGCAGGGTAGCCTAGTGGTTAGAGTGTAGAGGTGGCAGGGTAGCCTAGTGGTTAGAGCGTAGAGGTGGCAGGGTAGCCTAGTGGTTAGAGCGTAGAGGTGGCAGGGTAGCCTAGTGGTTAGAGTGTAGAGGTGGCAGGGTAGCCTAGTGGTTAGAGCGTAGGGGCGGCAGGGTAGCCTAGTGGTTAGAGTGTAGAGGTGGCAGGGTAGCCTAGTGGTTAGAGCGTAGAGGTGGCAGGGTAGCCTAGTGGTTAGAGTGTAGGGTCCGCAGGGTAGCCTAGTGGTTAGAGCGTAGAGGTGGCAGGGTAGCCTAGTGGTTAGAGTGTAGAGGTGGCAGGGTAGCCTAGTGGTTAGAGCGTAGAGGTGGCAGGGTAGCCTAGTGGTTAGAGCGTAGAGGTGGCAGGGTAGCCTAGTGGTTAGAGTGTAGAGGTGGCAGGGTAGCCTAGTGGTTAGAGCGTAGGGGCGGCAGGGTAGCCTAGTGGTTAGAGTGTAGAGGTGGCAGGGTAGCCTAGTGGTTAGAGCGTAGAGGTGGCAGGGTAGCCTAGTGGTTAGAGTGTAGGGGCGGCAGGGTAGCCTAGTGGTTAGAGTGTAGAGGTGGCAGGGTAGCCTAGTGGTTAGAGCGTAGAGGTGGCAGGGTAGCCTAGTGGTTAGAGCGTAGAGGTGGCAGGGTAGCCTAGTGGTTAGAGCGTAGAGGTGGCAGGGTAGCCTCGTGGTTAGAGCGTAGAGGTGGCAGGGTAGCCTAGTGGTTAGAGTGTAGAGGTGGCAGGGTAGCCTAGTGGTTAGAGCGTATAGGTGGTAGGGTAGCCTAGTGGTTAGAGTGTAGAGGTGGTAGGGTTGCCTAGTGGTTAGAGCGTTGGACTAGCAGCCGAAAGTGTTGCAAGTTCAAATCCCCGAGCTGAAAAGGTACAAATTTGTCATTCTGCCCCTGAACAGGCAGTTAACCCACTGTTCCTAGGCCATCATTGAAAATAAGATTTTTTTCTTAACTGACTTGCCTAGTTAAATAAAGGTAAAATAAATTAAAAAATGATCATCTGATCCTGTGTACATCTGTATCCCATTTGTGGAACTACTGGCACAAAATGGCTGCTGTGCATCACCCACTCACTGGAATGATGTCATCACATTGCAGCAAACAGAGTTTTGGATGTGGTGGGTGTCACAGTACAATGTAAAGCGCTACCATGTGAGTGTTGGGGATGTCTGTCTTACCCTGCCGAGGATGGACTTAAAGGCCTGTCTGATCTCCTGTCTCTGCTCGTTGCTCCTGTTAGCCACAATGTCAATGATGACGTCTTCATCTGTGCCTGAAGACACGGCGGGAACAATGGTTATAAATACCTGTTTTATCAAACACTTCCACACAATATGTTTCATACAATATCACATGATGTATGAACCAGTTAGAACAACGTTATTAACACGGTTAGAGTGAAGGTGATGTGTTTTCCATGGGAGGCAATGTACCAAAGCCTTTCATGGCTTTCCTCAGGTTCTGAGCATCATCAGCCGGGTCGAAATCACTGGCAGGACGGATGGTCGGTCTGAGCTGAAGAAGAGAGGATGATGAGAGAGGGGGAAGGGGACAAATCAGATATAGTAAACACACACACACACACACACACACACACACACACACACACACACACACACACACACACACACACACACACACACACACACACACACACACACACACACACACACACACACACACACACACACACACACACACACACACACACACACACACACACACGTATAGTAAAGGCAAAGCCGTTATTGCATAATCCTCCTCCTGAAATGTCAACACTTCAAAGGGTCAGAGCAGGGTCAGAGTAGGGTCAGAGCAGGGTCAGAGCAGCAAGCATGCACAGGTCACCACGGGGTGAGGGGCCACAGCAAGGGAGGAGATGGTTGAGTTATCACCATGGGGTGAGCGGCCACAGCAAGGGAGGAGATGGTAGAGTTATCACCACGGGGTGAGGGGCCACAGCAAGGGAGGAGATGGTGGAGTTATCACCACGGGGTGAGGGGCCACAGCAAGTTAGGAGATGGTAGAGTTATCACCACGGGGTGAGGGGCCACAGCAAGGGAAGAGATGGCTGAGTTATCACCACGGGGTGAGGGGCCACAGCAAGGGAAGAGATGGCTGAGTTATCACCACGGGGTGAGGGGCCACACGGGAAGAGATGGGAGAGTTATCACCACCGGGTGAGGGGCCACAGCAAGGGAGGAGATGGTAGAGTTATCAACAGCAAGGGAAGAGATGATAGAGTTATCACCACGGGGTGAGGGGCCACAGCAAGGGAGGAGATGGTTGAGTTATCACCACGGGGTGAGGGGCCACAGCAAGGGAGGAGATGGTTGTAAAGGTATTGAGACGCATTGGCAGAGCCAGAACAAACATGCAATCTATACTATGTGTAACGCTGAAATGACACCCTACACAGTGTACTATTTTTGAGGGCCAAAATGGCACAACGGTTGTGTCCCAAATGTGACCCTATACAGTGCACTACTTTTGACCAGAGTCCACTAGTTCACTAAATAGGGCCATTTGGGATGTGTGAGCAGAGGGCCAAACCTGGACTTTTGTCATGGCGCTTGTTTCCCACATCTTGTAGGCTAGCTGAGCAGCCTCTGGGAAGAACTCTCCTGCAAGGCTGCAATGACCAATTATAGACTAATGAGTCAAGGAGTAATGAACAGACTGAATCAGAAAAACAGACAGTGGCTTTTAAGCCAATCTGGGCTGGGCATCCTGAAGATGCAAAACACGTTAATGATCAAATGTATCTAATCAAATCTAATCATGAGTCAACTCAACTCTACTTACAAAGCATGTAGAGGTCTGCAATTTGCATTTAATTAGCATTTTATTACATCACATAAGTGTGTGCAAACCTGGTCAAGAACTACAGGAAACGTATGATCTCTGTAATTGCAAACAAAGGTTTCTGTACCAAACATTAAGTTCTGCTTTTCTGATGTATCAAATACTTATGTCATGCAATAAAATGCAAATGAATTACTTAAAAATCATACAATGTGATTTTCTGGATTTTTGTCTTAGATTCCGTCTCTCACAGTTGAAGTGTACCTATGATTAAAAATAAATACAGACCTCTACATGCTTTGTAAGTAGGAAAACCTGCAAAATCGGCAGTGTATCAAATACTTGTTCTCCCCACTGTATATATATATATATATATATATATATGTCCCTCATTTTAAGGTCAACCCTGTCACGTGAACTGAACTCTAGTTTTATTTAACTATTGCTTTAGAATTGTATTTTCTAAAGAAAACATTGAATAATCAATGCATAGTGTAAAAGAATGTGAGCTGTGTTCTACCTCTTTCTGGACATTTCCTGGTGTTTTGTGGTGACAAACTGAGTGGGTCAAACATAACACATCAACCCTGTTACCCATAAATAGGAAGGAAATGGGGAATACCGTATTCAGTTGCACAAGTGAATGCATTCAAACTAAATGTGTCTTCCTCATTTTCCTCTGATTCGGAGAGGTGCAAGGGGCTGCCTTAAAATCCATGTCCACGTCATCGTTACCCGAATAGAACTATTTTAGCAAGAAGACAAATACGTGTGAAGCTTGCATTGCCACTCCCTGTTGCACACAACAAGCTTCCATTTCCCCTGTCGCAATGGGGTTTATGGCTGTTTTAACCCCTTACAGTTGATTATCGCACGGGTATGTCAATCTAAGTTAAATAACCAATGGGGTTTATGGCTGTTTTAACCCCTTACAGTTGATTATCGCACGGGTATGTCAATCTAAGTTAAATAACCAATGGGGTTTATGGCTGTTTTAACCCCTTACAGTTGATTATCGCACGGGTATGTCAATCTAAGTTAAATAACCAATGGGGTTTAAGGCTGTTTTAACCCCTTAGAGTTGATTATCGCACGGGTATGTCAATCTAAGTTAAATAACCAATGGGGTTTAAGGCTGTTTTAACCCCTTAGAGTTGATTATCACACGGGTATGTCAATCTAAGTTAAATAACCAATGGGGTTTATGGCTGTTTTAACCCCTTAGAGTTGATTATCGCACGGGTATGTCAATCTAAGTTAAATAACCAATGGGGTTTAAGGCTGTTTTAACCCCTTAGAGTTGATTATCGCACAGGTATGTCAATCTAAGTTAAATAACCAATGGGGTTTAAGGCTGTTTTAACCCCTTAGAGTTGATTATCACACGGGTATGTCAATCTAAGTTAAATAACCAATGGGGTTTATGGCTGTTTTAACCCCTTAGAGTTGATTATCGCACGGGTATGTCAATCTAAGTTAAATAACCAATGGGGTTTAAGGCTGTTTGAACCCCTTAGAGTTGATTATCACACGGGTATGTCAATCTAAGTTAAATAACCAATGGGGTTTAAGGCTGTTTTAACCCCTTAGAGTTGATTATCACACGGGTATGTCAATCTAAGTTAAATAACCAATGGGGTTTATGGCTGTTTTAACCCCTTAGAGTTGATTATCGCACGGGTATGTCAATCTAAGTTAAATAACCAATGGGGTTTAAGGCTGTTTTAACCCCTTAGAGTTGATTATCACACGGGTATGTCAATCTAAGTTAAATAACCAATGGGGTTTATGGCTGTTTTAACCCCTTAGAGTTGATTATCGCACGGGTATGTCAATCTAAGTTAAATAACCAATGGGGTTTAAGGCTGTTTTAACCCCTTAGAGTTGATTATCACACGGGTATGTCAATCTAAGTTAAATAACCAATGGGGTTTATGGCTGTTTTAACCCCTTAGAGTTGATTATCGCACGGGTATGTCAATCTAAGTTAAATAACCAATGGGGTTTAAGGCTGTTTTAACCCCTTAGAGTTGATTATCGCACGGGTATGTCAATCTAAGTTAAATAACCAATGGGGTTTAAGGCTGTTTTAACCCCTTAGAGTTGATTATCACACGGGTATGTCAATCTAAGTTAAATAACCAATGGGGTTTATGGCTGTTTTAACCCCTTAGAGTTGATTATCACACGGGTATGTCAATCTAAGTTAAATAACCAATGGGGTTTAAGGCTGTTTTAACCCCTTAGAGTTGATTATCACACGGGTATGTCAATCTAAGTTAAATAACCAATGGGGTTTAAGGCTGTTTTAACCCCTTAGAGTTGATTATCACACGGGTATGTCAATCTAAGTTAAATAACCAATGGGGTTTATGGCTGTTTTAACCCCTTAGAGTTGATTATCGCACGGGTATGTCAATCTAAGTTAAATAACCAATGGGGTTTAAGGCTGTTTTAACCCCTTAGAGTTGATTATCGCACGGGTATGTCAATCTAAGTTAAATAACCAATGGGGTTTAAGGCTGTTTTAACCCCTTAGAGTTGATTATCGCACGGGTATGTCAATCTAAGTTAAATAACCAATGGGGTTTATGGCTGTTTTAACCCCTTACAGTTGATTATCGCACGGGTATGTCAATCTAAGTTAAATAACCAATGTTTAAGGCTGTTTTAACCCCTTAGAGTTTAAGGCTGTTTTAACCAATGGGGTTTAAGGCTGTTTTAACCCCTTAGTTGATTATCGCACGGGTATGTCAATCTAAGTTAAATAACCAATGGGGTTTAAGGCTGTTTTAACCCCTTAGAGTTGATTATCGCACGGGTATGTCAATCTAAGTTAAATAACCAATGGGGTTTAAGGCTGTTTTAACCCCTTAGAGTTGATTATCGCACGGGTATGTCAATCTAAGTTAAATAACCAATGGGGTTTAAGGCTGTTTTAACCCCTTAGAGTTGATTATCGCACGGGTATGTCAATCTAAGTTAAATAACCAATGGGGTTTAAGGCTGTTTTTTTAACCCCAATCTAGTTAAATAACCAATGGGGATTAAGGCTGTTTTAACCCCTTAGAGTTGATTATGTCAATCTAAGTTAAATAACCAATGGGGTTTAAGGCTGTTTTAACCCCTTAGAGTTGATTATCGCACGGGTATGTCAATCTAAGTTAAATAACCAATGGGGTTTAAGGCTGTTTTAACCCCTTAGAGTTGATTATCACACGGGTATGTCAATCTAAGTTAAATAACCAATGGGGTTTAAGGCTGTTTTAACCCCTTAGAGTTGATTATCACACGGGTATGTCAATCTGTTAAATAACCAATCTTTTAAATAACCAATGGGTATGTTTAACCAATGGGGTTTTAACCCCTTAGAGTTGATTATCACACGGGTATGTCAATCTAAGTTAAATAACCAATGGGGTTTAAGGCTGTTTTAACCCCTTAGAGTTGATTATCACACGGGTATGTCAATCTAAGTTAAATAACCAATGGGGTTTAAGGCTGTTTTAACCCCTTAGAGTTGATTATCACACGGGTATGTCAATCTAAGTTAAATAACCAATGGGGTTTAAGGCTGTTTTAACCCCTTAGAGTTGATTATCACACGGGTATGTCAATCTAAGTTAAATAACCAATGGGGTTTAAGGCTGTTTTAACCCCTTACAGTTGATTATCACACGGGTATGTCAATCTAAGTTAAATAACCAATGGGGTTTAAGGCTGTTTTAACCCCTTAGAGTTGATTATCACACGGGTATGTCAATCTAAGTTAAATAACCAATGGGGTTTATGGCTGTTTTAACCCCTATGGCTGTTTTAACCCCTTAGAGTTGATTATCACACGGGTATGTCAATCTAAGTTAAATAACCAATGGGGTTTAAGGCTGTTTTAACCCCTTAGAGTTGATTATCACACGGGTATGTCAATCTAAGTTAAATAACCAATGGGGTTTATGGCTGTTTTAACCCCTTACAGTTGATTATCACACGGGTATGTCAATCTAAGTTAAATAACCAATGGGGTTTAAGGCTGTTTTAACCCCTTAGAGTTGATTATCACACGGGTATGTCAATCTAAGTTAAATAACCAATGGGGTTTAAGGCTGTTTTAACCCCTTAGAGTTGATTATCACACGGATATGTCAATCTAAGTTAAATAACCAATGAATCCCCATCAAAAACCTTCAGTTTAAACTAGAGATGTTATTGGATGCGTCTCAATCCACCACGTCCGCCTATATTGCACTTTTGCATCTGCGGTGGGAGGTGGCAGAGCTACAGCGGTGTTTGTCGGAACATGAGACGTCCCGAAAATTGGTCTTGTCGCGTCCAGAAGGTGTGAACTACAATCTATTATGACAACTATATGGAAAGATGAGCCTCTCACGAAGGTGTTTTCCGTTTTGCTCTACGACCCCCACAAATCGGGTTCTTGGTCACTTCCAACGCCCTTCTCCCCCGATTGCTCAGTTTGGCCGGGCAGCTCCAGGAAGAGTCTTGGTGGTTCCAAACTTCTTCCATTTAAGAATGATGCAGTCCACTGTGTTCTTTGAGACCTTCAACGCTGCAGAAATGTTTTGGTATCCTTCCCCAGATCTGTGCCTCGACACAATCCTGTCTCGGAGCTCTACGGAGAATTCCTTCAACCTCATGGCTTGGTTTTAGCTATGACATGCACTGTCAACTGTGGGACCTTATATAGACAGGTGTGTGCCTTTCCAAATCATGTCCAATCAATTGAATTTACCACAGGTGGACTCAAGTTGTAGAAACAGGATGATCAATGGAAACAGGATAATCAATGGAAACAGGATGATCAATGGAAACAGGAGGCACATGAGCTCCATTTGGAGTGTCATAGCAAAGGGTCTGAATACTTATTTAAATAAGGTTTTTCTAAAAACCTGTTTTCACTTTGTCATTATGGGGTATTTTGATGTCATTATGGGGTATTGTGGTGTCATTATGGGGTATTGTGATGTCATTATGGGGTATTATGTGTAGATTGATGAGGAAAAAAATAATTGAATCCATTTTAGAATAAGGCTGTAATGTAACAACGTTTTGAAAGAGAGATGGGGTCTGAATACTTTCTGAATGCTCTGTATCTCCTGGTACAGCATAGACACTTCAGAACCTTGTTTTTATGATTTATTTTCTGACTGTCCTTTTTGACATTTATGAATGTGTTATTCAATGCGTTTCTATCGGCTTTAGTAGTAAAGGCCAAAATTGTTAATACCTCTTTTTTTAAATGTTGATACGTAAAGGGGTCACACAATTAAAAATCAAATAGCAAAATTATCCACAGTATGACCATCTTAGTATGACCACAACATCGATATCATGACCATAATTCCTTGTCAGCTTTGCACTCCCCCACCCTTTACACTATAAGCAGACTCTGTTCTGACCCTTCAGGCTTGCCTGTTGAGAGTTATATATGAACAGTATTTCTCCTCTGACTCATTCCTGAACTATGACCACATTTCATTCTAAATTCTCTCACTTTTTAGGGAAGCTTTGGGTTTCAGCTCCTTGGCTTCATGTTTTCTCAGAAAAAGGCATTGTCGAATCTGCCAACTGTGGATAAACTGAGATGGTGCAACGTCACCCCCAAGCGGTGAAAATGAACTACTAAAAATACCCAGTAATGATGAGCTCCGCCAACCAGCAGTAACTGACTTACTCATCGTCTCCTCCACACAGGGCGAGCAGAGTCCTCTTGTAATCTCCTGATGTGTCTTCCTGATGGGTAGAAGACCAGACGGAACATTAAGACACCATGTTAAAATATATACAGTCAGGGAGATATACAGATAGTTAGTTAGACAGGAAAATATAGACAGACAGCTAGTTAGATAGACAGACACCTAGATAGATAGGGAGATATACAGATAACTAGTTAGACAAACAGATAGCTAGTTAGACAGATAGCTAGATAGATAGGGAGATATACAGATAACTAGTTAGACAGACAGATAGCTAGTTAGACAGACAGACAGCTAGTTAGATAGACAGATAACTAGTTAGACAGACAGGGAAATATACAGATATTTAGTTAGATAGACACATAGCTAGGTGGATATAAAGGGACATATACAGATAGTTAGTTAGATAGACATAGAGCTAGCTAGTTAGACAGGGATATATACAGCTATATAGAGAGCAAGTTAGATAGACATGGAGATGTACAGATAGACAGATAACTAGTTGGACAAACAGATAGCTAGTTAGATACACAGATGGCTAGTTAGACAGGTGGCTAGTTAGATAGACAGATGGCTAGTTAGACAGGTGGCTAGTTAGATAGACAGATGGCTAGTTAGACAGACAGATAGCTAGTTGGATAGACAGGGAGATATACAAATAGTTAGTTAGATAGACATATAGCTAGTTAGATAGACGGATAGACATATAGCTAGGTAGACAGGGATATATACAGCTATATAGAGAGCAGGTTAGATAGACATGGAGATGTACAGATAGACAGATAACTAGTTGGACAAACAGATAGCTAGTTAGATACACAGGTGGCTAGTTAGACAGGTGGCTAGTTAGATAGACATAGCTAGTTAGATAGACGGATAGACATATAGCTAGTTAGATAGATGGATAGACATATAGCTAGTTAGCTAGTTAGATAGACATATCACTAGTTAGATAGACATATAGCTAGTTAGATAGACATATCACTAGTTAGATAGACGGATATACATATAGCTAGTTAGCTAGTTAGATAGACATATCACTAGTTAGATAGACGGATAGACATATAGCTAGTTAGCTAGTTAGATAGACATATCACTAGTTAGATAGACGGATAGACATATAGCTAGTTAGATAGACATATCACTAGTTAGATAGACGGATAGACATATAGCTAGTTAGCTAGTTAGATAGACATATCACTAGTTAGATAGACATATCACTAGTTAGATAGACATATAGCTAGTTAGATAGACGGATAGACATATCACTAGTTAGATAGACATATAGCTAGTTAGATAGACTGATAGACATATAGTTAGGTAGACACAGAGATATACAAATAGTTAGTTAGATAGACAGATGGCTAGTTAGACAGGTGGCTAGTTAGATAGACAGATGGCTAGTTAGACAGGTGGCTAGTTAGATAGACAGATGGCTAGTTAGACAGACAGATAGCTAGTTGGTCCTTCTGTAGCTCAGTTGGTAGAGCATGGCGCTTGTAACGCCAGGGAAGTGGGTTCGATCCCCGGGACCACCCATACGTAGAATGTTTGCACACATGACTGTAAGTCGCTTTGGATAAAAGCGTCTGCTAAATGGCATATATTATTATTATTATTATTATATTAGTTGGATAGACAGGGAGATATACAAATAGTTAGTTAGATAGACATATAGCTAGTTAGATAGACGGATAGACATATAGCTAGGTAGACAGGGATATATACAGCTATATAGAGAGCAGGTTAGATAGACATGGAGATGTACAGATAGACAGATAACTAGTTGGACAAACAGATAGCTAGTTAGATACACAGGTGGCTAGTTAGACAGGTGGCTAGTTAGATAGACATAGCTAGTTAGATAGACGGATAGACATATAGCTAGTTAGATAGATGGATAGACATATAGCTAGTTAGCTAGTTAGATAGACATATCACTAGTTAGATAGACATATAGCTAGTTAGATAGACATATCACTAGTTAGATAGACGGATATACATATAGCTAGTTAGCTAGTTAGATAGACATATCACTAGTTAGATAGACGGATAGACATATAGCTAGTTAGCTAGTTAGATAGACATATCACTAGTTAGATAGACGGATAGACATATAGCTAGTTAGATAGACATATCACTAGTTAGATAGACGGATAGACATATAGCTAGTTAGCTAGTTAGATAGACATATCACTAGTTAGATAGACATATCACTAGTTAGATAGACATATAGCTAGTTAGATAGACGGATAGACATATCACTAGTTAGATAGACATATAGCTAGTTAGATAGACTGATAGACATATAGTTAGGTAGACACAGAGATATACAAATAGTTAGTTAGATAGACAGATGGCTAGTTAGACAGGTGGCTAGTTAGATAGACAGATGGCTAGTTAGACAGGTGGCTAGTTAGATAGACAGATGGCTAGTTAGACAGACAGATAGCTAGTTGGTCCTTCTGTAGCTCAGTTGGTAGAGCATGGCGCTTGTAACGCCAGGGAAGTGGGTTCGATCCCGGGACCACCCATACGTAGAATGTTTGCACACATGACTGTAAGTCGCTTTGGATAAAAGCGTCTGCTAAATGGCATATATTATTATTATTATTATTATATTAGTTGGATAGACAGGGAGATATACAAATAGTTAGTTAGATAGACATATAGCTAGTTAGATAGACGGATAGACATATAGCTAGGTAGACAGGGATATATACAGCTATATAGAGAGCAAGTTAGATAGACATGGAGATGTACAGATAGACAGATAACTAGTTGGACAAACAGATAGCTAGTTAGATACACAGATGGCTAGTTAGACAGGTGGCTAGTTAGATAGACGGATAGACATATAGCTAGTTAGATAGACGGATAGACATATAGCTAGTTAGCTAGTTAGATAGACATATCACTAGTTAGATAGACATATAGCTAGTTAGATAGACGGATAGCTAGTTAGATAGCTCGTTAGATATACAGATAGCTAGTTAGATAGACATATAGATAGTTAGATATACTGATAGACTTATAGATAGTTAGATATACTGACAGACATATAGATAGTTAGATAGACATATAGATAGTTAGATATACTGATAGACATATAGATAGTTAGATATACTGATAGACATATAGATAGTTAGATATACTGATAGACATATAGATAGTTAGATATACTGATAGACATATAGATAGTTAGATATACTGATAGACATATAGATAGTTAGATAGACAGATAGATAGTTAGATATACTGATAGACATATAGATAGTTAGATATACTGATAGACATATAGATAGTTAGATATACTGATAGACATATAGATAGTTAGATAGACGGATAGACATATAGATAGTTAGATATACTGATAGACATATAGATAGTTAGATAGACAGATAGATAGTTAGATATACTGATAGACATATAGATAGTTAGATAGACGGATAGATAGTTAGATATACTGATAGACATATAGATAGTTAGATATACTGATAGCTAGTTAGATATACAGATAGCTAGTTAGATAGACAGATAGCTAGTTAGATAGACATATAGATAGCTAGATATACTGATAGACATATAGATAGTTAGATATACTGATAGACATATAGATAGGTAGATAGACATATAGATAGTTAGATATACTGATAGACATATAGATAGTTAGATATACTGATAGACATATAGATAGGTAGATAGACAGATAGCTAGTTAGATAAACAGAGAGCTAGTTAGATAGATGGATAGACATATAGCTAGTTAGCTAGTTAGATAGACATATCACTAGTTAGATAGACATATAGCTAGTTAGATAGACAGATAGACATATAGCTAGTTAGCTAGTTAGATAGACATATCACTAGTTAGATAGACATATAGCTAGTTAGATAGACGGATAGACATATAGCTAGTTAGATAGACGGATAGACATATAGCTAGTTAGCTAGTTAGATAGACATATCACTAGTTAGATAGACATATAGCTAGTTAGATAGACGGATAGACATATAGCTAGTTAGCTAGTTAGATAGACATATCACTAGTTAGATAGACATATAGCTAGTTAGATAGACGGATAGACATATAGCTAGTTAGCTAGTTAGATAGACATATCACTAGTTAGATAGACATATAGCTAGTTAGCTAGTTAGATAGACATATCACTAGTTAGATAGACATATAGCTAGTTAGATAGACGGATAGACATATCACTAGTTAGATAGACATATAACTAGTTAGATAGACGGATAGACATATAGCTAGTTAGACAGGGAGATATACAAATAGTTAGTTAGATAGACATAGCTAGTTAGATAGACGGATAGACATATAGCTAGGTAGACAGGGATATATACAGCTATATAGAGAGCAAGTTAGATAGACATGGAGATGTACAGATAGACAGATAACTAGTTGGACAAACAGATAGCTAGTTAGATACACAGATGGCTAGTTAGACAGGTGGCTAGTTAGATAGACATATCACTAGTTAGATAGACGGATAGACATATAGCTAGTTAGCTAATTAGATAGACATATCACTAGTTAGATAGACAGATAGACATATAGCTAGTTAGCTAGTTAGATAGACATATCACTAGTTAGATAGACATATCACTAGTTAGCTAGACATATAGCTAGTTAGCTAATTAGATAGACATATCACTAGTTAGATAGACATATCACTAGTTAGATAGACGGATATACATATAGCTAGTTAGCTAATTAGATAGACATATCACTAGTTAGATAGACGGATAGACATATAGCTAGTTAGCTAGTTAGATAGACATATCACTAGTTAGATAGACGGATAGACATATAGCTAGTTAGATAGACGGATAGCTAGTTAGATAGCTCGTTAGATATACAGATAGCTAGTTAGATAGACATATAGATAGTTAGATATACTGATAGACATATAGATAGTTAGATAGACAGATAGCTAGTTAGATATACTGATAGACATATAGATAGTTAGATAGACATATAGATAGTTAGATAGACAGATAGCTAGTTAGATATACTGATAGACATATAGATAGTTAGATAGACATATAGATAGTTAGATATACAGATAGCTAGTTAGATATACAGATAGCTAGTTAGATAGACTGATAGACATATAGTTAGGTAGACACAGAGATATACAAATAGTTAGTTAGATAGACAGATGGCTAGTTAGACAGGTGGCTAGTTAGATAGACAGATGGCTAGTTAGACAGGTGGCTAGTTAGATAGACAGATGGCTAGTTAGACAGACAGATAGCTAGTTGGTCCTTCTGTAGCTCAGTTGGTAGAGCATGGCGCTTGTAACGCCAGGGAAGTGGGTTCGATCCCCGGGACCACCCATACGTAGAATGTTTGCACACATGACTGTAAGTCGCTTTGGATAAAGCGTCTGCTAAATGGCATATATTATTATTATTATTATTATATTAGTTGGATAGACAGGGAGATATACAAATAGTTAGTTAGATAGACATATAGCTAGTTAGATAGACGGATAGACATATAGCTAGGTAGACAGGGATATATACAGCTATATAGAGAGCAAGTTAGATAGACATGGAGATGTACAGATAGACAGATAACTAGTTGGACAAACAGATAGCTAGTTAGATACACAGATGGCTAGTTAGACAGGTGGCTAGTTAGATAGACGGATAGACATATAGCTAGTTAGATAGACGGATAGACATATAGCTAGTTAGCTAGTTAGATAGACATATCACTAGTTAGACAGACATATAGCTAGTTAGATAGACGGATAGCTAGTTAGATAGCTCGTTAGATATACAGATAGCTAGTTAGATAGACATATAGATAGTTAGATATACTGATAGACTTATAGATAGTTAGATATACTGACAGACATATAGATAGTTAGATAGACATATAGATAGTTAGATATACTGATAGACATATAGATAGTTAGATATACTGATAGACATATAGATAGTTAGATATACTGATAGACATATAGATAGTTAGATATACTGATAGACATATAGATAGTTAGATATACTGATAGACATATAGATAGTTAGATAGACAGATAGATAGTTAGATATACTGATAGACATATAGATAGTTAGATATACTGATAGACATATAGATAGTTAGATATACTGATAGACATATAGATAGTTAGATAGACGGATAGACATATAGATAGTTAGATATACTGATAGACATATAGATAGTTAGATAGACAGATAGATAGTTAGATATACTGATAGACATATAGATAGTTAGATAGACGGATAGATAGTTAGATATACTGATAGACATATAGATAGTTAGATATACTGATAGCTAGTTAGATATACAGATAGCTAGTTAGATAGACAGATAGCTAGTTAGATAGACATATAGATAGCTAGATATACTGATAGACATATAGATAGTTAGATATACTGATAGACATATAGATAGGTAGATAGACATATAGATAGTTAGATATACTGATAGACATATAGATAGTTAGATATACTGATAGACATATAGATAGGTAGATAGACAGATAGCTAGTTAGATAAACAGAGAGCTAGTTAGATAGATGGATAGACATATAGCTAGTTAGCTAGTTAGATAGACATATCACTAGTTAGATAGACATATAGCTAGTTAGATAGACAGATAGACATATAGCTAGTTAGCTAGTTAGATAGACATATCACTAGTTAGATAGACATATAGCTAGTTAGATAGACGGATAGACATATAGCTAGTTAGATAGACGGATAGACATATAGCTAGTTAGCTAGTTAGATAGACATATCACTAGTTAGATAGACATATAGCTAGTTAGATAGACGGATAGACATATAGCTAGTTAGCTAGTTAGATAGACATATCACTAGTTAGATAGACATATAGCTAGTTAGATAGACGGATAGACATATAGCTAGTTAGCTAGTTAGATAGACATATCACTAGTTAGATAGACATATAGCTAGTTAGCTAGTTAGATAGACATATCACTAGTTAGATAGACATATAGCTAGTTAGATAGACGGATAGACATATCACTAGTTAGATAGACATATAACTAGTTAGATAGACGGATAGACATATAGCTAGTTAGACAGGGAGATATACAAATAGTTAGTTAGATAGACATAGCTAGTTAGATAGACGGATAGACATATAGCTAGGTAGACAGGGATATATACAGCTATATAGAGAGCAAGTTAGATAGACATGGAGATGTACAGATAGACAGATAACTAGTTGGACAAACAGATAGCTAGTTAGATACACAGATGGCTAGTTAGACAGGTGGCTAGTTAGATAGACATATCACTAGTTAGATAGACGGATAGACATATAGCTAGTTAGCTAATTAGATAGACATATCACTAGTTA
>NC_060195.1:8163753-8286253 GCF_021184085.1 Oncorhynchus gorbuscha | reverse complement strand
TGAAACAGGAAAGGGCCTTCCCCAAACTGTTGCCACAAAGTTAGAAGCACAGAATCGTCATTATATGCTGTGGCATTAAGATTTCCCTTCACTGGAACTAAGGGGCCTAGTCCGAACCATGAAAACAACCCCAGACCATTATTCCTCCCCCGCCAAACTTTACAGTTGGCACTATGTATTGGGGCAGGTAGCGTTCTCCTGGCATCTGCCAAACCCAGATTCGTCCATCGGGCTGCCATATGGTGAAGCGTAATTAATCACTCCAGAGAACAAGATTCCACTGCTCCGAGTCCAGCCGCTTGGCATTGCGCATAGTGATCTTAGGCTTGTGTGTGGCTGCTCGGCCATGGAAACCCATTTCATGAAGCCCCCGAGAAGCAGTTCTTGTGCTGAAGTTGAGTTCCAGAGGCAGTTTGTAACTCGATAGTGAGTGTTACAACCGAGGACAGGCGATTTTTACGCGCTGCACGCTTCAGCACCCTTTCTGTGAGCTTCTGTGGCCTAAGCCATTGTTGCTCCTAGACGTTTCCACTTCACAATAACAGCACTTACAGTTGACCCGGGCAGCTCCAGCAGGGACGAAAATTTGATGAACTGTCTTGTTAGAAAGTTGGCATCCTGTGACGGTGCCACGTTGAAAGTCACTGAGCTCGTCAGTAAAGGCCATTTTTACAGCTAATGTTTGTCTATGGAGATTGCATGGCTGTGTGCTCGATTTTATACACCTGTCAGCAACGGGTGTGGCTAAAATAGCCAAATCCACTAATTTGAAGGGGTGCCCACATACTTCTGTAGAGGATGTCCTGCTGCGGCAACAGGAAATGGGAATTCAAGTGGAAATTACAAACTTCAGAAGCCTTGAATACACTACACGTTTGCATTTCCTGTTGTGCAGCAAAATTCTCAGCAACAAAAGGGTGATCAAACTACTTAGCCAGCTACCCCTCTGTTTCACCTCTGAACTGCCTCTACTCTAGCCTTCCTCCGGGTGCCGACTATCTCAAGCCATTAACTACCTGCCATGCTCGGTCCTTCTGTAGCTCAGTTGGTAGAGCATGGCGCTTGTAACGCCAGGGTAGTGGGTTCGATCCCCGGGACCACCCATACGTAGAATGTATGCACACATGACTGTAAGTCGCTTTGGATAAAAGCGTCTGCTAAATGGCATATATTATTGTTATTATATTATCGGTCATGAACTATCTGTTTTGGTTTTTATAAATTGTATATTAAAAAAAAAAGGTTGTTGCTTAAAGCTCTTTGAGTTTGTAATAAAAAATGCTATAATAATAGATTATTATTATTATTATTATTATCATATGGTGTATGTTATATGTATTTGTCTTTACCTATAGATCATAGATCTGCAGGCATCTCCACCATTCAGCTTCTAATACTTCTAATGGGAGATAGGAAATATATCTTACTATCTATTCTAATGGGAGGAGGAAATATATCTTACCATCCTTGTATGCCTCCACCAGGTCGTGTATCTGTTGGTTGTTCCTCGAGGCCAAGACTTCAATCAGGCACTTCTCATCTGTTCCTGCCCCCTTAGAAATAAAGCATTACATTAAATACAGAATGGCACAAGTTACTAACTGGACTGTGTAACAGTTGGTGTCCGATGTGGGTATTCTCAATTCTGATCATTTTCCTGTTTCTTAACTTTTTACTTCCAAAATCTCGAAGACATTATCTTACTTTGATGGCATCGTGGATCTCTTTGGCGTCATGGTAGGCCTGGGGTCTCATCAGACTGACGATCAGACGTTCAAAATGCCCCGTCAGCTCATACTTCAGGTCATCTATCAGGTCCTGGGGAACAGAGACGTCTGTTAGGAAGTTACCCTCTCACGGTGTGTGCGCACACTGAATTGTGAATTTCAAATTGACTGGACAAACTTACCTTAAAGAATTCAACACAATTAGAAAGTGTCTGTTTTGAAGGTATCCTGTCATGATTTGTGACACAACGTGCTCAGTAGAGTATAGTGAGTTCAACAACGCTTCTGTTAGCGGCAAACATGTTACTTAGCAACAATTTCAGTTGAACGATTTGAATGAATATTCCAAAATGTTACAGTGAAACATTAAACAGATCATTTTTTGTAAGGATAACTGAGGCAGTTTAGGGATAATAGTCAAACTGCAAATGACGTTGCTATTCCTACTACATGTAATGGGAAAAGCCTACAGGGTTACATTATTATAGGTATTATTAGCACAAATTAGCACAAAACAACACAAATGGAAAATGTTAGCTAATGTTAGCATAGAACAATACAAATGGGAAATGTTAGCTAACGTTAGCATATAACAACACAAATGGGAAATGTTAGCTAACGTTAGCATATAACAACACAAATGGGAAATGTTAGCTAACGTTAGCATAGAACAACACAAATGGGAAATGTTAGCTAACGTTAGCATAGAACAACACAAATGGGAAATGTTAGCTAACGTTAGCATAGAACAATACAAATGGGAAATGTTAGCTAACGTTAGCATAGAACAATACAAATGGGAAATGTTAGCTAACGTTAGCATATAACAACACAAATGGGAAATGTTAGCTAACGTTAGCATAGAACAATACAAATGGGAAATGTTAGCTAACGTTAGCATATAACAACACAAATGGGAAATGTTAGCTAACGTTAGCATTGAACAACACAAATGGGAAATGTTAGCTAACGTTAGCTAATGTTCACAAACTGATGCATGCACCTCTGGAATTTAACTAAGAATGTATTGTACCTGCTAATAAATGGCACACTGAATTGTGCAATTTGTGGTATAGCTACATTTTACACCGTGGTTTTAGCTGGTACTGATCCAGTATTTACCTGGTATTAACTATAGATCATAGAGTGGGTCAAAGTAACAATGGGTACTTTCTGATATATAGTGATGTTTATGTACATTAATCCCCCCCCCAAAAAAATAAAAAATAAAAAATTATTTCAATGAAATCCAGGTCCAGCTCTGGAAAGGTACAGAAACGTGATGATAGATGTGATGTTAGATGTTATGATGTGATGTTCCTGTACCTTCCCATAGCTAGACTTGTACGCCTGTACAATCTCCTGTCTCTGAGCATTGCTTCGGCCAGTGACCAGATCCAAGATGGCCTCCTTGTCGCTGCCTGCAGAGCACAGAGGAAGATCATCAGTAACATCATTAGTAACATTTGACTTTAGAACCTTGTCAGCCAGGGCTGTCCAATCCTGTTGCTGGAGAGCTACACTACTGAAATAGACTGATTCTAATCTATTCCAATGAGCTACCCTCCTCTAGATTTTTGCTCCAACGCCCGTTGTAACTAAACTGATTCTTATCAACCAGCTAATTACCAGAATCAGGTGTGCTAGATTAGGGTTAGAGTGAAAACCTACAGGAGGGTAACTCTCCAGGAACAGGGTTGGAGTGAAAACCTACAGGAGGGTCTCTCTCCAGGAACAGGGTTGGAGTTAAAAGCTACAGGATGGTAGCTCTCCAGGAACAGGGTTGGAGTTAAAACCTACAGGACAGTATCTCTCCATGAACAGGGTTGGAGTTAAAACCTACAGTATGGTACCTCTCCAGGAACAGGGTTGGAGTGAAAACCTACAGGACGGTATCTCTCCAGGAACAGGGTTGGAGTTAACCTACAGGAGGGTTTCTCTCCAGGAACAGGGTTGTAGTTAAAACCTACAGGAGGGTAGTTATCCAGGAACAGGGTTGGAGTTAACCTATAGGATAGGTATCTCTCCAGGAACAGGGTTGGAGTTAACCTATAGGATGGTATCTCTCCAGGAACAGGGTTGGAGTTAACCTATAGGATGGTATCTCTCCAGGAACAGGGTTGGAGTTAACCTATAGGATGGTATCTCCAGGAGCAGGGTTGGAGTTAACCTATAGGATGGTATCTCTCCAGGAACAGGGTTGGAGTTAACCTATAGGATGGTATCTCTCCAGGAACAGGGTTGGAGTTAACCTATAGGATGGTATCTCTCCAGGAACAGGGTTGGAGTTAACCTATAGGATGGTATCTCTCCAGGAACAGGGTTGGAGTTAACCTATAGGATGGTATCTCTCCAGGAACAGGGTTGGAGTTAACCTATAGGATGGTATCTCTCCAGGAACAGGGTTGGAGTTAACCTATAGGATGGTATCTCCAGGAACAGGGTTGGAGTTAACCTATAGGATGGTATCTCTCCAGGAACAGGGTTGGAGTGATAACCTATAGGATGGTATCTCTCCAGGAACAGGGTTGGAGTTAACCTATAGGATGGTATCTCTCCAGGAACAGGGTTGGAGTTAACCTATAGGATGGTATCTCTCCAGGAACAGGGTTGGAGTTAACCTATAGGATGGTATCTCTCCAGGAACAGGGTTAAATCAGCCCTGTTCTAAACAGCCGTGAATACTGGTGTTGGAGTTGTAAACTGAAACAAAGTGCAGTGCAGTGTTCTGTTTGGTTTAACCAGGCTAGTGGCCCCTGCCCTAAAGTGGATACTGAGTGTAGCTACATTGTTACTCACCAATGCCTTTCATGGCATTGTAGAGAGTCTCAGCATCTGCACTGGCATCAAAGTCTGGAGCATCGGTTACTGTGCCTCGGAACCCCTAGAAAAATATTCAGGATATTTTATTCACTTAATCAGGTCAGTTGTTAAAGAACATAACAATGAGTTTCAGAGCAAAGGTTGATTGAGTCAACTGGAAGCTTGGTATGACTAGTTCGGCACAGAAGAATGAATGAGGGGCCAGGATTTGCTCTGGGCCTGTCCCAGGTTTAATTAAAGTCACAGGGAAGTGAGGGGTTATGGGTGTGTTTGTGGGCTGTGTTGGAGTATATGATGGCCTTTGAGGGGCTGTGTGGGTGAACAGGGAGCAGGAAGGGGCTGTGTGGGTGTACAGGGAGCAGAAAGTGGCTGTGTGGGTGAACAGGGAGCAGGAAGGGGCTGTGTGGGTGTACAGGGAGCAGGAAGGGGCTGTGTGGGTGTACAGGGAGCAGGAAGGGGCTGTGTGGGTGAACAGGGAGCAGGAAGTGGCTGTGTGGGTGAACAGGGAGCAGGAAGGGGCTGTGTGGGTGTACAGGGAGCAGGAAGGGGCTGTGTGGGTAAACAGGGAGCAGGAAGGGGCTGTGTGGGTGAACAGGGAGCAGGAAGGGGCTGTGTGGGTGAACAGGGAGCAGGAAGTGGCTGTGTGGGTGAACAGGGAGCAGGAAGGGGCTGTGTGGGTGAACAGGGAGCAGGAAGTGGCTGTGTGGGTGAACAGGGAGCAGGAAGGGGCTGTGTGGGTGAACAGGGAGCAGGAAGGGGCTGTGTGGGTGTACAGGGAGCAGGAAGGGGCTGTGTGGGTGAACAGGAGCAGGAAGGGGCTGTGTGGGTGAACAGGGAGCAGGAAGGGGCTGTGTGGGTGTACAGGGAGCAGGAAGGGGCTGTGTGGGTGAACAGGGAGCAGGAAGGGGCTGTGTGGGTGAACAGGGAGCAGGAAGGGGCTGTGTGGGTGTACAGGGAGCAGGAAGGGGCTGTGTGGGTGTACAGGGAGCAGGAAGTGGCTGTGTGGGTGTACAGAGAGCAGGAAGGGGCTGTGTGGGTGAACAGGGAGCAGGAAGGGGCTGTGTGGGTGAACAGGGAGCAGGAAGGGGCTGTGTGGGTGTACAGGGAGCAGGAAGGGGCTGTGTGGGTGAACAGGGAGCAGGAAGGGGCTGTGTGGGTGAACAGGGAGCAGGAAGGGGCTGTGTGGGTGTACAGGGAGCAGGAAGGGGCTGTGTGGGTGAACAGGGAGCAGGAAGGGGCTGTGTGGGTGAACAGGGAGCAGGAAGGGGCTGTGTGGGTGAACAGGGAGCAGGAAGGGGCTGTGTGGGTGTACAGGGAGCAGGAAGTGGCTGTGTGGGTGTACAGAGAGCAGGAAGGGGCTGTGTGGGTGAACAGGGAGCAGGAAGGGGCTGTGTGGGTGAACAGGGAGCAGGAAGGGGCTGTGTGGGTGTACAGGGAGCAGGAAGGGGCTGTGTGGGTGTACAGGGAGCAGGAAGTGGCTGTGTGGGTGAACAGGGAGCAGGAAGGGGCTGTGGCTGCAGTCTCTGTGGCCGAGCCTGCCCTGAGCAGAGGGTTGACAGGCAGACAGACAGCTGACACCAGTCTGCCCCCTGCCTACAGCTGCCCCCTCCAGAACAGCAGCGTGTGTGCAGGGAGGAACGGGGAGTCAGGTTACACACACAGAGGCCTGCTCACTCTGCAGGGGTCTGACACGGCTTCAGAGAAGCTGACTTCAAATCAACATGGTAACAATAAAACACAATAGTCACCAGGGCTGCAATTCAATCAAATATTCAGTGCGGAAAATACCGGAGTTCATATGACGTGAAAATACACGTTGAAGATCACGTGGTAAACAAGAACCAAATAAACAGCTCAGAGACTACAGATCTGTCTTGAAGAATTCCTAGCCTATATCTGATGTGTATTTCTTATCCTGTATGTGACAAACAGATCCATTCAGCTGTTGTTTCTGTGGAGATTCTTTCTGCTGCATTGAGGCACACAGCCAATGTCTCCTACCCAGAAATCCAGCCAGATAGCCATGGAGGCCACTGCCCATGCTCAGATGTGCCCCTACTACAGCTCTACCTTAGAGACCATCACTCCCCAGGACAGCTGGGAGGTCCCACCCACATAGCGACAGGACCAAACCAACGGGCCTATAGCAACGGTCTTTTCAGCAAACTGTTCAAGCAGCAAATAAGCACAGTATGTTCAGATGATACCAGTGAAATACTAGAGCTATTTGTTTTGATGATAAAACTAAACTACAGCAGTGATTGGCTGCTCGCAACTTCCATCCAGACACTGCACTATCCTTGGCACCAGTCTGTCTGTGCTATGTGGCTAACTTGTCGTTTGTCCTGCTACTCTTGCTACTCATGGTTTTGATATTAAATAGTCTAGTGTAACAGCATAGCTTTAGTCTGTCCCCTCGCCCCTACCCGGGCTCGAACCAGGGACGCTCTGCGCACACCAACAACTGACACCCACAAAGCATCGTTACCCATCGCTCCACAAAAGCCGCGGCTTCAAGTCTCAGGGCGAGTGACGTCACCGATTGAACCACTATTAGCGCGCACCACCGCTAACTAGCTAGCCATTTCACATCGGTTACACTAGCAGGGCCATCTTTGGACATGGTTTTGATATTAAATAGTCTAGCAGGGCCATCTTTGGACATGGTTTTGGGCCATCCTTGCAAATCTCCTCTTGTTGACTGGACTTTCAGAGCTTACGTGAGCGGAACCTGTGTGTCCGAGGCTTGGCATTAGATAAAGGAGTAGGCCTACCGTATGCCTTCCGGAGCTCTCTGTGTGTCTGTCAATAGTATGTCCAGGTTGCCAGAGGGAAGAGACTCCTTATACTGCTGCCATTACAATAAACAGACTGGCTGATGACTGCTCATCTGACCCCTCCTCTGTCCTTACCTCATTATCATACAGTCATTATGGAATAGGATACGTTTCTCCTTATAGATCTACTGTAGCTACACATAGCACTGAGAGAATGGCAGACACGGGATTATGATTTTGACTTACCATTTCCATATTTGGTCTTTTAAGGATATGCAGGAAACAATCAACCTGCAAGACAAGATATATACGAAGCAGAAATGAGAACAGAGAAACGTGTTGACATTCTGTTTAAGATGGTATCAATATCAACCAATCAAATGTATTTATGGAGCCCTTTTTACAACTCGCAGTTGTCACAAAGAGCTTTTTACAGAAACCAAGGGGTGGCCAGTCCTCTTCTGGCTGTGCCATCTTATCGATCCTGACTGTCAATGTTTACATGATATGATTGTGATCCACATGTGTGGCCGGATGAACAAAGAGATGCTATATGTCATTGAATGGTGGTGGTCAGGTTTCAGCACAACACCATCCACAGAACCTGCACTAGAGAAGACTGCATTGAAAGATCAAAACACTGTTTCATAATAAAAGTCACTAGTAGACTTGCGATAGGATTATACAGGGAGAAGACACAACGGGGGCCCACCCACATGCTGACGCGTTCAGGGTAAATGTAGGGTGGTTGGCTTATGGCCTAGTGGTTATAAAGCAGAGCCACGTTTTCTGCAGGAAACATGTTGGCTGCCTCTCTCCTGCACTTCAGTAAGACTACAGGGTTCCCTTTCAGAGTGGTCGTTAGCTTTAGCATCTGGTGAGGTGGAGAAAGAGACACAGAACATCTAATAATCAAACATCTACTTTTACAAAGGTACGGTTGGGTTAAACTTGTTCTGACACTCTTGTTGAACTGTTTTGAAGCATCTCAACTTTGAACCAAAGCCCCACACGGTCTATGATGATGGATTCTACAGTAGATGGAAAAACTGTGTAGCTTAAGAATTTGTGTATCAGTAAAGGGAATGCTGTTGGACTTTCCAAATGAGATGAAAAGTCATTCAGATTCTCATAAAGATATAGCGCAGGAGAAGCACTCAGTGAGGACAAGCTAGCACGCAGTATTGCAGTCAATTGTAGGATTTCTGAGAGTTTCTCCATTAGTGAGGATATGAGATAAACAATCTAAGAAAGGTATCTTAGTTTGTTTAAGATAAGCCCACAGCAGTGTTCAGTCTCCTAAAATAGTTTGATCCACAATCCCTATAGCCACAGAATGTCCACGACCACACCCCATCTCTCAGGCTCCCACCCCAAACAAATTATACACCTTCATATTCATAAAGCTTAAAACTTTAGAAAATAATGTATTTATTTTATTCTGTCTAAAAACACATAACTTAGAATTTGACTATTTACACAATGGACATCAATGTCAATAGACATGACTCATGTCTATGCTCAATCCATTGCTTTACATTTACAACATCCTTATCTCTATGTTGTTCTTTATACTTCTTGGTTTGTAAAATGGGACAGTATGTCTGTTTATTACTCTCATTTCACAAACTTGCTATAATAGGCTTGGGCTAGGCTAATCATAGCCTAAACAAACCGTTATAGCTCCGTTATTGTCTTTAAATGACTTGCGACAACATTATCTTTGCCTATATTGTTGAGCATTTGACACTATAGGAAACTCGTTACAATGCAAAATGCAAACTCACCTCTTTTACAGAACTAATTTGATCCAAATCAACCCACGGCGCAGTGTTGACCTCCTCTCTCCTGCGTTTTGCCCGGTGTTGAAACAGCCAGCTGTCTTATTCACTGTCCTCGAGCTGACGTAATAACTGCGGCGCTCACCGGCAGTGCGTCAAAAAAGAGTTTCCCTTTCAAACAGCGAGCCCTTCCACACTGAATAAAAATGGTGTTTACGGTAAATTAACAAAGATGTGAACAACTCATTTACTTGTGCTGTTTGGTCTTTCTGGACGCTCCAAATACCCACTAAGCATGGACCTTCTTTAGGACTTATTTCTGGTCCTGTCAGGTCAAAGAGGGATGTAATTGCAGCCAGCAATTCAGGGTGTTCCTGCATGTGGGAATTCTGGCACGTGCTGGAAACCCTCTTTATACTTCTATTGGTCCATTTCTAAGCTAGGACAGGAGGGAGGTGGGGCCAGTCCACTACAGGAGGTGGCTTTAATGCACAATAACGTTCACAGTAGAAGGGGTGGGGGTGACAATGGTAGCTAGTAAGCCATACACCGGTAGATAGTGTCCTTCCACCCAGCCTGTCGGGCACTGTTTTCCTGCAGTTCTGTTAATGACTACGAGGTCAGGTGTTCGGCAGGCAGGAGCGAAGGACACTGCCAGCTGGTCCGGTACACAGCAGGCGGAATCGACACTGTGTACTAGCTAGCTAACTAGCAGGCGACTGGTAGACAGTGTCCTTCGTCCCCGCCTGTTGGGCACTGTTTTCTCCGGGAACACAGCAGGCGGGAGGCAGAGGCAACACTATGTGCTAGCTAACTAGCAAGCTAGCACATGGTGTAACTAGCAAGCTAGCACATGGTGTAACTAGCAAGCCAGCACATGGTGTAACTAGCAAGCCAGCACATGGTGTAACTAGCAAGCTAGCACATGGCGTAACTAGCAAGCTAACTAGTTAGCTAACACACGGTGCCTGCTGTGCTAGCGGTAGGTAGGTGGGGGTGACCGGTAGACAGTGTCCTTTGCCCCCGCCTTTCGGGCACTGTTTTCCAGCAGTTCTGTTAATGCAGGTGTTCAGCAGGTAGGAGCGAAGGACACTGTCTACCGGTGTCACTCCCACTAGCTAGCAAGGAGGACTCTGGGAGGCGGGGGCGCGAGAAAACTCAGATAATACTTTTATTTCCCTTTTGACCCACATTCAAATGTGTAATGTTCATCCAGGGACCATCCAGGGACCATCCAGGGACCAATGGGATGCTCTAAACGCCCTGAATTGCGGGTTGCATTTGCACACTATTGTCCGGTTGGGTGTAGTGGATATTTAAAATGACCCATAATGAGGAGAGACAATGTCAATCACCTATGAGGATATTTACTTTATTAAAAACGTATTGATACGGGGAGCGGCTCCCACCACCCACAAAGTGAATAGAGAGGAACCCCACTGGGTAGAGTGGGCCTCTGGGTAATATACCATCTCAGGATAGGTGCGACATCATTTACCTTTAACCAGGAAAGTCAGTTATTTACAATGATGGCCTCACCCAGCCAAACCCGGACGACGCTGCGCTGCCCTATGGGACTCTCCCAATTGTGGTCCATTGTGATACAGCCTGGATTTGAACCAGGGACTGTAGTGGCTCCTCTTGCACTGAGATGAAGTGCAACACTCGGGAGCCCCTAACCCCACACATCCTTTGACAGCACTTTGCCTCCAGTACTAAGAACTTGTTGTTTTGTTCAGTACTAAGAACTTAGAAGGACATTTGATGTTACTTAGTCTCCACCTTGATTAAAAAAAGGGAACTAAGGGACAATCTGTGGTTGAGAGAATGCCGAGACTGTGCAAAAGCTGTCAAGACAAAGGGAAGCTATTTGAAGAAACTCAAATATAAACTATATTTTGATTTGTTTAACACTTTTCCATATGTGTTGTTTCATCGTTTTGAAGTCTTCACTATTATTCTACAATTTAGAAAATAGTAAATATAAAGAAAAAACCTTGAATGAGTAGGAACTTTTGACCGGTAGTGTATGTGGATGAGCAAAGTCAGAGCAGCATAGACTAAGATACAGTAGAATACAATAGAATACAGCGTATACACATGAGATGAGTAATGCAAGATATGTAAACATTATTAAAGTGACTAGTGTTCCATTTATTAAAGAGGCCAGTGATTTCAAGTCTATGTTAATAGGCAGCAAACAGCCTCTAATTTGCTAGTGATGGCTATAAAACATTATTAATCACTGAGAACGTACTTTGTGTGCAGTTGAAATATCCATAGAACGAATGACCAAAAAAACAAGTATTTTCAACATTTGTAAATTATGTTTTTTCAACTTTCATTCAGAACCCGAAAATGAAACTGATTTCAACGTCCAGAAAATATGTATTTTCAATGTCCGGAAAATACCTATTTTCAACTTTAATTCAAAACTAAAATGAACCTGATTTAAATTATGTGTATTATGTTACGTCTACCTCTGAGTCCAGGTTGCATGCAGAGGAGCCACCTCCACCAGAGTGAATGTTGCAATCATGTTAGGTTATGCTGAGGAGCCCGTATTGAAACATTGAAACAACATGCAGGGCCTTCTGTACAAGCATATTCAGATCTACTATTCTGCTGTTATAACAGTTTGAACCTTAGTGAGAGAGAGAGAGAGAGAGAGAGAGAGAGAGAGAGAGAGAGAGAGAGAGAGAGAGAGAGGTATGACTGGTGTGTGTGTGTGAGCTGTGAGGCCTACCGGTTTGTGACTTTGCCAGAGCTGAGCATTCTGTGTGAGAGATTGTGACAGTGCTATTTCTGTCTCTGCTGGCTGTGGTGGGAGCCATTCTGGTCAGAGGGTAATGTAAAGCTATACTGGAGAGAGGGAGAGTGGGAGAGAGAAAGAGGGAGAGAGGGAGAGGGGAGAGGGAGAGGGGGGGAAAGAGAACGAGGGAGAGAGCAAGAGGGAAAAAGGGGGAGAGAGGGGAGAGAGAGGGAGAGGAGGAGAGCGAGAGTGACAGAGAGGGGGAGGGGCAGAGAGATCAGAACTTGGGAGAATAGGAGAGGGGGAGTGAGAGAGAAAAGCGAGAGTGAGGGAGAGAGAACGGGAAAGGGGTAGAGTGTGAGAGAAAAAGATAGACGGGAGAGAGATAGAGGGGAAGGAAAGAGACAAGGGGAGAGAGAGTGAGTGAGAGAGAGAGAAAGAGAGTGAGGGGAGAGAGAGAGAGAGAGAGAGAGAGAGAGAGAGAGAGAGAGAGAGAGAGAGAGAGAGAGAGAGAGAGAGAGAGAGAGAGAGAGAACGGGAAGAGAGATCAGAGTGTGTGTAATTACTGTTCTCATTACCCAGAAGTAAAATCTTGTGTAATTTGGTCAGCTGCATAATTAGGCGGCAGGGTGGTTAGACCGTTGGACTAGTAACCGGAAGGTTGCAAGTTCAAATCTTAGTTAAAATCTTAGTGGTTGAACAAGTGTTTCAAAGGCACGTGAACACAATCATGTCAGACTTCCCAGTTTCCCATTTCCCACAAGAACACATGAAGCCACCCTAAACACAGCCTTTGTCCAATCCTCACACATCCAAATAACCATGAAAACCCCAAAACAGAACTAATGCTGTTATCCCTCTTGGATTTCACTGACATGTTTTGTGATATTTGCGGGATAAAATGCTAGATTTTTGTGCCGCAATACTGACATTTTGCATGGCAATTTGCAATGATTTTGTCCAAATTTGTTGAGAAAATGCGCTGACGAGGGAAAAAGTTTGTTGACGTGTGGTTGATTGGTTGATTGAACCACATTATGCGGTAAATGTAAAAGATGATTGGTTGATTGAACCACATTATGCCGTAAATGTACGATGATTGGTTGAAATTGCAAGCCCTCTTTTTTATTTTTATTTTTTTACTGCGGTGATGGTTGATTTTGCCAAAAATGTTGCTATCGCAGTTGTCTCATGCATCCCATTCAGACCCGGCAGATTCTTCGTCTACACGCATCATCTGCCCACGGGAGATTAGAGTGTGTGGGACAGTGGGAATCAGAAAGAGAGAGAAATAGAGATATTGACACCCCTCATAGCTGGATCATGACTGTATTTACATCACTGCCAGCAATACTGGCCACTACTTCTCCCCTGTTAGCTTCCCAGAAGACACCTGGCTTTCCTGGTTATGCACCTCACAGCACAAACAGGGTAGACAGAATTTGGAGATGAAAATGTTCCCAACCCCCGCCAAAGTATGATGGCATTTTGAGACTTTTTATAAGATTAGTTAATCAGCCACTGTATGCAGTAACTGTAATACCTTTCAATCACATCCCAGGGAAAGATGAGAATGTTTTTCTCTGCTTTTCCCTGAGCAGAATGTGAAACTATGTCCTGGATTACTGTCATGGTTAAACAACAAATAAAGTAGCTATCTACTACAGACGCCCAAGGCTATTTTCTCCTCTTATAGTTAGCCAGATTACACAGCAATGTGATCCCTGAGATGTTATATATGCAAGATGGAGCCGACAGACACGGTTACCCTATTCCTAACTCCTAGCAAACTTTGCAGAATTTGTACTTTTTTTGTGTGTGTGTTATTTCTTACCTTATTTGCTCAAAACGTTTCTAGTATTATTTACTACAGCCGAAAATACATTTTTGGACATTAGATCGGCGGTCAATCACCGGAAATCCAACCAGGAATTCTACTTCCCTGACCTGGATTCAAAAGAGACGAGCTCAGGGCGAGGATCACCTTTTAGAGAGACATAAGGGGCTGTAAATATACTCTCTGTGAAAACAAAAGTGGAAGGGTATGTAATGATTAACAATTCATGGTGTGAATGTCTCACCATCAAATGCCGACCACATTACATCCCAAGATAATTTTCTTTGGTTATTGTCACTGCTGTGTATATTCACCCCCAAGCCGACACTGCAACCCCTCTCAAAGAACTACAGTGGACTTCGCACAAACTGGAAACTGCATATCCTGAGGCTGTATTTATTGTAGCTTTGGACTTTAATAAATGAAATCTGAGGAAAACGCTCCCGAAATTCTACCAACACATCTCGTGTTACACGCAAATAGAACATGCTTGACCTATTGTTACTCTACATTCTGAGACATCTACGAGTACCCTCCCCCTCCCTCCCTTCAGCAAATCAGATCACGCCTCGATTCTGCTCCTCCCCACCTATAAGCAGAAACTTAAACTAGAAACACTCGTGATAAGGACTGTTCAAAGATGGTCTGAACAATCAGAATCTATTCTTCAAGACTAATCTGATCACCCGGACTGGGAAAAGTTCCGGGTCACATTTGGGAATAACATTAGTATAGATGTATACACTGACTCTGTGACTGAGTTCATCAGGAAGTGCGTAGAAGATTTTATTTATTTATTTATTTCACCTTTATTTAACCAGGTAGGCTAGTTGAGAACAAGTTCTCATTTGCAACTGCGACCTGGCCAATATAAAGCATAGCAGTGTGAACAGACAACACAGAGTTACACATGGAATAAACAATTAACAAGTCAATAACACAGTAGAAAAAAATGGGCAGTCTATATACAATGTGTGCAAAAGGCATGAGGAGGTAGGCGAATAATACAATATTGCAGATTAACACTGGAGTGATAAGTGATCAGATGGTCATGTACAGGTAGAGATATTGGTGTGCAAAAGAGCAGAAAAATAAATAAAATAATAAATTTAATAAATAATAGTATAAAAACAGTATGGGAATGAGGTAGGTGAAAATGGGTGGGCTATTTTCCTATAGACTATGTACAGCTGCAGCGATCGGTTAGCTGCTCGGATAGCTGATGTTTGAAGTTGGTGAGGGAGATAAAAGTCTCCAACTTCAGCGATTTTTGCAGTTCGTTCCAGTCACAGGCAGCAGAGTACTGGAACGAAAGGCGGCCAAATGATGTGTTGGCTTTAGGGATGATCAGTGAGATACACCTGCTGGAGCGCGTGCTACGGATGGGTGTTGCCATCGTGACCAGTGAACTGAGATAAGGCGGAGCTTTACCTAGCATGGACTTGTAGATGACCTGGAGCCAGTGGATCTGGCGACGAATATGTAGTGAGGGCCAGCCGACTAGAGCATACAAGTCGCAGTGGTGGGTGGTATAAGGTGCTTTAGTGACAAAACGGATGGCACTGTGATAGACTGCATCCAGTTTGCTGAGTAGAGTGTTGGAAGCCATTTTGTAGATGACATCGCCGAAGTCGAGGATCGGTAGGATAGTCAGTTTTACTAGAGTAAGCTTGGCAGCGTGAGTGAAGGAGGCTTTGTTGCGGAATAGAAAGCCGACTCTTGATTTGATTTTCGATTGGAGATGTTTGATGTGGGTCTGGAAGGAGAGTTTACAGAGAGTTTGCAGTCTAGCCAGACACCTAGGTGTCCTACTGGAATGATTAGGATTTATCCAAACCAGAAACAGTGAATAGCTGGCAACATTCACACAAAACCGAAAGCGCAAACCACCACATTTAACGAGGGCAGGGTACTGGGAACATGGACGTGTATAAACAGACCATTCCTTAGACTCTGGAAGGTTCACTCCTACTCAGAAACCGTGGATAGAATCACCGTCGGTATGGTTACAACAGCTAGAGTAATCCTTAGAATCTGGAAGGTTCACTCCTACTCAGAAACCGTGGATAGAATCACCGTCGGTATGGTTACAGCAACTAGAGTAATCCTTAAAATCTGGAAGGTTCACTCCTACTCAGAAACCGTGGATAGAATCACCGTCGGTATGGTTACAGCAGCTAGAGTAATCCTTAGAATCTGGAAGGTTCACTCCTACTCAGAAACCGTGGATAGAATCACGGTATGGTTACAGCAGCAGAAACTTAGAATCGTGGATAGAATCACAGTCGGTATGGTTACAGCAACTAGAGTAATCCTTAGAATCTGGAAGGTTCACTCCTACTCAGAAACCGTGGATAGAATCACCGTCGGTATGGTTACAGCAGCTAGAGTAATCCTTAGAATCTGGAAGGTTCACTCCTACTCAGAAACTGTGGATAGAATCACCGTCGGTATGGTTACAGCAGCTAGAGTAATCCTTAGAATCTGGAAGGTTCACTCCTACTCAGAAACTGTGGATAGAATCACCGTCGGTATGGTTACAGCAGCTAGAGTAATCCTTAGAATCTGGAAGGTTCACTCCTACTCTGAAACCGTGGATAGAATCACCGTCGGTATGGTTACAGCAGCTAGAGTAATCCTTAGAATCTGGAAGGGCCTCTCCTACACTGAAACAGTGTAGAATCAATGTTGGCGGTGGCATCTTATGAGCAAATTCTTGCTAGGATCACTGGTAGAAATGTACGTTCTAGAAGCTGGGCGTGTATTTGTCATGTTTCTAAGACTGGGAGGTGATTACTTCTACTTGTGAACCCATTTAGTCCTGTACTGTAGCTTGTGAACCCATTTAATTCTGTTTTGAAGCTTGTGAGATGATATTTGACTCTGTGATATGTTGGAGGATATGCTTGGATGTCAGGCTCAATGTTTTAATGCACTGTTTTATTATATTTTTATTTGTTTTTTTCTGTGGAAAAAAGGAAAAGGTAAATACAACTTTAATAACAAAAAAAATGTAATAAAAATGTCAATCCCCTGTAGCAATCACTTCTGTCATCATGAAGTGCTTTGAGAGGCTAGTTAGGGATCATATCACCTCCACCTTACCCGACACCATAGACCCACTGCAATTTGCATACCGCCCCAACAGATCCACTGACGACGCAATCGCCCGTTGCACTGCACATCCATGACTGCGTGGCCTACCCCACATCTCCAACTCTATTAAATAAGTTTGCTTACAACCAAACAGCGGTGGTCCTAATTAACAACTACGACGAGACAGCCTACAGGGAGGAGGTGAAATCCCTGGTGTAGTCTTGGTGCCAGGAAAATAACCTCTATCTCAAAGTTAACAAAACCAATGCGCTGATAGTCTACTACAGTAGACAGCCGAGAGAGCACGCCTCCATCCACACCGACGGGGGCCGCAGTGGAGGAAATTCGGGTTGGCACCTAAGACCCTCACAAACTTCTACAGATACACCATTGAGAGCATTCTGTGGGGCTGTATCACCACCTGGTTCCGGCAACTGCACCGCCCACATGCACCCGATGTCACAGGAAAGTCAAGAAGATCACCAATGACCTCAGCCACCTCAGTGTTATTCACCCCACAATCATCTTGAAGGTGGAGGCAGTGCAGGTACATCAAAGCTGGGACTGAGAGACTGAAAAATAGATCTCCAGGTAATCAGACTGTTAAACAGTCACCACTAGCTGACATTTCTCGTTCTGATATTTACTAATTTCTTGCTTTTTAAAAATGTTTTGGTTAGTATATAGCTAGATATTACTGCACTGTTGGAGAAAAAAACATAAGCATTTCGCTGCACCTGCGATAACATCTGCAAACCTGTGTATGTGACCAATGAACTTTGATTTGAAATACTGCTCTCTGTTGCTTCAGAACTGCATTACATAGACTAGGTCATCAGATTCCTTGACAGATACGAGTTCCCACCCTCTCACATTTCTGTATCTCAACTTGTTCAACTTTATCTCAAAGTCACAAGACATCCCCCCCGCGGCCCCCCAAAAAAACACAAAACAAAAGCCCCACTTTTTTAATCAATAAACAAAATCCCCGTGTGACCACAGTATGTGGGTTCAACCAAGAAAAAACTAAAGAGTAGAGTTTACAGCAGAACAGAATTTGTGACATTCAGCACGGGATTTGTTCACAGTTCTCACCCTGTAGTCCTGACTGTGACAAATGGCACCCTATTCCCTATGTGGTTTGACAATAGGGCTCTGGTCAAAAGTAGTGCCCTACATAGGGAATAGGGTGCCATTTGGGACTCAGGCCGTGTGTAATAATGAGGACATTATGGGCCAAACGGGGCCAGACTCAGCAGCCAGTCAGAAAGGCTACTTTGTCGCTAAATCTAGTGAGTAGGAGGGTAACACAACAGGCCCTGTATATATGGCCGTAAAAAATCACTTTGCCCTCATAAGAGTAAACACAGACAGTGGTTATATTTGTCCGTCCACTCGGGATACACAACAACAAGAATTAAATAGCAGTCTTGGTCTGGGCGAATTTGAGACAATTTGAGAAAAGGTAAAGGCTCTAATTCAAAGTATGTATTATAGAGTGGTGTTTGTTGGGGAGAAAAAAAGAGAGACAGTAAACTAGTAAGATTAAAGAGAGAGAGAGAGAGAGAGAGAGAGAGAGAGAGAGAGAGAGAGAGAGAGAGAGAGAGAGAGAGAGAGAGAGAGAGAGAGAGAGAGAGAGAGAGGGGAGAGAGAGAGGAGAGAGAGAGAGAGAGAGAGAGAGAGAGAGAGAGAGAGAGAGCTTAGTAGCTTTTCAATTTGGGATATTTATAAATATATATGCACTTTTCCTGCCTGAATGAATTTTTGTATGTACAATCTGTCAGGTTGACTTGTTACTTGTCACTCCATGTTAAAAACCCACTGTCTGAGCACACAGGGAAGTGACTGGTCTCAAATGGCACCCTATTCCCTTTATAGTGCACTACTTTTGACTCGGGCCCATAGGACGCTGGTCAAAAGTAGTGCACTATAAGGGAATAGGGTGCCATGTGAACTTTACTGAGGTTCAGTTTGATTCTGTCTATCTCTCTCTGCTTATAAACCTTCCTCACGAACTATGACAGTTCTGTTCCACCGCAGTGTGTATGTGTGTGTGTGTGTGTATATGTGTGTGTGTGTGAGAGCCATGACTGTTCTCTTCCACAGCAGCAGCAATGTGTGTGTACTTGTGTGTTTGTGTATTTGTATGTTTGTGTGTTGTGTGTGTATATTGGTGTGTGTGTGTGTGTGTGTGTGTGTGTGTGTGTGTGTGTGTGTGTGTGTGTGTGTGTGTGTGTGTGTGTGTGTGTGTGTGTGTGTGTGTGTGTGTGTGTGTGTGTGTGTGTGTGTGTCTGATCCACAGAAGCACACCTCTGCGGTTTCAACATTACCAATATCATTACTGGTAGTCTGAATAACTTATCCGTGTTATTGAGTTGTGCATATATGGGTCCCTGGGGCAGGAGGCCTGAGCCATGAGTAGATTGGTCAAAGGTACACGGGCGTGTACTGAGCCAGGTGGGCAGGTGCGGGGTGGGCCAGGGGTGGGCCAGGGGTGGGGGGGTGGAGAGGGCGGGGTGGGCAGGGCAGGGGTGGGCCAGGGGTGGGGGGTGGAGAGGCAGGGCAGGGGTGGGCCAGGGGGGAGGGAGGGAGGCAGGGCAGGGGTGGGCCAGGGGGTGGAGAGGCAGGGCAGGGGTGGGCCAGGGGGTGGAGAGGCAGCGCAGGGGTGGGACAGGGGGGTGGAGAGGCAGGGCAGGGGTGGGCCAGGGGTGGGCCAGGGGTGGAGAGGCAGTGCAGGGGTGGGCCAGGGGTGGGCCAGGGGTGGAGAGGCAGGGCAGGGGTGGGCCAGGGGTGGGCCAGGGGTGGAGAGGCAGGGCAGGGGTGGGCCAGGGGTGGGCCAGGGGTGGAGAGGCAGTGCAGGGGTGGGACAGGGGTGGAGAGGCAGGGCAGGGGTGGGCCAGGGGTGGGCCAGGGGTGGAGAGAGGCAGTGCAGGGGTGCGCCAGGGGGTGGAGAGGCAGGGCAGGGGTGGGCCAGGGGGTGGAGAGGCAGGGCAGGGGTGGGCCAGGGGTGGAGAGGCAGGGCAGGGGTGGGCCAGGGGGTGGAGAGGCAGGGCAGGGGTGGGCCAGGGGATGGAGTGGCAGCGCAGGGGTGGGCCAGGGGGTGGAGAGGCAGGGCAGGGGTGGGCCAGGGGGTGGAGAGGCAGGGCAGGGGTGGGCCAGGGGGTGGAGAGGCAGCGCAGGGGTGGGCCAGGGGGTGGAGAGGCAGGGCCGGGGTAGTGACAGAAACTGACTGGCCGTAGGGCAGTTGGGAAATGCCAGATGGGCTGAATTCTCATTATTTAGATAATAATGGAAAACCTCAATAAAGAAAACAAAATTGTCTGGTGTGCTAGAAATAACCGGGTTGATTTCTGGTCTCAGTCCGTCCCTGGGTAGGGAGGTGGACGTCAGGAGGGATTAGGGTTGGCTGAAGTCCCTTTATGGGAGACGAGAGGAGGCTCAGGGGGAAAGAAAACGAAACAACCCCACAGTCACAAAGAGTGTACAGCCCGTTATAAGCCATGAAAGCAGCTTTGTCCCCTTCTCTCTTTTTCTCTCGCTCGCTCGCTCACACTCTCTCTCTTTCTCAATCTCTCTCGCGCTCTTTCTTTCTTTCTTTCTCTCACTCAATTCAATTCAATTCAATTCAATTCAAGAGCTTTATTGGCATGGGAAACATGTGTTAACATTGCCAAAGCAAGTGAGGTAGATAATATATAAAGTGAATATATAAAGTGAAATAAACAATAAAAATTAACAGTAAACATTACACATACAGACGTTTCAAAACAATAAAGACATTACAAATGTCATATTATATATATACAGTGTTTTAACAATGTACAAATGGTAAAGGACACATGATAAAATAAATAAGCATAAATATGGGTTGTGTCTACAATGGTGTGTGTTCTTCACTGGTTGCCCTTTTCTCGTGGCAACAGGTCACAAATCTTGCTGCTGCACTCTCTCTCTCTCTCTCTCTCTCTCTCTCTCTCTCTCTCTCTCTCTCTCTCTCAGTGTCTCTCTCTCTCTCTCTCTCTCTCTCTCTCTCTCTCTCTCTCTCTCTCTCTCTCAGTGTCTCTCTCTCTCTCTCTCTCTCTCTCTCTCTCTCTCTCTCTCTCTCTCTCTCTCTCTCTCTCTCTCTCTCTCTCTCTCTCAGTCTCTCTCTCTCTCTCTCTCTCTCTCTCTCTCTCAGTGTCTCTCTCTCTCTCTCTCTCTCTCTCTCTCTCTCTCTCTCTCTCTCTCTCTCTCTCTCTCTCTCTCTCTCTCTCTCTCTCTCTCTCTCTCTCTCTCTCTCAGTGTCTCTCTTTCTCTCTGTCCGTCTCTCTCTTTCACTCTCTAACCTCTCTCTCGACCCCCCCTCTTTACTAATTATGATATTACCTATTAGTTAATAGTGATTCTTTTGACATTATCTGTCAGGGTTGATCATTAGGGCTGCCTCTCAGCTGCTGACAGAGAGCTGGCTGGGAACTACATTGCAGAGAAAAACATAACCTTGTCTCCAGAGTCGGCTGGGACCTAACTGAGATGATAGGGACAGGGCAACAATGCAGGGTGTGTTGTTGTGTGCCCTGAGAAAGAAACTGTGTGGACAGACAGTCAACATTCACCTCAAAACAGTTTTACCTGTGTTCAAAATCAAACACTGCTCTCAAATCATAAAGAAGAAGTGATCAAAATTATATATACACTCTCAAGCAGTCAGTAAACAATACACCGAAAAATAGAAAACACATTGTTCAAAACATACAATTCTTAGGGAGAAGTACATTTTTAATCTAAAAAAATATTCATATTTTTCCGTCATTGTCTTTTGATGAACGAAAACATGTTCTATCATAGTAGCTCAACGTTGATCAGAAATTACTACTCTGCTTTGCTCTTTGCAATTTAGTTTTTTGTTCTTCCTCCTCCTTGTACCCCTGTTTTTGCAGTACTGTACTCTGCATCTCACAAACTTGTCCTTTGTCTCTGTGATCCTGTAATTCTTGTTCTTTGTTGATATGAACCTGCAACCAGTCAAAATCTATTGAGCAGTCAGTACTGTTAATAAATGGAAAGCACAATGTTCTGGGCCATACAATTCATCCATTGTACAGTATACAGCCTACAATGCACTGTACTACAGTATCCATTCTCAGACTTTCTCCTTCCCACCTCCAGCAACCTGTTTGCTCTCTGAACTGGCTTATATTGGTTGTGTCGCATCATTTGAAACAGGTTAAATCCATTTTGAGTGGTTGTGTTCAATCAATGACATGTGTTCTCTATTTGTATTTGATTGTTGCCACTTGTGTTTACCAGTATGGATGACATGTGCATTAGAGTGCAGAATGTGTTTTGAGAATGAGAATGTGTTTCAGAGTTTTGCTGAAAAGTCTAAGTGAGATCTGCAAATTGTGTTTTATCAAATGAAATGGTTTAAGGTATTGACAACAGACTGCATAATTAGCTAAATGAGTCCAGGCAACTGAGAACTTTGTTCAGCCAATGGGTTTTAGTGTTTTAGCAATTGAGAAAAACTGTAATAAAGCAGTCAACATCCCATAATGCTTAGGGTCATGTATAAAAATACTGGGCAGGCCATTATTTTGGCTACCCTGGCTATGCCCCCATAGGATGACAATGCCCCCATCCACAGGGTACGAGTGGTCACTGAAGGGTTTGAAAACAACGTAAACCATACGCCACGGCCGTCTCAGTCACCAGATCTCAACCCGATTGAACACTTAGGGGAGATTCTGGTATGGTTTCTGAGACAGGTATCCACCATCAACAAAACACCAAATGATGCAATTTCTCGTGGAAGAATGGTGTCACATCCCTCCAATAGAACGGTGTCACATCCCTCCAATAGAAGAATGGTGTCACATCCCTTCAATAGAAGAATGGTGTCACATCCCTCCAATAGAAGAATGGTGTCACATCCCTCCAATAGAAGAATGGTGTCACATCCCTCCAATAGAACGGTGTCACATCCCTCCAATAGAAGAATGGTGTCACATCCCTCCAATAGAAGAACAGTGTCACATCCCTCCAATAGAAGAATGGTGTCACATCCCTCCAATAGAAGAACAGTGTCACATCCCTCCAATAGAAGAACGGTGTCACATCCCTCCAATAGAAGAACGGTGTCACATCCCTCCAATAGAAGAACGGTGTCACATCCCTCCAATAGAAGAACAGTGTCACATCCCTCCAATAGAAGAATGGTGTCACTTCCCTCCAATAGAACGGTGTCACATCCCTCCAATAGAAGAATGGTGTCACATCCCTCCAATAGAAGAACGGTGTCACATCCCTCCAATAGAAGAACGGTGTCACATCCCTCCAATAGAACGGTGTCACATCCCTCCAATAGAACGGTGTCACATCCCTCCAATAGAAGAACGGTGTCACATCCCTCCAATAGAAGAACGGTGTCACATCCCTCCAATAGAAGAACGGTGTCACATCCCTCCAATAGAAGAACGGTGTCTCATCCCTCCAATAAAAGAATGGTGTCACATCCCTCCAATACAGTTCCAGACTCTTGTAGAATCTATGCCAAGGTGCTTGGAAGCTGTTCTGGCAATTGCTCAGAGAAATAGATTTTGTTTAACAAGTAATCATTTCGTTTCTCAAAAAGGTAGGGTTCAAAATGGATGCCGTTTTGTGAGATATTGAAAAAAATGTTGACCCCTACCTTTTTGAGAAAAACAAATATTTATTGTTAACCAAAATCTCTTTCTCTGAGCAACTGTATTAGTATAAAATAAAAATAATTTCCAAAATGTTTGGAGCACACAATATAGCTTAGTATTTGAACTATTACATTTTGTTATACATAGATTTTTGCTCACCTTTAAACAGGGTGTCAATCATTTCATACCCCACTGTATATATTCTCCTTCGAGATAGTGGCATTTAGCTAGCGGATCATTCTCTGGTTCATTCTTCCCCCTCGGTTTTTGTTCTCTCCAATGTAAGGAAGGCGGGAGCAGTGGCCCTACAGACCACTCAGTGGAGAGAGAGAGAGAGGAGAGAGAGAGAGAGAGAGAGAGAGAGAGAGAGAGAGAGAGAGAGAGAGAGAGAGAGAGAGAGAGAGCTGAATGGAATGTCTCTGATTCTCAATGTTCCGTCTCAGAACACATGATAACATGGAACTTCTATCGTAAGGTGAGTACACATTCTATTGATTCACACACCTGCTATTAGATATTACATTCCTAATACATGTTTTTATATGACATATCTGTTTCATTAACATGAATTTACATGACATAGCGTAAATATTTCCTTACATACTTGACTCATTTAGGTTTATCCCATGGATAAAAGTTGTCACGTTAAGTTTTGGCGAGAGTCGTGAGTCATGTGGCAGGTTAGGGCGTAGTTATAGAGCCAGTGGGCATCAGGAGAAAAACGACAAGCAACAGTACTCTTCTGTCAGGCAGGTGATTAAGGAGGAGGCATAACATAATTAAGTGATTGAAGGAAGGAATAATCAACACTATCAATTGTCTCTCCTAAACACAGCACAGCTCTGTAACAGGGAATCACTCACTAACAGGTAAGATTAAAGATTAATTAATGATAGTGATTTTGGGCCGTTTTAAAAGAAGACTTGTCACCCAGTGGTCCTGAACTCTTGGAGTTAGCGTGCCTCATGTAATGTTACTGATAGGGACAGTCCATGAAGTAGCTTATGGATTTTACCATGGACTTACAAAGAGCACGGTTTGCATATAGAAAACTTCATGAAATACATGGAAACTGATAAAGGTTTATTGATAATGTTTCTAATATTATACTGCTGATCTTTCAAACTGTGGTAAAGACAGACAGTTTTAAATGCATTTTCTTCAATGTAACTTTTGATCTTATTAGAAAGTAACGTTCTTGAACATCATGTCGTCAGGAATGAGTCAGTGTTAGGGGTGACCCCCCCTCGCTGATACCCGTTTCTCTCTCTACCTTCTCTCATTACACCCCCCCCTCGCTGATACCCGTTTCTCTCTCTACCTTCTCTCATTATCCCCCCCCTCGCTGATACCCGTTTCTCTCTCTACCTTCTCTCTCTACCTTACCTCTCATTACACCCCCTCGCGGATACCCGTTTCTCTCTCTACCTTCTCTCATTATACCCCCCCTCGCTGATACCCGTTTTTCTCTCTACCTTTTCTCTCTCTACCTTCTCTCATTATACCCCCTCGCAGATACCCGTTTCTCTCTCTACCTTCTCATTCATTATACCTTCTCTCATTATACCCCCCTCGCGGATACCCGTTTTTCTCTCTCTACCTTCTCTCATTATACCCCCTCGCTGATCGCTGATACCCGTTTCTCTCTCTACCTTCTCTCATTACACCCCCCCCTCTCTTCCTCCCACAACCCCTGACCTCTGACCCCAGTAGAAGGATGACCTGCCACTCATTGAGCTCCTTTGTACGGAGCCTGTCCAGGAGAAAACCTCTGGAGCCTGAGGGAGAGGAGTCCACTTTCAACCGCTGTCTGACCACCCTGGACCTGGTGGCCCTAGGGGTGGGGAGTACCCTGGGAGCAGGGGTCTACGTTCTCTCTGGAGAGGTATGGATAGTAAACTCATTTCTTTTCATTTAACCCTGGACCTGGTGGCCCTAGGGGTGGGGAGTACCCTGGGAGCAGGGGTCTACGTTCTCTCTGGAGAGGTGTGGATAGTAAACTCATTTCTTTTCATTTAACCCTGGACCTGGTGGCCCTAGGGGTGGGGAGTACCCTGGGAGCAGGGGTCTACGTTCTCTCTGGAGAGGTGTGGATAGTAAACTCATTTCTTTTCATTTAACCCTGGACCTGGTGGCCCTAGGGGTGGGGAGTACCCTGGGAGCAGGGGTCTACGTTCTCTCTGGAGAGGTATGGATAGTAAACTCATTTATTTTCATTTAACCCTGGACCTGGTGGCCCTAGGGGTGGGGAGTACCCTGGGAGCAGGGGTCTACGTTCTCTCTGGAGAGGTATGGATAGTAAACTCATTTATTTTCTTTTAACACTGTTGACCTGGTGGCCCTGGGGGGTGGGGATTGATTACCTAGGGGGCGATATATGGATACATCTCTGATTGTTGCACTTATCCTTTAATCCTCTGTTTTTACGCTTACCTGTCAACACTTTAATACTTAGCCATATGTAATACTTTAATGTAACACTTTAATACTTTAATACTTAGCCACATGTAACAATTTAATGTAACACTTTAATGTAACACTTTAATGTAACACTTTATTGTAACACTTTATTGTAACACTTTTGTAACGGCGTTCGTCTGTTGAAAGAAGAGAGTCGGACCGAAATGCAGCGTGTTGGTTACTCATGACTTTAATGAATGAAAATGCGGTACATGAAATAACTGAAAGACGAAAACAACAAACGGAACGAGAACCTATTACAGCCTATCTGGTGAAACTACACAAAGACAGGAACAATCACCCACGACATACAAAGCGAAACAATGGCTCCCTAAATACGGTTCCCCATCAGAGACAACGATAAGCACCTGACTCTGATTGAGAATCGCCTCAGGCAGCCAAGCCTAACAACACCCCTAATCAGCCGTGATCCCAAATAATACAAACCCCAAACGAAAACAACATATAAACCCATGTCACACCCTGGCCTACCCAAACATATAACAAAAACACAAAATACAATGACCAAGGCGTGACAGAACCCCCCCCCCTAAGGTGCGGACTCCCGGACGCACCTCAAGAGCATAGGGAGGGTCCAGGTGGGCGTCTGTCCATGGTGGCGGTTCTGGCTCGGGACGTGGACCCCATTCCATTAAGGGCCTTGTTCCTCCCCTTCGCGTCCCGGGATAATCCACCCTCTCCGCCGACCATGGCCTAATAGTCCTCACCCAGATCCCCACATAACTGAGGAGCAGCTCGGGACAGAGGGGCAGCTCGGGACAGAGGGGCAGCTCGGGACAGAGGGGCAGCTCGGGATAGAGGGGCAGCTCGGGACAGAAGCAGCCCGGGACTGAGGGGCAGCCCGGGAATGAGGGGAAGCCCAATACTGAGGGGAAGCCCAGTACTGAGAGGAAGCCAAGTACTGAGAGGAAGCCCAGTACTGAGAGGAAAACCAGTACTGAGATGAAGCTCAGACAGGTAGTAGGCTCCGGTAAATCCTGGCTGGCTGGCGGAACTGGAAGATTCAGGTTGACAAGCAGATCTGGAAGATTCTGGTTGTCTGGCAGATCTGGAAGAGACTGGTTGTCTGGCAGATCTGGAAGAGACTGGTTGTCTGGCAGATCTGGAAGAGACTGGTTGTCTGGCAGATCTGGAAGAGACTGGTTGTCTGGCGGCGCTGGGCTGACTGGCGGCACTGGCGGCGCTGGGCAGACTGGGAGCACTGGCGGCGCTGGGCAGACTGGGAGCACTGGCGGCGCTGGGCAGACTGGGAGCACTGGCGGCGCTGGGCAGACTGGGAGCACTGGCGGCGCTGGGCAGACTGGGAACACTGGCGGCGCTGGGCAGACTGGGAGCACTGGCGGCGCTGGGCAGACTGGCGGCTCTGGGCAGACTGGGAGCACTGGCGGCGCTGGGCAGACTGGGAGCACTGGCGGCGCTGGGCAGACTAGGAGCACTGGCTGGGGGCAGACTGAGGAGAGGAGAAAAGCTCTGGGGGACAGGCGGGAGACTCCGGCAGCGCAGGAGAGGAGAAAAGCGCTGGCTGCGCTGAACAGGCTAGGCGCACTGGAGGCCTGGTGCGTGGTGCTGGAACTAGTGGTACTGGATCGAGGACACGCACAGGAAGCCTGGTGCGGGGAGCTGCTACCAGAGGACTGGTGTGTGGAGGTGGCTCTGGATAGACCGGACCGTGCAGGCGCACTGGAGCTCTTGAGCACCGAGCCTGCCCAAGCTTACCTGGCTCGATGCCCACTCTAGCCCGGCCAATAGGAAGGGCTGGTATGTGCCGCACCTGGCTCTGCACCCGCACTGGAAACACCGTGCGCTCCATAGCATAACACGGTGCCTGCCCGGTCTCTCTAGCCCAACGGTGAGCACAGGGAGTTTGCCCAGGTCTCCTACCTGGCATAACCATACTCCCTTCTAGCCTCCCCCCAATAATTATTTTGGCCTGCTTTTCAGGCTTCCAACCGCGTCGCCGTGCTGCCTCCTCATACCTCCTCCTCCTCATACTCCTCCTCTCCGCTTTAGCCGCTTCTATTTCTTCATTGGGACGGCGATATTCTCCAGGCTGAGCCCAGGGTCCTTTACCGTCTAATTCCTCCTCCCATGTCCAATTCTCCAAGTGGTGCAGCCTAGCCCACTGCAACTGCTCTTCACGATTAACAGGGAGAGTTGGCTCAGGTCTGAACCCTGACTCAGCCACTCTCTCTCTGCGCCCTCCCCCAATAAATAATTGGGGGTTACTTTCGGTTTTCGCTCTGCGTCGCCGTGTTTTCCTTTTTGACTCCATTCGCCTGTAGCCCTCTTCGCACTGCTGAAGCGAATCCCAGGCGGGCTCCTGCACTCTCTCTGGGTCGGCCGCCCACCTGTCGATTTCTTCCCACGTCGTATACTCCATGCCTCCACCGTCCATAACGTCCTCCTTTCGCTCCTGCCAGTTCACACACTGCTCGGTCCGTGAGTGGTGGGTGATTCTGTAACGGCGTTGGTCTGTTGAAAGAAGAGAGTCGGACTGAAATGCAGCGTGTTGGTTACTCATGACTTTATGAATGAAAATGCGGTACATGAAATAACTGAAAGACGAAAACAACAAACGGAACGAGAACCTATTACAGCCAGACAACCTTAATCATCCAGGTCCACCAGCCAGCCAGGATTTACCGGAGCCTACTACCTGCCTGAGCTTCCTCTCAGTACTGAGCTTCCTCTCAGTACTGAGCTTCCTCTCAGTACTGAGCTTCCTCTCAGTACTGAGCTTCCTCTCAGTACTGAGCTTCCTCTCAGTACTGAGCTTCCTCTCTGTACTAGGCTTCCTCTCTGTACTGGGCTCCCTCTCAGTACCGGGCTTCCCCTCAGTACCGGGCTGCTTCGGTCCCGGGCTGCCCCTCTGTCCTGAAATGCCCCTCTGTCCTGAGCTGCTCTGCTGTCCTGAGCTGCCCTGCTATCCTGAGCTTCCCCTCTATCCTGAGCTGCCCCTCTGTCCCGAGCTGCCCCTCTGTCCCGAGCTGCCCCTCTATCCTGAGCTGCCCCTCTGTCCCGAGCTGCCCCTCGGTCCCGAGCTGCCCCTCGGTCCCGAGCTGCCCCTCGGTCCCGAGCTGCCCCTCAGTTATGTGGGGATCAGGGTGAGGACTATTAGGCCATGGTCGGCGGAGAAGGTCCTAGGACGCGAAGGGGAGGAACTAGGACATTTATGGAGTGGGGTCCACGTCCCGAGCCAGAACCGCCACCATGGACAGACGCCCACCCGGACCCTCCCTATGCTCTTGAGGTGCGTCCCGGAGTCCGCACCTTAGGGGGAGGGGGGGTTCTGTCACGCCTTGGTCATTGTATCTTGTGTTTTGTTAATTGTTTGGGTAGGCCAGGGTGTGACATGGGTTTATATGTTGTATTTCGTATTGGGGTTTGTATTAATTGGGAGTGTGTATTATTAGGGGTGTGTCTAGTTAGGCTTGGCTGCCTGAGGCGATTCCTAATTGGAGTCAGCTGATTCTCGTTGTCTCGGATTGGGAACCGTATTTAGGCAGCCTGAGTGCGCGTTGTAATTCGTGGGTGATTGTACCTGTCTTAGTGTTAGTCACCAGATAGGCTGTATTTGTTTCACTCGTTTGTTGTTTTCGTATTTTCAGTTATCTCATGTACCGCATTATTCTTCATTAAAAGTCATAAGTAACCTACACGCTGCATTTCGGTCTGACTCTCTACAAACAACAGACGAACAACATTACAGTAACACTTTAATGTAACACTTTAATGTAACACTTTAATGTAACAATTTATTGTAACACTTTATTGTAACACTTTAATATAACACTTTATTGTAACACTTTAATGTAACACTTTATTGTAACACTTTAATATAACATTTTATTGTAACACTTTAATATAACACTTTATTGTAACACTTTATTGTAACACTTTAACGTAACAATTTAATATTTCACTTGAATGTAAGAATTCTACATAACACTTTATCGTAACCCCTTAACGTAACACTTTAACGTAAAACTTTTACGTAAAACTTTAACCTAACATTTAACCTAACCATGTCATGAGTATATCTGGACCACCTATTGAGATGTGCCTTTTGTTCAGTAAAACAAATCGAATCAAATTGTATTCGTCACATGCACCGAATACAACAGGTGTAGTAGACCTTACAGGGAAATGCTTACTTACAATCCAGTAACCAACAATGCAGTTTTAAGACAAATAAGTGTTAAGTAAAAAATAAGAAATAAAATTTACAAATAATTATAGAGCAGCAGTAAAATAACAATAGGCACCGGTTAGTCGAGGTAATCGAGGTAATAGGTACAGTACATGTAGGTAGAGTTAACGTGACTTTGCATAGATAATAAACAGAGAATAGCAGCGTAAAAGGGTCTGATTTCATTTGTTTTTGAAAAACTTACCCCAACCGGTGATACACTTCCTCATTCTCGCTGTGCAGTACGGGTGCTCTGAAAAAACATGAACAATTGCTCCGGAAATATGTCAAATGCTTTCAGTATAGTGATGCAGGTCTCTAGATGGTGTACACATGCTTTCAGTATAGTGATGCAGGTCTCTAGATGGTGTACACATGCTTTCAGTATAGTGATGCAGGTCTCTAGATGGTGTACACATGCTTTCAGTATAGTGATGCAGGTCTCTAGATGGTGTACACATGCTTTCAGTATAGTGATGCAGGTCTCTAGATGGTGTACACATGCAATTGTAAATAATGCACAATGAGGATGGGGAAGTGAATTGTTGGTTGTGCTAAGTAAAAATAAAAAGTGAAATCGCAAAAACAGTGTCTGGACTTTTCTATAATATTTTAGGGAGTTTCCCTAGCCACTGGGCTTCTGCATCTGCATTGCTTGCTCTTTAGGGTTTTGGCCTTGTATCTGGAAACTGCTGATATAAAAAGGGATTTATAAAAACAATTTAATTGATAATGATATCTATTAGGTTGCTAGGACGTCGTCAGGTCCCAGCATTATCATATCCTTCTTCATCGCTGCCGTGGCCTCAATGTTATTGATTAATTGTCATGTTTATCAGGTTGCTAGGACGTCGTCAGGTCCCAGCATCATCATATCCTTCTTCATCGCTGCCGTGGCCTCAATGTTATTGATTGATTGTCATGTTTATCAGGTTGCTAGGACGTCGTCAGGTCCCAGCATCATCATATCCTTCTTCATCGCTGCCGTGGCCTCCATCTTTGCCGGCTTGTGCTACGCTGAGTTCGGGGCCCGCGTCCCCAAAACGGGGTCTGCGTATCTGTACAGCTATGTGACGGTGGGAGAGCTACTGGCGTTTATTACCGGGTGGAATCTGTTGCTGTCCTACGTCATAGGTAAGATACAACTGCATACTACTTCATTCTACTTCAGGAGTTTTCCTAAATATTATTTTGGGAGTGAACTATTCCCATCTGATCTACACTCACAGGCCAGTTTATTAGGCACGCCACCCCATTCACGAAAATTGATTTCTCCTATAGACAGTCACGTGGCTGTGCCTTGCTATATAATGCAGGCAGACGGGCATCGAGGCATTCAGTTACTGTTCGATTGAACGTTAGAATGGGCAAAACGTGTGACCTAAGCGACTTTGATAATGTTATGATCGTCGATGCTGTTATGCAGGTGAATGAGGACCCAAAAGCGACTTAACGGAAACAGAGTCTTTATTCCAGTCTTAAACAAAAGCGATAATCCTGGATATTATCTAGGCAAATGCAAAAACAGGAAAACTGAAATCCACTCGTCAGTAGAGAGGAATGACTGGAGACGCGACCACAGACTGCAGGTCGCTTCGGGAAGGCACCGGCCGTAGCTGACATTGACACCTGCTCACACGCAGCATCTGAAGAAGGTAAAACATGACAGGGCGGAACAAGGACACAGAACAGCGAACATCAAACAAGGATCCGACAAGGACAGAAGCGGAAAACAGAGGGAGAAATAGGGACTCTAATCAGAGGGCAAAATAGGGGACAGGTGTGAAAAGAGTAAATGAGGTAGTTAGGAGAATGAGGAACAGCTGGGAGCAGGAACGGAACGATAGAGAGAGAGAGCGAGAGAGGGAGAGAGGGAGGGGGAGAGAGAGGGATAGAAAGAGGGAAAGAACCTAATAAGACCAGCAGAGGGAAACGAATAGAAGGGAAGCACAGAGACAAGACATGATAATCAATGACAAAACATGACAGTACCCCCCCACTCACCGAGCGCCTCCTGGCGCACTCGAGGAGGAACCCTGGCGGCAACGGAGGAAATCATCAATCAACGAACGGTCCAGCACGTCCCGAGATGGAAACCAACTCCTCTCCTCAGGACCGTAACCCTCCCAATCCACTAAGTACTGGTGACCACGTCCCCGAGAACGCATGTCCATGATCTTCCGTACCTTGTAAATAGGTGCGCCCTCGACAAGGACGGAGGGGGGGAAGACGAACGGGGGCGCGAAGAAAAGGCTTGACACAGGAGACATGGAAGACAGGGTGGACGCGACGAAGATGTCGCGGAAGAAGCAGTCGCACAGCGACAGGATTGACGACCTGAGAGACACGGAACGGACCAATGAACCGCGGAGTCAACTTGCGAGAAGCTGTCGTAAGGGGAAGGTTACGAGTGGAAAGCCACACTCTCTGACCGCGACAATACCTAGGACTCTTAATCCTACGTTTATTGGCGGCTCTCACAGTCTGCGCCCTGTAACGGCAAAGTGCAGACCTGACCCTCCTCCAGGTGCGCTCACAACGTTGGACAAAAGCCTGAGCGGAGGGAACGCTGGACTCGGCGAGCTGGGACGAGAACAGAGGAGGCTGGTACCCAAGACTACTCTGAAACGGAGATAGCCCGGTAGCAGACGAAGGAAGCGAGTTGTGAGCGTATTCTGCCCAGGGGAGCTGTTCTGCCCAAGACGCAGGGTTTCGAAAAGAAAGGCTGCGTAATATGCGACCAATCGTCTGATTGGCCCTTTCTGCTTGACCGTTAGACTGGGGATGAAAACCGGAAGAGAGACTGACGGAAGCACCAATCAAACGACAGAACTCCCTCCAAAACTGTGACGTGAATTGCGGGCCTCTGTCTGAAACGGCGTCTAACGGGAGGCCATGAATTCTGAACACATTCTCAATGATGATTTGTGCCGTCTCCTTAGCGGAAGGAAGCTTAGCGAGGGGAATGAAATGTGCCGCCTTAGAGAACCTATCGACAACCGTAAGAATCACAGTCTTCCCCGCAGACGAAGGCAGACCGGTAATAAAGTCTAAGGCGATGTGAGACCATGGTCGAGAAGGAATGGGAAGCGGTCTGAGACGACCGGCAGGAGGAGAGTTACCTGACTTAGTCTGCGCGCAGTCCGAACAAGCAGCCACGAAACGGCGCGTGTCACGCTCCTGAGTAGGCCACCAAAACCGCTGGCGAATAGAAGCAAGCGTACCCCGAACGCCGGGGTAGCCAGCTAACTTGGCAGAGTGAGCCCACTGAAGAACAGCCAGACGAGTAGAGACAGGAACGAAAAGAAGGTTACTAGGACAAGCGCGCGGCGACGCAGTGTGAGTGAGTGCTTGCTTTACCTGTCTTTCAATTCCCCAGACAGTCAACCCGACAACACGCCCTTCAGGGAGAATCCCCTCGGGGTCGGTAGAAGCCACAGAAGAACTAAAGAGACGGGATAAGGCATCAGGCTTGGTGTTCTTATTACCCGGGCGATAAGAAATCACGAACTCGAAACGAGCGAAAAACAACGCCCAACGAGCTTGACGTGCATTAAGTCGTTTGGCAGAACGGATGTACTCAAGGTTCTTATGGTCAGTCCAAACGACAAAAGGAACGGTCGCCCCCTCCAACCACTGTCGCCATTCGCCTAGGGCTAAGCGGATGGCGAGCAGTTCGCGGTTACCCACAGCATAGTTGCGTTCCGATGGCGACAGGCGATGAGAAAAATAAGCGCAAGGATGGACCTTATCGTCAGAATGGAAGCGCTGGGATAGAATGGCTCCCACGCCCACCTCTGAAGCGTCAACCTCGACAATGAATTGTTTAGTGACGTCAGGAGTAACAAGGATAGGAGCGGATGTAAAACGCTTCTTGAGGAGATCAAAAGCTCCCTGGGCGGAACCGGACCACTTAAAGCACGTCTTGACAGAAGTAAGAGCTGTGAGAGGGGCAGCAACTTGACCGAAATTACGAATGAAACGCCGATAGAAATTAGCGAAACCTAGAAAGCGCTGCAACTCGACACGTGACCTTGGAACGGGCCAATCACTGACAGCCTGGACCTTAGCGGGATCCATCTGAATGCCTTCAGCGGAAATAACAGAACCGAGAAATGTGACAGAGGAGACATGAAAGGCGCACTTCTCAGCCTTCACGTAGAGACAATTCTCTAAAAGGCGCTGGAGTACACGTCGAACATGCTGAACATGAATCTCGAGTGAGGGTGAAAAAATCAGGATATCGTCAAGGTAGACGAAAACAAAGATGTTCAGCATGTTTCTCAGTACATTATTAACTAATGCCTGAAAGACAGCTGGAGCATTAGCGAGACCGAACGGCAGAACCCGATATTCAAAATGCCCTAACGGAGTGTTAAACGCCGTTTTCCACTCGTCCCCCTCTTTGATGCGCACGAGATGGTAAGCGTTACGAAGGTCCAACTTAGTAAAGAACCTGGCTCCCTGCAGAATTTCGAAGGCTGACGACATAAGGGGAAGCGGATAACGATTCTTAACCGTTATGTCATTCAGCCCTCGATAATCCACGCAGGGGCGCAGAGTACCGTCCTTCTTCTTAACAAAAAAAAACCCCGCTCCGGCGGGAGAGGAAGAAGGCACCACGGTACCGGCGTCGAGAGAAACAGACAAATAATCCTCGAGAGCCTTATGTTCGGGAGCCGACAGAGAGTATAGTCTACCCCGAGGGGGAGTGGTCCCCGGAAGGAGATCAATACAACAATCATACGACCGGTGAGGAGGAAGGGAGTTGGCTCTGGACCGACTGAAGACCGTGCGCAGATCATGATATTCCTCCGGCACTCCTGTCAAATCACCAGGTTCCTCCTGAGAAGAGGGGACAGAAGAAACAGGAGGGATAGCAGACATTAAACACTTCACATGACAAGAAACGTTCCAGGATAGGATAGAATTACTAGACCAATTAATAGAAGGATTATGACATACTAGCCAGGGATGACCCAAAACAACAGGTGTAAAAGGTGAACGAAAAATCAAAAAGGAAATGGTCTCACTGTGGTTACCAGATACTGTGAGGGTTAAAGGTAGTGTCTCACATCTGATACTGGGGAGAAGACTACCATCTAAGGCGAACATGGGCGTGGGCTTCCCTAACTGTCTGAGAGGAATGTCATGTTTCCGAGCCCATGCTTCGTCCATAAAACAACCCTCAGCCCCAGAGTCTATCAAGGCACTGCAGGAAGCAGCCGAACCGGTCCAGCGTAGATGGACCGACAAGGTAGTACAGGATCTTGATGGAGAGCCCTGAGTAGTAGCGCTCACCAGTAGCCCTCCGCTTACTGGTGAGCTCTGGCTTTTACTGGACATGAAATGACAAAATGTCCAGCAGAACCGCAATAGAGGCAAAGGCGGTTGGTGATCCTCCGTTCCCTCTCCTTAGTCGAGATGCGAATACCTCCCAGCTGCATGGGCTCAGTCTCTGAGCCGGAGGGAGGAGATGGTTGAGATGCGGAGAGGGGGAACACCGTTAACGCGAGCTCTCTTCCACGAGCTCGGTGACGAAGATCTACCCGTCGTTCTATGCGGATGGCGAGTGCAATCAAAGAGTCCACGCTGGAAGGAACGTCCCGGGAGAGAATCTCATCTTTAACCTCAGCGTGGAGTCCCTCCAGAAAACGAGCGAGCAACACCGGCTCGTTCCAGTCACTGGAGACAGCAAGAGTGCAAAACTCTATAGAGTAATCCGTTATGGATCGATCACCTTGACATAGGGAAGCCAGGGCCCTGGAAGCCTCCTTACCAAAAACTGAACGATCAAAAACCCGTATCATCTCCTCTTTAAAGTTCAGATAATTGTTAGAACACTCAGCCCTTGCCTCCCAGATAGCTGTGCCCCACTCCCGAGCCCGACCAGTAAGGAGTGAAATGACGTAAGCGATCCGAGCTCTCTCTCTTGAGTATGTCTTGGGTTGGAGAGAGAACACAATATCACACTGGGTGAGAAAGGAGCGGCACTCAGTGGGCTGCCCAGAGTAACATGGTGGGTTATTAACCCTAGGTTCCGGAGACTCGGAAGACCAGGAAGTAGCTGGTGGCACGAGACGAAGACTCTGAAACTGTCCTGAGAGGTCGGAAACCTGAGCGGCCAGGGTCTCAACGGCATGACGAGCAGCAGACAATTCCTGCTCGTGTCTGCCGAGCATTGCTCCCTGGATCTCGACGGCAGTGTTGCGAGAATCCGTAGTCGCTGGGTCCATTCTTGGTCGGATCCTTCTGTTATGCAGGTGAATGAGGACCCAAAAGCGACTTAACGGAAACAGAGTCTTTATTCCAGTCTTAAACAAAAGCGATAATCCTGGATATTATCTAGGCAAATGCAAAAACAGGAAAACTGAAATCCACTCGTCAGTAGAGAGGAATGACTGGAGACGCGACCACAGACTGCAGGTCGCTTCGGGAAGGCACCGGCCGTAGCTGACATTGACACCTGCTCACACGCAGCATCTGAAGAAGGTAAAACACGACAGGGCGGAACAAGGACACAGAACAGCGAACATCAAACAAGGATCCGACAAGGACAGAAGCGGAAAACAGAGGGAGAAATAGGGACTCTAATCAGAGGGCAAAATAGGGGACAGGTGTGAAAAGAGTAAATGAGGTAGTTAGGAGACTGAGGAACAGCTGGGAGCAGGAACGGAACGATAGAGAGAGAGAGAGCGAGAGAGGGAGAGAGGGAGGGGGAGAGAGAGGGATAGAAAGAGGGAAAGAACCTAATAAGACCAGCAGAGGGAAACGAATAGAAGGGAAGCACAGAGACAAGACATGATAATCAATGACAAAACATGACAGATGCCAGGCACGCCGGACTCAGTATCTCAGAAACGGCTACACTCCGGGGCTTTTCACGCACAACAGTGTCTAGGGTTTACCAAGAAGTATGCAACAAACACAAAACATCCAGCCAGAGGCAGTCCTGTGGGTGAAAATAGCTTGTTGATGAGAGAGGTCAAAGGAGAATGGCAAGAATCATGCAAGGATACAAAGTGAGAAAAATAAAGATCCTGTCCAAATATAAAGATCCAGTCCATTTAAAGGATTGTAGGCCCATTACACTTCAGTGTTGTAATGCAAAAATTCTAGCAAAATGTATAGAATTTAAAAGGTATTGTCAGACATTATTCATTCTAATCAGACAGGGTTTTTACATGGACGATACATTGGATATAATATAAGGCAAGTACCAGAAACAAAAAAAACACTTAAAAAAAAATCTGGGAATCCAGGCCTGCTCTTCATAGCAGACTTTGAAAGGCCTTTCGATTATGTACGACTGGAGTTTAAATATAAATGCCTGGAACATTTACATTTTGGAGAATCTCTTATAAAACGGGTTAAAATCATGTATAGTAACCCTAGGGGTAAAATAGTATAGAATGGCTACTTCTCAGAAAGTTTTAAACTGTCAAGAGGAGTAAAACAAGGTTGTCCACTATCGCCATATCTATTTATTGTGGCCATTGAAATGTTAGCTATTCAGATCGAACAATAATATCAAGGGATTAGAAATCCGTGGCTTAAAAACAAAGGTGTCATTGTACGCTGATGATTCATGTTTTCTTTTAAATCCACAATCAGAATCTCTCCACAGCCTCATAGAGGATCTAGATACGTTTTCTAACCTCTCTGGATTACAACCAGATTATGATCAGTTTATTATGTATTGCATCTCACAACAATACTACTTTTACATTACCGCGTAGTTTACCAATAAAATGGTCTGGTGGTGACGTGGACATACACGGTATACATATCCTGAAAGAAAGAAACGATCTCACGACAATACATTTTAAGAGAACGTTTGCAAAAATGGATAAGATCTTGCTACCATGGAAAGGAAAACACCTGTCCATTTGTGGAAAAATCACCCTGATTAACTCTAGTCATATCCCAGTTTACCCTGATTAACCCTTTAGTCATATCCCAGTTTACCCTGATTAACTCTTTAGTCACATCCCAGTTTAACCTGATTAACTCTTTAGTCATATCCCAGTTTACCCTGATTAACTCTTTAGTCACATCCCAGTTTACCCTGATGAACTATTTAGTCACATCCTAGTTTAACCTGATTAACTCTTTAGTCATATCCCAGTTTACCTTGATTAACTCTTTAGTCACATCCCAGTTCACATCCCAGTTTACCCTGATTAACTCTTTAGTCATATTGTCAGAGTCTATCTAGAAGATAGCGAAGGAGTCAGGCGCAGGACACAGATAAGAGTAACAATCACTGATTTACTCAATCCAAAACATAACAAAATCCCGTTCCAAACAAGGACAAAACAGGAATCAAAATACAACACACCGGAATACACAAAAGACAATCACGCGCAAAACAGAAAGGGCAACCAAGTGTTAAATAAGGAACATAATTATGAGATGGGGAACCAGGTGTGTAAAACAGACAAAACAGAGAGGGAAACCAGAGGGTTAAATAAGGAACATAATTATGAGATGGGGAACCAGGTGTGTAAAACAGCCAAAACAGAGAGGGAAACCAGAGGGTTAAATAAGGAACATAATTATGAGATGGGAACCAGGTGTGTAAAACAGACAAAACAGAGAGGGAAACCAGAGGGTTAAATAAGGAACATAATTATGAGATGGGGAACCAGGTGTGTAAAACAGACAAAACAAAAGGAAAAATGAAACATGGATCAGTGGCAGCTAGAAAGCCGGTGACGTCGACCGCCGAACGACACCCGAACAAGGAGAGGGAACAACTTCGGTGGAAGTTGTGACACATATCCCAGTTTACCTACTGTCTTATGGTCTTGCTTACACCTAGCAACCTGCTTTTTAAATTATATGAGAAAAAATATTCCACTTTATTTGGAATGGCCAGACAAAATTAAACTTAAATTTATATAAAGAATATAAATTCGGAGGGCAGAAATGATTAAATACTAAAGCATTAGACCTCACTGAAGGCTTCAGTCATACAAAAGTTATACTTAAATCAGAACTGGTTCTCAAGCAAATCAATAAGAATGTTTCACCCCATGTTCAAGAATGGCCTTTTCCCCTTTATTCAGATTATAACCTCTCACTTTCAGTTATTTGAAAAGGAAATCTTCTCCCAAATATCGCTATCAATATAAGCCATAGAAAGTTGGTTGCAATTTCAATTTAATCCACCACAAAACACAGAACAAATAATACAACAAATATTGTGGTTAATTAAACTTAAATATATTAGGAGGCCTTTTGCCTTTTGATAGGCCGTCATTGTAAATAAGAATTTGTTCTGAACTGATTTGCCTAGTTAAATAATGGTTAAATTAAATAAAAAAAAACAATTAAAAAATATATATAGTCTTTGTTAATGATATCATAAAGATCACTGGTGCAGTTATGTCACACATGCAGCTAACTAAATGTCTGCTCTACCCAGAATTACAACCAACTGTTTGCAGCATTACCTCAAAAAATGGATGAGGAAAGTGGAAGGGGATAAGGTACGGCACTGGTCTGTCGGCATTAAAGACCATCAGTGGTTAAAGATAATTGTGATAAATTCAAATATATACCAGTTTCATTTAAGGACCAAAAAATTGATAGCAGTGCCATATAGATGACAACATAGTAGAGAAGAGATTTTTGACGTACCGATTCCATGGCACATGGTTTTATGAACTGATACGCAAACTTCAAATTTTTCAACTTAAATAATTATTCAGAATTCTTTCAGCCAACAGAATGTTACTTATATGGGGGATACAACCTTCCCCGCTCTGCAGATTTCACTGCAAAGAGGCAAAATAATTAGATCATTCGTTTTGGTAATGTCCATATGTAGCTTGTTTTTGGTCGCAGATTCAGAAATGGTTGAAGAATTGCAATATTTAACTGGAGCTAACTCTATAGATAGCACTACTGGGTGATCTGAAAAGTCATAGTCAATCGATCAATAATATAATCATACTTTTAGCAAAAATGTTTATTTTCAATTAACGATCTGTACAAAAAATTAAAATATAACTTTTGTGAAACATCACAGCACAGTTCACAAATATATGGCAAATATAAATCCAGTATGGATAATGTTAAGAGATAGATTTAAGGGGTTGAATGGAGCTGAAGGTTGGGACTAATAACAACTAATAACAACTAGATACCTAATGTAAAACACACTGTGTTCGTAAAACATATATAGGTTAAGAACTCTTTTGAAAGAGCACAGTTTGAAAGATATGATGAATAGAAATCAAACCGGATGGCCATCAGAAATACATGGGAGAGGTAGAGGGTAGAGGAAGGACATCAGAAATAGATGGGAGAGGTAGAGGGTAGAGGAAGTACATCATAAATAGATGGGAGAGGTTGAGGGTAGAGGAAGGACATCAGTAATAGATGGGAGAGGTTGAGGGTAGAGTATGGACATCAGTAATAGATGGGAGAGGTTGAGGGTAGAGGAAGGACATCAGTAATAGATGAGAGAGGTTGAGGGTAGAGGAAGGACATCAGTAATAGATGGGAGAGGTTGAGGGTAGAGGAAGGACAACAGTAATAGATGTCCAGGTTGAGGGTAGAGGAAGGACATCAGTAATAGATGGGAGAGGTTGAGGGTAGAGGAAGGACATCAGTAATAGATGGGAGGTTGAGGGTAGAGGAAGGACATCAGTAATAGATTGGAGAGGTTGAGGGTAGAGGAAGGACATCAGTAATAGATGGGAGAGGTTGAGGGTAGAGGATGGACATCAGTAATAGATGGGAGAGGTTGAGGGTAGAGGAAGTACATCAGTAATAGATGGGAGAGGTTGAGGGTAGAGGAAGGACATCAGTAATAGATGGGAGAGGTTGAGGGTAGAGGAAGGACATCAGTAATAGATGGGAGAGGTTGAGGTTAGAGGAAGGACATCAGTAATAGATGGGAGAGGTTGAGGGTAGAGGAAGGACATCAGTAATAGATGGGAGAGGTTGAGGGTAAAGGAAGGACATCGGTAATAGATGGGAGAGGTTGAGGGTAGAGGAAGGACATCAGTAATAGATGGGAGAGGTTGAGGGTAGAGGAAGGACATCAGTAATAGATGGGAGAGGTTGAGGGTAGAGGAAGGACAACAGTAATAGATGTCCAGGTTGAGGGTAGAGGAAGGACATCAGTAATAGATGGGAGAGGTTGAGGGTAGAGGAAGGACATCAGTAATAGATGGGAGAGTTTGAGGGTAGAGGATGGACATCAGTAATAGATGGGAGAGGTTGAGGGTAGAGGATGGACATCAGTAATAGATGGGAGAGGTTGAGGGTAGAGGAAGGACATCAGTAATAGATGGGAGAGGTTGAGTGTAGAGGAAGGACAACAGTAATAGATGTCCAGGTTGAGGGTAGAGGAAGGACATCAGTAATAGATGGGAGAGGTTGAGGGTAGAGGATGGACATCAGTAATAGATGGGAGAGGTTGAGGGTAGAGGATGGACATCAGTAATAGATGGGAGAGGTTGAGGGTAGAGGAAGGACATCAGTAATAGATGGGAGAGGTTGAGGGTAGAGGAAGGACATCAGTAATAGATGGGAGAGGTTGAGGGTAGAGGAAGGACATCAGAAATACATGGGAGAGTTTGAGTGAAGAGGAAGGACAGGAGTTCAAATCAAACCAAATAAAACTATTGTAAAATAGACTGTGTCCTTAAAATGTATATAGAATGTATAAGCTGGAAATACAGGACTAAGTGTTGTTGTCCATTCGTTTACTCCAATTAGGGGAGGAGGAGGGGGGGTTAGAGGGAAATACAGGCCTAAGTGTTGTCCATTAGATGCTTAATGTGAGTCTGGAAGGAGAGTTTATGGTCTAACCAGACACCTAGGTATTTGTAGTTGTCCACATATTCTAAGTCAGAACCGTCCAGTGTAGTGATGCTGGACGGGAGGGCAGGTGCAGGCAGCGATCGGTTGAAGAGCATGCATTTAGTTTTACTTGTATTTAAGAGCAGTTGGAGGCCACGGAAGGAGAGTTGTATGGCGTTGAAGTTCGTCTGGAGTTTCAACCAGGAGGTTGTGCTCTTAAAAACAACTCCACGGCAGTTAAGTTAGCTGATAATTAAGAGTCTAGATAGTTGGAGTCATTTACCTAAGGTTAACCAATCACATTTTTGCCTAAACTTAACCAATCACATTCATATCTTTCCTCTAGGGCGTTCTCTGTGCTCTGGGAATGTACGATCTGACACAACACAGTAAAATGATGATTAAAAATTAACTATCTTCTCAGTTTTTTTTATTTTTTAAACCTTTATTTAACTAGGCAAGTCAGTTAAGAACAAATTATTATTTTCAATGACGGCCTAGGAACAGTGGGTTAACTGCCTGTTCAGGAGCAGAACGACAGATTTGTACCTTGTCAGCTCGGGGATTCGAACTTGCAACCGTTCGGTTACTAGTCCAACGCTCTAACCACTAGGCTACCCTACCGCCCTCTTGACTGATAGCACCTCTTGACTGATAGCACCTCTTGACTGATAGCACCTCTTGACTGATAGCACCTCTTAACTGATAGCATCTCTTGACTGATAGCACCTCTTGACTGATAGCACCTCTTGACTGATAGCACCTCTTGACTGATAGCACCTCTTGACTGATAGCACCTCTTGACTGATAGCACCTCTTAACTGATAGCACCTCTTGACTGATAGCACCTCTTGACTGATAGCACCTCTTGACTGATAGCACCTCTTGACTGATAGCACCTCTTGACTGATAGCACCTCTTGACTGATAGCACCTCTTGACTGATAGCACCTCTTAACTGATAGCACCTCTTGACTGATAGCACCTCTTGCAACAAGACGTTTTTTCCCTCATTTTCTTCTGCTAATTGGGTAACTTTTGCAAAAAGAAAATCTGTCTGAGTTGAGGGAAATTCTGTAAATTAACAGGACTGTATTTTGAAGGATGAGACGTTGAGGATTATAATAAATACCACTTTGACATCATTGAGTAGAAATGGGCTATATATATATCATAAAAACCTCATGTCGTATACAATGTCAACATTCATGATCACTATGTTTAATGTTACAAGATGACATGGCGTCATACTCTGGGTTGTTCTGAACCGCACCAAAATGAAGATCTGTTTCTCTGAATTGCCCCGTGAAAGCAATCTAAGGTCGTATTGTATAACTTAGCTAGTCATGTTGGCTTAAAGAACAAGCTTTCAAATCATGCCCACCAGATTGCGATGTATAATGGGCAGTTTTGGGATTTCATAAACAGCTACAGTAATTGTGTGATGGCGGGGGTGCAGGGTTGGGTTCCAAACAAAACAACTACACGTCTGCCTGCTCTAGTTACCCAACTGGCAAAGCTACAGTTACCCAACTGGCAAAGCTCTAGTTACCCAACTGGCAAAGCTACAGTTACCCAACTGGCAAAGCTACAGTACTACACGTCTGCCTGCTCTAGTTACCCAACTGGCAAAGCTACAGTACTACACGTCTGCCTGCTCTAGTTACCCAACTGGCAAAGCTCTAGTTACCCAACTGGCAAAGCTACAGTTACCCAACTGGCAAAGCTACAGTACTACACGTCTGCCTGCTCTAGTTACCCAACTGGCAAAGCTACAGTACTACACGTCTGCCTGCTCTAGTTACCCAACTGGCAAAGCTACAGTACTACACGTCTGCCTGCTCTAGTTACCCAACTGGCAAAGCTACACTGTCCCACTGGATGTGACTGTCCCACTGGATGTGACTGTCCCACTGGATGTCATAAGGTGAATGCACCAATTTGTAAGTCGCTCTGGATAAGAGCGTCTGCTAAATGACTTAAATGTAAATGTAAATGTACTACACGTCTGCCTGCTCTAGTTACCCAACTGGCAAAGCTACAGTAGGTCTAAAAAGCACCTTATAGAACATAACAATAATTACTGAGAAACTGTGGACATGTCTGTCCACTTGGAGACTCTAGTTAGTCCTCTCACTCAAACCTTTGTAATTTTCTTGTCTTATGTTGCACCTACTCCACATTTTCCAGGAATATTCTCAACATGTTACTGAATGTATCCAAGAGCATTTTCAGATTTCGTTGTCAAACAAATGTGGCGAAAAGTAAAAAAGTACAGTAAATGTCAAATGCGCATTAAAATCAACAGTTTAATGTTTGAATTCAGTCTTGTGTCAGGTGAACTGTTGTGTCCTCTCACCTTTGGTTTAATTATTTTCACAGTATCTCTAAACTGTTCCCTTTCAATTGCTACCATGGTTATGTGTGTGTTTTATACATTTCTTCTGTAAGAGACATTTGAATTTAGCCCTATCCATAAAAGCCGATTCCCACCAGTGTAAAAGGTTGGTTGATTGATTGATCCAGCTATTGTCATGTTGGCTAATCTCCTCTCATCAATTATCCTGTCAGGGACGTCTAGCGTGGCGAGGGCTTGGAGCGGAACCTTTGATGACCTCATCGGCAACGTCATGGGGAATTTCTTCAAAGAAAACCTTTACATGGGCTTCCCGGGCCTCGCAGAATACCCAGACTTCTTTGCTGCTGGGCTCATTATGCTCCTGGCAGGTAAACTAAATCAGATTGATTGACTGATTGATCACTTGTTCGTTTAATAGCATAGCGACATTAAAACTGTCTGGTACTGATGATGATGATGATGATGATGATGATGATGATGATGAACACGTTTCACGTGTTTCTGTCCTGTGAAGGTCTGCTGGCCTTTGGTGTCCAGGAATCGGCAATAGTCAACAAGATCTTCACGGCCGTCAACATCCTGGTGCTTCTGTTTGTCATTGTAGCGGGCGTTGTCAAGGGAGACGTCGGTAACTGGCAGATCAGTCAGGAGGTGCTCATCAACGCTACGGCGGAATTACAGTATGTTTCATTACAATACATGAGATATCCTTTATCATACCAAACGTGCTAGAAACTTCAGTGGTTGTTGAACACATTTCTACTGGCAAATGTGTGTGAGCGTGTTATAGCCGTGGTATTAGCAGGAAATATTAACGTGAATCTTTCAACCGAGATTTCTGGAAAACCAGGGAAGATTGGGAAAGTTACTAGAATTTTGCAACCCTATATATATATATATATATATATATATATATATATATATATATATATATATATATATATATATATATATATATATATACATGCAGTTGAAGTCGGAAGTTTACATCCACTTAGGTTGGAGTCGTTAAAACTCGTTTTTCAACCACTCCACACATTTCTTGTTAACAAACTATAGTTTTGGCAAGTCGGTTAGGACATCTACTTTATGCATGACACAATTCATTTTCCAACAATTGTTTACAGACAGATCATTTCACTTATAATTCATTGTATCACAATTCCAGTGGGCCACACGTTTACATACACTAAGTTGACTGTGACCTATTGTGACCTCTCTAGGAACCTAACTTCTACAGTCAGTGCATTCGGAAAGTATTCAGACCCCTTGACTTTTTCCACATTTTGTTACGTTACAGCATAATTCTAAAATGGATGAAATAATGTTTATTTCCCTCATCAATCTACACACAACCCCCCCCCCCATAATGACAAAGCAAATACACGTTTTTAGAAATGCTTGCTAAGTTAAAAAAAATTAAAACCTAAATATCACATTTACATAATTATTTTGACCTCAAGGATCGCCCTGTACTTTTCTCCGTTCATCTTTGCATCGATCCTGACTAGTCTCCCAGTCCCTGCCGCTGAAAAACATCCCCACAGCATGATGCTGCCACCACCATGCTTCACCGTAGGGATGGTGCTAGGTTTCCCCTAGACATGAGGCTTGGTATTCAGGCCAAAGAGTTCAATCTTGTTTTCATCAGACCAGAGAATCTTGTTTCTCAGGGTCTGAGGGTCCTTTAGGTGCCGTTTTGCAAACACCAGCAGGCTACCATGTGCCTTTTACTGAGGAATGGCTTGTTTTGGTACCTTTCCCCAGATCTGTGCCTCAACACAACCCTGTATCTGAGCTCTACGGAGAATTCCTTCGACCTCATGGTTTGGTTTTGGCTCTGACATACACTGTCAACTGTGGCACCTTATATTGACAGGTGTGTGCCTTTCCAAATCATGTCCAGTCAATATAATTTACAACAGGTGGACTCCAATTAAGTTGTAGAAACATCTCAAGGATGAGCAATGTAAACAGGATGAATCTGAGCTCAATTTTGAGTCTCATTGCAAAATGATCGGAATACTTATGCAACTAAGGTATTTCTGTTTTATCTCTCATCGTTTTGCAAACATTTCCTACATTGTGACCTCTCCAGGAACCTAACCTCCACAGTCACTGTGACCAGTATATATGTCCTGTATTGTGACTTCTCCAGGAACCTAACCTCTACAGTCAACGTGACCAGTATGTATGGGGCTGGAGGGTTCTTCCCGTACGGTTTCGAAGGGACAATCTCTGGAGCCGCTACCTGTTTCTACGCCTTCGTAGGCTTCGACTGCATCGCCACAACAAGTAGGCCTACCTGCTTTGATCTTTGAACATGCACAGAGACACTAACCTATATACATCAGAAACATTAATAAAGCCAGGCGCTTCTCCAAGCTTTATCCATACAGTATCTTTGGTAATGTCTACTCTACTCAGAATACTTTTTTGGGGTGAATGTTTAGGCATATTGTAACAGTCGATATTCTTCATGATTAAACTTTGCTTGCTTAATTGATCGATATTGGCTGATTGATCGACTGATTGACCATTCTACTGACGTCGCTGATAAGAGGACATTGTCACAGGCTATACAAACATCGCTGATTCACAAATATTATCAACCATTATCAGATGCAGCCTAACAGATCGTAATATCAATCAACCCCAATCGACTTATGGACTGATTGATTGACAGCGCGTCATTCATTCATCCATTCATTGTCTCTCTCCAGGTGAGGAGGTGAAGAACCCTCAGAAGTCCATCCCGCTGGGCATTGTGGCGTCTCTCCTCATTTGTTTCCTGGCCTACTTCGCCGTGTCGGCAGCCCTCACTCTGATGATGCCCTACTACATGCTGAATGTTAACAGCCCGCTGCCCGTGGCCTTCATGTACATCGGCTGGGGGCCCGCCAAGTATGTGGTGGCTGTCGGCTAGCTCTGCGCCCTCTCCACCAGGTAGGTAGGAGAACGCGGGAAGTCCCTGGTCAGGCATCATTTCAGTTAGTATGTCTGTGTGTGTGTGTGTGTCTGTCTGTCTGTCTGTCTGTGTGTCTGTCTGTCTGTCTGTGTGTCTGTCTGTCTGTCTGTCTGTCTGTCTGTCTGTCTGTCTGTCTGTCTGTCTGTCTGTCTGTCTGTCTGTCTGTCTGTCTGTCTGTCTGTCTGTCTGTCTGTCTGTCTGTCTGTCTGTCTGTCTGTCTGTCTGTCTGTCTGTCTGTCTGTCTGTCTGTCTGTCTGTCTGTCTGTCTGTCTGTCTGTCTCCTTTCTAAAACGAGATAAACCATAGTTACCAGGTTGCAAATGATTTGTAAATCTAGCCTCGTGTTCTGTTGTTATAGCTGTTTTTCTGAGATTGTAACGTGGTCCTGTGCTGAGTCTGCATGCCAAATGGCACCCTTATCTCTTTATAGTGCACTACCCTATTGGCCCTGGTCAAAAGTAGTGGTGCCATTTGGGGCATAAACCTGAGACTGTAACATGTCTGATTGCTCTTTGTGTCTGTCTGTCTGTCTCCTGTACAGTCTGTTGGGTTCCATGTTCCCTATGCCCCGCGTACTGTTTGCTATGGCCAGAGACGGCCTCCTCTTCAAGCCCCTCAGTAAGGTCAGCGCCAGACAAAGTCCTGTCATCGCTACCCTCTCCTCCGGGGTTGTAGCAGGTAACACCCCAACCCTCTCTATCTCTCTCTCTCTACCCTCTCCTCCGGGTCGTAGCAGGTATCACCCCAACCCTCTCTATCTCTCTCTCTCTCTACCCTCTCCTCCGGGTTGTAGCAGGTATCACCCCAACCCTCTCTATCTCTCTCTCTCTACCCTCTCCTCCGGGTCGTAGCAGGTATCACCACAACCCTCTCTATCTCTCTCTCTCTACCCTCTCCTCCGGGTCGTAGCAGGTATCACCCCAACCCTCTCTATCTCTCTCTCTCTACCCTCTCCTCCGGGTCGTAGCAGGTATCACCACAACCCTCTCTAATCTCTCTCTCTCTACCCTCTCCTCCGGGTCGTAGCAGGTATCACCCCAACCCTCTCTATCTCTCTCTCTACCCTCTCCTCCGGGTCGTAGCAGGTAACACCACAACCCTCTCGATCTCTCTCTCTACCCTCTCCTCCGGGTCGTAGCAGGTAACACCACAACCCTCTCGATCTCTCTCTCTACCCTCTCCTCCGGGTCGTAGCAGGTAACACCACAACCCTCTCTATCTCTCTCTCTACCCTCTCCTCCGGGTCGTAGCAGGTAACACCACAACCCTCTCTATCTCTCTCTCTACCTTCTTCTCCGGGTCATAGCAGGCAACACCCCATCCCTCTCTATCTCTCTCTCTACCCTCTTCTCCGGGTCATAGCAGGCAACACCCCATCCCTCTCTATCTCTCTCTCTACCCTCTTCTCCGGGTCGTAGCAGGTAACACCACAACCCTCTCTATCTCTCTCTCTACCCTCTCCTCCGGGTCGTAGCAGGTAACACCACAACCCTCTGGATCTCTCTCTCTACCCTCTCCTCCGGGTCGTAGCAGGTAACACCACAACCCTCTCGATCTCTCTCTCTACCCTCTCCTCCGGGTCGTAGCAGGTAACACCACAACCCTCTCTATCTCTCTCTCTCTACCCTCTCCTCCGGGTCGTAGCAGGTATCACCCCAACCCTCTCGATCTCTCTCTCTACCCTCTCCTCCGGGTCATAGCAGGTATCACCCCAACCCTCTCTATCTCTCTCTCTACCCTCTCCTCCGGGTCATAGCAGGTATCACCCCAACCCTCTCTATCTCTCTCTCTACCCTCTCCTCCGGGTCATAGCAGGTATCACCCCAACCCTCTCTATCTCTCTCTCTACCCTCTCCTCCGGGTCGTAGCAGGTATCACCCCAACCCTCTCTATCTCTCTCTCTCTCGTTCTCTTTCTCTCGTAGAGATATGAAGAGTTTGTTGTGTTTGGCTTATGATATATTTTGTGTGATGATTTATCTACGGTAAATACTTGAATGCTTGTTTGTTTTCCTTTCCAGCGATAATGGCCCTGGTGTTTGACCTGAAAGCTTTGGTTGACATGATGTCAATTGGGACACTCTTTGCCTACACACTTGTGGCTATATGCATTCTTATACTTAGGTGAGTATTTCCCAAATATCCAAACTTAGATAAACAGCCATTGTCTATTTAGCTAAATAAAAGGTACTAAGTTGACTTTGTAACATCTAGGTACCAAGAGACCCAATCAGAAGACTCAGATCTACAGATCCTTGAATTAAGCACCAAGTTTGGTTGTCTCAAACCGCCATCATTCCCAACATCGGGCACCTCAAAAACAGTCACAAGTTTGACTGTCTTTTCTGGTAGGCATAACGCTTTGACAAGAAATCTCCAATCAATCTGTCTTTAAAGTTGACGAGTAATATTATTCAAAGATTGTATACATTTTAAAGGTGCTGTAGTATCTGCAGTGGGACATTATGTAGCCTTCCACCCTTTCTTTCAGACATTCTTCCATCGGCCTCCTCTCTCTCTGTTCAGTTGTTCTTCTCTCACCCCTTCCTCTCTATCTGTTCAGTTGTTCTTCTCTCACCCCTTCCTCTCTATCTGTTCAGTTGTTCTTCTCTCACCCCTTCCTCTCTCTCTGTTCAGTTGTTCTTCTCTCACCCCGTTCCTCTCTCTCTGTTCAGTTGTTCTTCTCTCACCCCCTTCCTCTCTCTCTGTTCAGTTGTTCTTCTCTCATCCCCTTCCTCTCTTTCTGTTCAGTTGTTCTTCTCTCACCCCTTCCTCTCTCTCTGTTCAGTTGTTCTTCTCTCACCCCGTTCCTCTCTCTCTGTTCAGTTGTTCTTCTCTCACCCCCTTCTCTCTCTCTCTGTTCAGTTGTTCTTTCTCTCTCTCTCTCTCTCTGTTCAGTTGTTCTTCTCTCACCCCTTCCTCTCTCTCTGTTCAGTTGTTCTTCTCTCACCCCTTCTCTCTCTCTCTGTTCAGTTGTTCTTCTCTCTTCCCCCTTCTCTCTCTCTCTGTTCAGTTGTTCTTCTCTCACCCCCTTTCTCTCTCTCCTGTTCAGTTGTTCTTCTCTCACCCCTTCCTCTCTCTCTCTCTGTTCAGTTGTTCTTCTCTCACCCCTTCTCTCTCTCTCTCTGTTCAGTTGTTCTTCTCTCACCCCCCCTTCTCTGTTCAGTTGTTCTTCTCTCTCTCTCTGTTCAGTTGTTCTTCTCTCACCCCCTTCCTCTCTCTCTGTTCAGTTGTTCTTCTCTCACCCCTTCCTCTCTCTCTGTTCAGTTGTTCTTCTCTCACCCCCTTCCTCTCTCTGTTCAGTTGTTCTTCTCTCACCCCCTTCCTCTCTCTCTGTTCAGTTGTTCTTCTCTCACCCCCTTCCTCTCTCTCTGTTCAGTTGTTCTTCTCTCACCCCTTCCTCTCTCTCTCTGTTCAGTTGTTCTTCTCTCACCCCTTCCTCTCTCTCTGTTCAGTTGTTCTTCTCTCACCCCCTGTTCAGTTGTTCTTCTCTCTCTCTGTTCAGTTGTTCTTCTCTCACCCCTTCCTCTCTCTCTGTTCAGTTGTTCTTCTCTCACCCCTTCCTCTCTCTCTCTGTTCAGTTGTTCTTCTCTCACCCCTTCCTCTCTCTCTCTGTTCAGTTGTTCTTCTCTCACCCCTTTCTCTCTCTCTGTTCAGTTGTTCTTCTCTCACCCCTTCCTCTCTCTCTCTGTTCAGTTGTTCTTCTCTCACCCCTTCCTCTCTCTCTGTTCAGTTGTTCTTCTCTCACCCCTTCCTCTCTCTCTGTTCAGTTGTTCTTCTCTCACCCCTTCCTCTCTCTGTTCAGTTGTTCTTCTCTCACCCCCTTCTCTCTCTCTGTTCAGTTGTTCTTCTCTCACCCCTTCTCTCTCTCTCTGTTCAGTTGTTCTTCTCTCACCCCTTCTCTCTCTCTGTTCAGTTGTTCTTCTCTCACCCCTTCCTCTCTCTCTGTTCAGTTGTTCTTCTCTCACCCCTTTCTCTCTCTCTGTTCAGTTGTTCTTCTCTCACCCCTTCCTCTCTCTGTTCAGTTGTTCTTCTCTCACCCCTTCCCTCTCTCTGTTCAGTTGTTCTTCTCTCACCCCTTCCTCTCTCTGTTCAGTTGTTCTTCTCTCACCCCTTCCTCCTCCTTGTTCTTCTCTCTCTCTCTGTTCAGTTGTTCTTCTCTCACCCCTTCCTCTCTCTCTGTTCAGTTGTTCTTCTCTCACCCCCTTCTCTCTCTCTGTTCAGTTGTTCTTCTCTCACCCCTTCCTCTCTCTCTGTTCAGTTGTTCTTCTCTCACCCCTTCCTCTCTCTCTGTTCAGTTGTTCTTCTCTCACCCCTTCCTCTCTCTGTTCAGTTGTTCTTCTCTCACCCCTTCTCTCTCTCTGTTCAGTTGTTCTTCTCTCACCCCCTTCCTCTCTCTGTTCAGTTGTTCTTCTCTCACCCCCTTCCTCTCTCTGTTCAGTTGTTCTTCTCTCACCCCCCTTCCTCTCTCTGTTCAGTTGTTCTTCTCTCACCCCCTTCCTCTCTCTGTTCAGTTGTTCTTCTCTCACCCCTTCCTCTCTCTGTTCAGTTGTTCTTCTCTCACCCCTTCCCTCTCTCTGTTCAGTTGTTCTTCTCTCACCCCTCTCTCTCTGTTCAGTTGTTCTTCTCTCACCCCTTCCTCTCTCTGTTCCTTCTCACCCCCTCTCTCTGTTCAGTTGTTCTTCTCTCACCCCCTTCCTCTCTCTGTTCAGTTGTTCTTCTCTCACCCCTTCCTCTCTCTCTGTTCAGTTGTTCTTCTCTCACCCCCTTCCTCTCCCTGTTCAGTTGTTCTTCTCTCTCTCTGTTCAGTTGTTCTTCTCTCACCCCTTCCTCTCTCTCTGTTCAGTTGTTCTTCTCTCACCCCCTTCCTCTCTCTGTTCAGTTGCTCTTCTCTCACCCCTTCCTATCTCTCTGTTCAGTTGTTCTTCTCTCACCCCCTTCCTCTCTCTGTTCAGTTGTTCTTCTCTCACCCCCTTCCTCTCTCTGTTCAGTTGTTCTTCTCTCACCCCCTTCCTCTCTCTGTTCAGTTGTTCTTCTCTCACCCCCTTCCTCCTCTGTTCAGTTGTTCTTCTCTCTTCTCTCTCTCTGTTCAGTTGTTCTTCTCTCACACCCTTCCTCTCTCTGTTCAGTTGTTCTTCTCTCACCCCTTCTCTCTCTCTGTTCAGTTGTTCTTCTCTCACCCCTTCCTCTCTCTCTGTTCAGTTGTTCTTCTCTCACTCTCTGTTCAGTTGTTCTTCTCTCTCCCTTCCTCTCTCTCTGTTCAGTTGTTCTTCTCTCACCCCTTCCTCTCTCTCTCTGTTCAGTCTGTTCTTCTCTCACCCCTTCCTCTCTCTCTCTGTTCAGTTGTTCTTCTCTCACCCCTTCCTCTCTCTCTGTTCAGTTGTTCTTCTCTCACCCCTTCCTCTCTCTGTTCAGTTGTTCTTCTCTCACCCCCTTCCTCTCTCTCTGTTCAGTTGTTCTTCTCTCACCCCTTCCCTCTCTCTCTGTTCAGTTGTTCTTCTCTCACCCCTTCTCTCTCTCTGTTCAGTTGTTCTTCTCTCACCCCTTCCTCTCTCTCTGTTCAGTTGTTCTTCTCTCACCCCTTCCTCTCTCTCTGTTCAGTTGTTCTTCTCTCACCCCTTCCTCTCTCTCTGTTCAGTTGTTCTTCTCTCACCCTGTTCTTCTTCTCTCACCCCTTCCTCTCTCTGTTCAGTTGTTCTTCTCTCACCCCTTCCTCTCTCTCTGTTCAGTTGTTCTTCTCTCACCCCCTTCCTCTCTCTCTGTTCAGTTGTTCTTCTCTCACCCCTTCCTCTCTCTCTGTTCAGTTGTTCTTCTCTCACCCCCTTCAGTTGTTCTCTCTCTCTGTTCAGTTGTTCTTCTCTCACCCCCTTTCTCTCTCTCTGTTCAGTTGTTCTTCTCTCACCCCCTTCTCTCTCTCTGTTCAGTTGTTCTTCTCTCACCCCTTCCTCTCTCTCTGTTCAGTTGTTCTTCTCTCACCCCCTTCCTCTCTCTGTTCAGTTGTTCTTCTCTCACCCCTTCCTCTCTCTGTTCAGTTGTTCTTCTCTCACCCCTTCCTCTCTCTCTGTTCAGTTGTTCTTCTCTCACCCCTTCCCTCTCTCTGTTCAGTTGTTCTTCTCTCACCCCTTCCTCTCTCTGTTCAGTTGTTCTTCTCTCACCCCTTCCTCTCTCTGTTCAGTTGTTCTTCTCTCACCCCCTTCCTCTCTCTGTTCAGTTGTTCTTCTCTCACCCCCTTCCTCTCTCCCCTTCCTTCTCTCTCTGTTCAGTTGTTCTTCTCTCACACCCTTCCTCTCTCTGTTCAGTTGTTTTTCTCTCACCCCTCTCTCTCTCTGTTCAGTTGTTCTTCTCTCACCCCCTTCCTCTCTCTGTTCAGTTGTTCTTCTCTCACCCCTTCTCTCTCTGTTCAGTTGTTCTTCTCTCACCCCTTCTCTCTCTCTCTGTTCAGTTGTTCTTCTCTCACCCCTTCCTCTCTCTCTGTTCAGTTGTTCTTCTCTCACCCCTTCCTCTCTCTCTCTGTTCAGTTGTTCTTCTCTCACCCCTTCCTCTCTCTCTGTTCAGTTGTTCTTCTCTCACCCCCTTTCCTCTCTCTCTGTTCAGTTGTTCTTCTCTCACCCCCTTCTCTCTCTCTGTTCAGTTGTTCTTCTCTCACCCCTTTCTCTCTCTCTGTTCAGTTGTTCTTCTCTCACCCCTTCCTCTCTCTGTTCAGTTGTTCTTCTCTCACCCCTTCCCTCTCTCTGTTCAGTTGTTCTTCTCTCACCCCTTCCTCTCTCTGTTCAGTTGTTCTTCTCTCACCCTTCCTTCTCTCTGTTCAGTTGTTCTTCTCTCACCCCTTCTCTCTGTTCAGTTGTTCTTCTCTCACCCCCTTCCTCTCTCTCTGTTCAGTTGTTCTTCTCTCACCCCCTTCCTCTCTCTCTGTTCAGTTGTTCTTCTCTCACCCCCTTCCTCTCTCTCTGTTCAGTTGTTCTTCTCTCACCCCTTCCTCTCTCTCTGTTCAGTTGTTCTTCTCTCACCCCCTTCCTCTCTCTGTTCAGTTGCTCTTCTCTCTTTCTCTCAGTTGTTCTTCTCCCCTTCCTCTCTCTGTTCAGTTGTTCTTCTCTCACCCCTTCCTCTCTCTGTTCAGTTGTTCTTCTCTCACCCCTTCCTCTCTCTCTGTTCAGTTGTTCTTCTCTCACCCCCCCTTCTCTCTCTCTGTTCAGTTGTTCTTCTCTCACCCCTTCCTCTCTCTGTTCAGTTGTTCTTCTCTCACCCCCTTCCTCTCTCTGTTCAGTTGTTCTTCTCTCACCCCTTCCCCCTTCCTCTCTCTGTTCAGTTGTTCTTCTCTCACACCCTTCCTCTCTCTGTTCAGTTGTTCTTCTCTCACCCTCCTCTCTCTCTGTTCAGTTGTTCTTCTCTCACCCCCTTCCTCTCTCTGTTCAGTTGTTCTTATCTCACCCCTTCCTCTCTCTCTCTGTTCAGTTGTTCTTCTCTCACCCCTTCCTCTCTCTCTCTGTTCAGTTGTTCTTCTCTCACCTCCTTCCTCTCTCTCTGTTCAGTTGTTCTTCTCTCACCCCCTTCCTCTCTCTCTGTTCAGTTGTTCTTCTCTCACCCCTTCCTCTCTCTCTCTGTTCAGTTGTTCTTCTCTCACCCCTTCCTCTCTCTCTCTGTTCAGTTGTTCTTCTCTCACCCCTTCCTCTCTCTCTGTTTAGTTGTTCTTCTCTCACCCCCTTCCTCTCTCTGTTCAGTTGCTCTTCTCTCACCCCTTCCTCTCTCTCTGTTCAGTTGGTCTTCTCTCACCCCTTCCTCTCTCTGTTCAGTTGTTCTTCTCTCACCCCTTCCTCTCTCTGTTCAGTTGCTCTTCTCTCACCCCTTCCTCTCTCTCTGTTCAGTTGTTCTTCTCTCACCCCCTTCCTCTCTCTCTGTTCAGTTGTTCTTCTCTCACCCCCTTCCTCTCTCTCTCTCTGTTCAGTTGTTATTCTCTCACCCCCTTCCTCTCTCTCTCTCCGTTCAGTTGTTCTTCTCTCACCCCCTTCCTCTCTCTCTGTTCAGTTGTTCTTCTCTCACCCCCTTCCTCTCTCTGTTCAGTTGCTCTTCTCTCACCCCTTCCTATCTCTCTGTTCAGTTGTTCTTCTCTCACCCCTTCTTATCTCTCTGTTCAGTTGTTCTTCTCTCACCCCCTTCCTCTCTCTGTTCAGTTGTTCTTCTCTCACCCCCTTCCTCTCTCTCTGTTCAGTTGTTCTTCTCTCACCCCCTTCCTGTTCAGTTGTTCTCTCTCTCTCTCTCTGTTCAGTTGTTCTTCTCTCACCCCCTTCCTCTCTCTGTTCAGTTGTTCTTCTCTCACCCCCTTCCTCTCTCTGTTCAGTTGTTCTTCTCTCACACCCTTCCTCTCTCTGTTCAGTTGTTCTTCTCTCACCCTCCTCTCTCCCTGTTCAGTTGTTCTTCTCTCACCCCCTTCCTCTCTCTGTTCAGTTGTTCTTATCTCACCCCTTCCTCTCTCTCTCTGTTCAGTTGTTCTTCTCTCACCCCTTCCTCTCTCTCTCTGTTCAGCTGTTCTTCTCTCACCCCCTTCCTCTCTCTCTGTTCAGTTGTTCTTCTCTCACCCCTTCCTCTCTCTCTGTTCAGTTGTTCTTCTCTCACCCCTTCCTCTCTCTCTCTGTTCAGTTGTTCTTCTCTCACCCCTTCCTCTCTCTCTGTTCAGTTGTTCTTCTCTCACCCCCTTCCTCTCTCTGTTCAGTTGCTCTTCTCTCACCCCTTCCTCTCTCTCTGTTCAGTTGGTCTTCTCTCACCCCTTCCTCTCTCTGTTCAGTTGTTCTTCTCTCACCCCTTCCTCTCTCTGTTCAGTTGCTCTTCTCTAACCCCTTCCTCTCTCTCTGTTCAGTTGTTCTTCTCTCACCCCCTCTCTCTCTCTCTGTTCAGTTGTTATTCTCTCACCCCCTTCCTCTCTCTCTGTTCAGTTGTTCTTCTCTCACCCCCTTCCTCTCTCTCTCTCTGTTCAGTTGTTATTCTCTCACCCCCTTCCTCTCTCTCTCTCTCCGTTCAGTTGTTCTTCTCTCACCCCTTCCTCTCTCTCTGTTCAGTTGTTCTTCTCTCACCCCCTTCCTCTCTCTGTTCAGTTGCTCTTCTCTCACCCCTTCCTATCTCTCTGTTCAGTTGTTCTTCTCTCACCCCTTCTTATCTCTCTGTTCAGTTGTTCTTCTCTCACCCCTTCCTCTCTCTGTTCAGTTGTTCTTCTCTCACCCCTTCCTCTCTCTCTGTTCAGTTGTTCTTCTCTCACCCCTTCCTCTCTCTCTCTCTCTGTTCAGTTGTTCTTCTCTCACCCCCTTCCTCTCTCTGTTCAGTTGTTCTTCTCTCACCCCCTTCCTCTCTCTGTTCAGTTGTTCTTCTCTCACCCCTTCCTCTCTCTGTTCAGTTGTTCTTCTCTCACACCCTTCCTCTCTCTGTTCAATTGTTCTTCTCTCACCCTCCTCTCTCTCTGTTCAGTTGTTCTTCTCTCACCCCCTTACTCTCTCTGTTCAGTTGTTCTTCTCTCACCCCCTTCCTCTCTCTGTTCAGTTGTTCTTCTCTCACCCCCTTCCTCTCTCTGTTCAGTTGTTCTTCTCTCACACCCTTCCTCTCTCTGTTCAGTTGTTCTTCTCTCACCCTCCTCTCTCCCTGTTCAGTTGTTCTTCTCTCACCCCCTTCCTCTCTCTGTTCAGTTGTTCTTATCTCACCCCTTCCTCTCTCTCTCTGTTCAGTTGTTCTTCTCTCACCCCTTCCTCTCTCTCTCTGTTCAGCTGTTCTTCTCTCACCTCCTTCCTCTCTCTCTGTTCAGTTGTTCTTCTCTCACCCCCTTCCTCTCTCTCTGTTCAGTTGTTCTTCTCTCACCCCTTCCTCTCTCTCTCTGTTCAGTTGTTCTTCTCTCACCCCTTCCTCTCTCTCTCTGTTCAGTTGTTCTTCTCTCACCCCTTCCTCTCTCTGTTCAGTTGTTCTTCTCTCACCCCTTCCTCTCTCTGTTCAGTTGCTCTTCTCTCACCCCTTCCTCTCTCTCTGTTCAGTTGTTCTTCTCTCACCCCTTCCTCTCTCTGTTCAGTTGCTCTTCTCTCACCCCTTCCTCTCTCTGTTCAGTTGTTCTTCTCTCACCCCCTTCCTCTCTCTCTCTCTGTTCAGTTGTTCTTCTCTCACCCCCTTCCTCTCTCTCTCTCTCTGTTCAGTTGTTCTTCTCTCACCCCCTTCCTCTCTCTCTGTTCAGTTGTTCTTCTCTCACCCCCTTCCTCTCTCTGTTCAGTTGCTCTTTCTCACCCCTCATCCCCAGTTGTTTCCTCTCTCTCTGTTCAGTTGTTCTTCTCTCACCCCTTCCTCTCTCTGTTCAGTTGTTCTTCTCTCACCCCTTCTCTCTCTGTTCAGTTGTTCTTCTCTCACCCCCCCTTCTCTCTCTCTGTTCAGTTGTTCTTCTCTCACCCCCTTTCCTCTCTCTGTTCAGTTGTTCTTCTCTCACCCCCTTCCTCTCTCTGTTCAGTTGTTCTTCTCTCACCCCTTCCTCTCTCTGTTCAGTTGTTCTTCTCTCACCCCTTCCTCTCTCTGTTCAGTTGTTCTTCTCTCACCCTTCCTCTCTCTGTTCAGTTGTTCTTCTCTCACCCCTTACTCTCTCTGTTCAGTTGTTCTTCTCTCACCCCTTCCTCTCTCTGTTCAGTTGTTCTTCTCTCACCCCTTCCTCTCTCTGTTCAGTTGTTCTTCTCTCACCCCCCCTCTCTGTTCAGTTGTTCTTCTCTCACACCCTTCTCTCTCTCTGTTCAGTTGTTCTTCTCTCACCCCTCCCTGTTCAGTTGTTCTTCTCTCACCCCTTCCTCTGTCTGTTCAGTTGTTCTTATCTCACCCCTTCCTCTCTCTCTCTGTTCAGTTGTTCTTCTCTCACCCCTTCTCTCTCTCTCTGTTCAGTTGTTCTTCTCTCACCTCCTTCCTCTCTCTCTGTTCAGTTGTTCTTCTCTCACCCCCTTCCTCTCTCTCTGTTCAGTTGTTCTTCTCTCACCCCCCTTCCTCTCTCTCTGTTCAGTTGTTCTTCTCTCACCCCTTCCTCTCTCTCTGTTCAGTTGTTCTTCTCTCACCCCTTCCTCTCTCTGTTCAGTTGTTCTTCTCTCACCCCCTTCCTCCCCAGTTGCTCTTCCTCTCTCTGTTCAGTTGTTCTTCTCTCTCTCCAGTTGTTCTTCTCACCCCTTCCTCTCTCTGTTCAGTTGTTCTTCTCTCACCCCTTCCTCTCTCTCTGTTCAGTTGTTCTTCTCTCACCCCCTTCTCTCTCTCTGTTCAGTTGTTCTTCTCTCACCCCTTCCTCTCTCTCTCTCTGTTCAGTTGTTCTTCTCTCACCCCTTCTTCTCTCTCTGTTCAGTTGTTCTTCTCTCTGTTCTCACCCCCTTCCCTCTCTCTGTTCAGTTGTTCTTCTCTCACCCCCTTCCTCTCTCTCTGTTCAGTTGTTCTTCTCTCACCCCCTTCCTCTCTCTCTCTCTCTGTTCAGTTGTTCTTCTCTCACCCCCTTCCTCTCTCTGTTCAGTTGTTCTTCTCTCACCCCCTTCCTCTCTCTGTTCAGTTGTTCTTCTCTCACACCCTTCCTCTCTCTGTTCAGTTGTTCTTCTCTCACCCTCCTCTCTCTCTGTTCAGTTGTTCTTCTCTCACCCCCTTCCTCTCTCTGTTCAGTTGTTCTTCTCTCACCCCTTCCTCTCTCTCTGTTCAGTTGTTCTTCTCTCACCCCTTCCTCTCTCTCTCTGTTCAGTTGTTCTTCTCTCACCCCCTTTCTCTCTCTCTGTTCAGTTGTTCTTCTCTCACCCCCTTCCTCTCTCTCTGTTCAGTTGTTCTTCTCTCACCCCTTCCTCTCTCTCTCTGTTCAGTTGTTCTTCTCTCACCCCTTCCTCTCTCTCTGTTCAGTTGTTCTTCTCTCACCCCTTCCTCTCTCTGTTCAGTTGTTCTTCTCTCACCCCTTCTCTCTCTGTTCAGTTGTTCTTCTCTCACCCCTTCCTCTCTCTGTTCAGTTGTTCTTCTCTCACCCCTTCCTCTCTCTGTTCAGTTGCTCTTCTCTCACCCCTTCCTCTCTCTCTGTTCAGTTGTTCTTCTCTCACCCCCCTCTCTCTCTCTCTGTTCAGTTGTTATTCTCTCACCCCTTCCTCTCTCTCTGTTCAGTTGTTCTTCTCTCACCCCTTCCTCTCTCTCTCTCTGTTCAGTTGTTATTCTCTCACCCCTTCCTCTCTCTCTCTCTGTTCAGTTGTTCTTCTCTCACCCCCTTCCTCTCTCTCTGTTCAGTTGTTCTTCTCTCACCCCCTTCCTCTCTCTGTTCAGTTGCTCTTCTCTCACCCCTTCCTATCTCTCTGTTCAGTTGTTCTTCTCTCACCCCTTCTTATCTCTCTGTTCAGTTGTTCTTCTCTCACCCCCTTCCTCTCTCTGTTCAGTTGTTCTTCTCTCACCCCTTCCTCTCTCTCTGTTCAGTTGTTCTTCTCTCACCCCCTTCCCCTCTCTCTCTCTCTGTTCAGTTGTTCTTCTCTCACCCCCTTACTCTCTCTGTTCAGTTGTTCTTCTCTCACCCCTTCCTCTCTCTGTTCAGTTGTTCTTCTCTCACACCCTTCCTCTCTCTGTTCAATTGTTCTTCTCTCACCCTCCTCTCTCTCTGTTCAGTTGTTCTTCTCTCACCCCCTTCCTCTCTCTCTGTTCAGTTGTTCTTCTCTCACCCCCTTCCTCTCTCTCTCTCTCTCTCTCTCTCTCTCTCTCTCTCTCTCTCTCTCTCTCTCTCTCTCTCTCTCTCTCCAGTGGTGTGTGTATGTGGTTTGTGCGTCCTGCTGTCCCAAGCGATAGACGCTATACAGCGGCAGGAGATCTGGAGCATGGTGTGTGTGTCCATCGTAGCCTTCATCCTCCTGGTCCTCGTCATCGTCATCTGGAGGCATCCACAGAACCAAGCCAAGGCTGCTTTCATGGTGAGAAGCACTGTCGGAAGATGGACACCTGCATATAAAGAACGTTAATCACAAGCTGTCCAAACATCGCTGATTAGAGGACATTATCACAGGCTATTGAAACATCGCTGACTAGAGGACATTATCACAGGCTATTGAAACATCGCTGACTAGAGGACATTATCACAGGCTATTCAAACATTGCTGATTATAGGACATTATCACAGGCTATTGAAACATAGCTGATTCGAGGACATTATCACAGGCTGTCCAAACATCGCTGATTAGAGGACATTATCACAGGCTATTGAAACATTGCTGACTAGAGGACATTATCACAGGCTTTTGAAACATCGCTGACTAGAGGACATTATCACAGGCTATTGAAACATTGCTGATTAGAGGACATTATCACAGGCTATACAAACATCGCTGATTAGAGGACATTATCACAGGCTATTGAAACATCGCTGATTAGAGGACATTATCACAGGCTGTCCAAACATCGCTGATTAGAGGACATTATCACAGGCTATACAAACATCGCTGATTAGAGGACATTATCACAGGCTGTCCAAACATCGCTGATTAGAGGACATTATCACAGGTTATACAAACATCGCTGATTAGAGGACATTATCACAGGCTATACAAACATCGCTGATTAGAGGACATTATCACAGGCTGTCCAAACATCGCTGATTAGAGGACATTATCACAGGCTGTCCAAACATCGCTGATTAGAGGACATTATCACAGGCTATACAAACATCGCTGATTCACAAATATTATCAAGATTGATCAGATGCAGCCTAACAGATCGTAATATCAATCATGTTTGAACTCCAGAACGTTTACCTTTGGGCCCGGGACCCTGTGTGGTACATTGTTTGTGTCTTTATGTTGACATTACAGTAGAGTTCTCTTACCCCCTGCCGTCTGCTCTCAGGTGCCCTTCCTGCCCGTGCTGCCGGTAGTTAGTGTGTTCGTCAACGTCTACCTGATGGTGCAGTTAGGACGAGACACCTGGATGAGATACGCCATCTGGATGGCCGTAGGTAAGTTCTCTACCCAACACTTCTCTACCCAATTATACATGCCACAAGCACTAAACTGGGAGGCTGGTGGGGATGGATGAGTCATTTTCTATCTATCTGACCTGATATCAATAGGAGTGTGGGTTGTTTAAAGTTGGTTGGAGGCTATACAGGATGTCAGAGGGTTGAGGCGGGGTTCTCTCGGATCTCTCTCTCTGATCTCTCTCTCTGATCTCTCTCTGATCTCTCTCTCTGATCTCTCTCTCTGATCTCTCTCTCTGTCTCTGTATGTCTGTCTGTAGGGTTCCTCATCTACTTTGGTTATGGGATCCGTAACAGTGTTCAGAAGCAGAGGAACCAGACCCGCCAGGTGGAGATTGAGACCATCAGCGGTGTGATGAAGAAGGAGGCCTTCAAAGAAGACAGATTCTGAGGCTGAGTGGAAAGGACAACACAGGAGTGGAGAGAAGAGGAGAGGAGAAGAGAGGACATAGGAGCGAGAGACAGGACAAGACTGGAGCTGACAGGACAGGACAAGACAGGGACTGCAGCTGACAGGACAGGACGGGAGCTGACAAGACAGAGGAGGTCTGGAGAGAGAGATATTTACTGTCACTTTTTATTGTTTATTTCACTTTTGTTTATCTATTTCACTTGCTTTGGCAATGTAAACATACTGTATGTTTCCCATGCCAATAAAGCCCCTTGAATTGAATCGAGAGATTTAGAGAGAGAGATATTCTGATGTTACATTGTGTATTTAAGAGAATTCCTGTCTATTGTAAAACGAAAGGCTGGTTTATACTGTCTGTACACTAGAATTCAACAAGTGTTGACATTTTTCAGAATAGTCCTGCTCTTCAACTGTTTATGCTAGTCATCAAAAGCAGCAAGGGACCTTCATCAAAAAAAGTTCTTCAACTTTTTACCTTTATTTATTTAACCAGGCAAGTGAGTTAAGAACTAATTCTTATTTTCAATGACAGCCTAGGAACAGTGGGTTAACTGCCTGTTCATGGGCAGAATGACAGATTTGTACCTTGTCAGCTCAGGGCTTTGAACTTGCAACCTTCCGGTCCAACACTATAACCACTTGGCTACCCTGCCGCCCCGCTGTTTTTAACTTATTCTACTACCATAAAAATTAATAGTGGACAGCTGAAGCAAACACCACAATGTTTTCTTCAGGAAAATTGCCCTACTACGTTTATATAGAGTATGTTGGAGTCCATTCAACCAGTTGGAGTTGGAGTTCATTAAACCAGTTGGAGTCCATTCAACCAGTTCGAGTTGGAGTTCATTAAACCAGTTGGAGTTCATTAAACCAGTTGGAGTTCATTAAACCAGTTGGAGTTGGAGTCCATTCAACCAGTTGGAGTTGGAGTCCATTCAACCAGTTGGAGTTGGAGTCCATTCAACCAGTTGGAGTTGGAGTTCATTCAACCAGTTGGAGTCCATTCAACCAGTTGGAGTTGGAGTTCATTCAACCAGTTGGAGTCCATTCAACCAGTTGGAGTTGGAGTCCATTCAACCAGTTGGAGTTGGAGTCCATTCAACCAGTTGGAGTTGGAGTTCATTCAACCAGTTGGACTTCATTAAACCAGTTGGAGTTGGAGTCCATTCAACCAGTTGGAGTCCATTCAACCAGTTGGAGTTGGAGTCCATTCAACCAGTTGGAGTTGGAGTCCATTCAACCAGTTGGAGTTCATTAAACCAGTTGGACTTCATTAAACCAGTTGGAGTTCATTAAACCAGTTGGAGTTGGAGTCCATTCAACCAGTTGGACTTGGAGTCCATTAAACCAGTTGGAGTTGGAGTCCATTCAACCAGTTGGAGTTCATTAAACCAGTTGGAGTTCATTCAACCAGTTGGAGTTGGAGTCCATTCAACCAGTTGGAGTTGGAGTCCATTCAACCAGTTGGAGTTGGAGTCCATTAAACCAGTTGGAGTTGGAGTCCATTCAACCAGTTGGAGTTCATTAAACCAGTTGGAGTTCATTAAACCAGTTGGAGTTCATTAAACCAGTTGGAGTTCATTCAACCAGTTGGAGTTCATTAAACCAGTTGGAGTTCATTAAACCAGTTGGAGTTGGAGTTCAATAAACCAGTTAGAGTTCATTAAACCAGTTGGAGTTCATTGAACCAGTTGGAGTTCATTCAACCAGTTGGAGTTCATTAAACCAGTTGGAGTTCATTAAACCAGTTGGAGTTCATTAAACCAGTTGGAGTTCATTAAACCAGTTGGAGTTCATTAAACCAGTTGGAGTTGGAGTTCATTAAACCAGTTGGACTTCATTAAACCAGTTGGAGTTCATTAAACCAGTTGGAGTTCATTAAACCAGTTGGACTTCATTAAACCAGTTGGACTTCATTAAACCAGTTGGAGTTGGAGTTCATTAAACCAGTTGGACTTCATTAAACCAGTTGGAGTCCATTCAACCAGTTGGAGTTGGAGTTCATTAAACCAGTTGGAGTTGGAGTCCATTCAACCAGTTGGAGTTCATTCAACCAGTTGGAGTTGGAGTCCATTCAACCAGTTGGAGTTGGAGTTCATTCAACCAGTTGGAGTTGGAGTTCATTCAATCAGTTGGAGTTCATTCAACCAGTTGGAGTTCATTCAACCAGTTGGAGTTCATTCAACCAGTTGGAGTTGGAGTTCATTCAACTAGTTGGAGTTCATTAAACCAGTTGGAGTTCATTCAACCAGTTGGAGTTCATTCAACCAGTTGGAGTTGGAGTCCATTCAACCAGTTGGAGTTGGAGTCCATTCAACCAGTTGGAGTTGGAGACCATTCAACCAGTTGGAGTTCATTAAACCAGTTGAACTTCATTAAACCAGTTGGAGTTCATTAAACCAGTTGGAGTCCATTCAACCAGTTGGAGTCCATTCAACCAGTTGGAGTCCATTCAACCAGTTGGAGTTGGAGTCCATTCAACCAGTTGGAGTTGGAGTCCATTCAACCAGTTGGAGTTGGAGTCCATTCAACCAGTTGGAGTCCATTCAACCAGTTGGAGTTGGAGTCCATTCAACCAGTTGGAGTTGGAGTCCATTCAACCAGTTGGAGTTCATTAAACCAGTTGGACTTCATTAAACCAGTTGGAGTTCATTAAACCAGTTGGAGTTGGAGTCCATTCAACCAGTTGGACTTGGAGTCCATTAAACCAGTTGGAGTTGGAGTCCATTCAACCAGTTGGAGTTCATTAAACCAGTTGGAGTTCATTCAACCAGTTGGAGTTGGAGTCCATTCAACCAGTTGGAGTTGGAGTCCATTCAACCAGTTGGAGTTGGAGTCCATTAAACCAGTTGGAGTTGGAGTCCATTCAACCAGTTGGAGTTGGAGTCCATTAAACCAGTTGGAGTTGGAGTCCATTCAACCAGTTGGAGTTCATTAAACCAGTTGGAGTTCATTAAACCAGTTGGAGTTCATTAAACCAGTTGGAGTTCATTCAACCAGTTGGAGTTCATTAAACCAGTTGGAGTTCATTAAACCAGTTGGAGTTGGAGTTCAATAAACCAGTTAGAGTTCATTAAACCAGTTGGAGTTCATTGAACCAGTTGGAGTTCATTCAACCAGTTGGAGTTCATTAAACCAGTTGGAGTTCATTAAACCAGTTGGAGTTCATTAAACCAGTTGGAGTTCATTAAACCAGTTGGAGTTCATTAAACCAGTTGGAGTTGGAGTTCATTAAACCAGTTGGACTTCATTAAACCAGTTGGAGTTCATTAAACCAGTTGGAGTTCATTAAACCAGTTGGAGTTCATTAAACCAGTTGGAGTTCATTAAACCAGTTGGACTTCATTAAACCAGTTGGAGTTGGAGTTCATTAAACCAGTTGGACTTCATTAAACCAGTTGGAGTTCATTCAACCAGTTGGAGTTTGAGTTCATTAAACCAGTTGGACTTCATTAAACCAGTTGGACTTCATTAAACCAGTTGGAGTTCATTCAACCAGTTGGAGTTGGAGTCCATTCAACCAGTTGGAGTTGGAGTCCATTCAACCAGTTGGAGTTGGAGTCCATTCAACCAGTTGGAGTTGGAGTCCATTCAACCAGTTGGAGTTGGAGTTCATTCAACCAGTTGGAGTCCATTCAACCAGTTGGAGTTGGAGTTCATTCAACCAGTTGAGTCCATTCAACCAGTTGGAGTTCATTCAACCAGTTGGAGTTGGAGTCCATTCAACCAGTTGGAGTTGGAGTTCATTCAACCAGTTGGAGTTGGAGTTCATTCAATCAGTTGGAGTTCATTCAACCAGTTGGAGTTCATTCAACCAGTTGGAGTTCATTCAACCAGTTGGAGTTGGAGTTCATTCAACCAGTTGGAGTTCATTAAACCAGTTGGAGTTCATTAAACCAGTTGGAGTTCATTCAACCAGTTGGAGTTCATTCAACCAGTTGGAGTTCATTCAACCAGTTGGAGTTGGAGTCCATTCAACCAGTTGGAGTTGGAGTCCATTCAACCAGTTGGAGTTGGAGACCATTCAACCAGTTGGAGTTCATTAAACCAGTTGAACTTCATTAAACCAGTTGGAGTTCATTAAACCAGTTGGAGTTCATTCAACCAGTTGGAGTTCATTAAACCAGTTGGAGTTCATTAAACCAGTTGGACTTCATTAAACCAGTTGGAGTTGGAGTCCATTCAACCAGTTGGAGTACATTCAACCAGTTGGAGTCCATTCAACCAGTTGGAGTCCATTCAACCAGTTGGAGTTGGAGTCCATTCAACCAGTTGGAGTTGGAGTCCATTCAACCAGTTGGAGTTGGAGTCCATTCAACCAGTTGGAGTCCATTCAACCAGTTGGAGTTGGAGTCCATTCAACCAGTTGGAGTTCATTAAACCAGTTGGACTTCATTAAACCAGTTGGAGTTCATTAAACCAGTTGGAGTTCATTCAACCAGTTGGAGTTGGAGTCCATTCAACCAGTTGGAGTTGGAGTCCATTCAACCAGTTGGAGTTGGAGTTCATTCAACCAGTTGGAGTCCATTCAACCAGTTGGAGTTGGAGTTCATTCAACCAGTTGGAGTCCATTCAACTAGTTGGAGTTCATTCAACCAGTTGGAGTTGGAGTCCATTCAACCAGTTGGAGTTGGAGTTCATTCAACCAGTTGGAGTTGGAGTTCATTCAATCAGTTGGAGTTCATTCAACCAGTTGGAGTTCATTCAACCAGTTGGAGTTCATTCAACCAGTTGGAGTTGGAGTTCATTCAACCAGTTGGAGTTCATTAAACCAGTTGGAGTTCATTCAACCAGTTGGAGTTCATTCAACCAGTTGGAGTTCATTCAACCAGTTGGAGTTGGAGTCCATTCAACCAGTTGGAGTTGGAGTCCATTCAACCAGTTGGAGTTGGAGACCATTCAACCAGTTGGAGTTCATTAAACCAGTTGAACTTCATTAAACCAGTTGGAGTTCATTAAACCAGTTGGAGTTCATTAAACCAGTTGGAGTACATTCAACCAGTTGGAGTTCATTAAACCAGTTGGAGTCCATTCAACCAGTTGGAGTTGGAGTCCATTCAACCAGTTGGAGTTGGAGTCCATTCAACCAGTTGGAGTTGGAGTCCAAACCAGTTGGAGTTGGAGTCCATTAAACCAGTTGGAGTTCATTCAACCAGTTGGAGTTGAACTTCATTAAACCAGTTGGAGTTCATTAAACCAGTTGGAGTTCATTAAACCAGTTGGAGTACATTCAACCAGTTGGAGTTCATTAAACATTTACATTTACATTTAAGTCATTTAGCTAAACCAGTTGGAGTCCATTCAACCAGTTGGAGTTGGAGTCCATTCAACCAGTTGGAGTCCATTCAGTTGGAGTTGGAGTCCATTCAACCAGTTGGAGTCCATTCAACCAGTTGGAGTTGGAGTTCAACCAGTTAAACCAGTTGGACTTCATTAAACCAGTTGGAGTCCATTCAACCAGTTGGATTGGAGACCATTCAACCAGTTGGAGTTCATTAAACCAGTTGGAGTTCATTAAACCAGTTGGACTTCATTAAACCAGTTGGAGTTGGAGTCATTAAACCAGTTGGACTTCATTCAGTTGGAGTCCATTCAACCAGTTGGAGTTGGAGTCCATTCAACCAGTTGGAGTTCATTCAACCAGTTGGAGTTGGAGTTCATTCAACCAGTTGGAGTTCATTCAGTTCAAACCAGTTGGAGTTCATTCAACCAGTTGGAGTTGGAGTTCATTCAACCAGTTGGAGTTCATTAAACCAGTTGGAGTTCATTAAACCATTGGACTTCATTCAACCAGTTGGAGTTCATTCAACCAGTTGGAGTTGGAGCCCATTCAACCAGTTGGAGTTGGAGTCCATTCAACCAGTTGGAGTTGGAGACCATTCAGAGTCCATTCAACCAGTTGGAGTTCATTAAACAAGTTGAACTTCATTAAACCAGTTGAGTTCATTAAACCAGTTGGAGTTCATTCAACCAGTTGGAGTTCATTCAACCAGTTGGAGTTCATTCAACCAGTTGGAGTTCATTAAACCAGTTGGAGTTCATTAAACCAGTTGGAGTTGGAGTTCCATTCAACCAGTTGGAGTCCATTCAACCAGTTGGAGTCCATTCAACCAGTTGGAGTTGGAGTCCATTCAACAGTTGGAGTTGGAGTCCATTGGAGTTGGAGTCCATTCAACCAGTTGGAGTTGGAGTTCATTCAACCAGTTGGAGTTGGAGTCCATTCAACCAGTTGGAGTCCATTCAACCAGTTGAGTTGGAGTTCATTCAACCAGTTGGAGTTGGAGTCCATTCAACCAGTTGGAGTTCATTAAACCAGTTGGACTTCATTAAACCAGTTGAGTTCATTAAGTTGGAGTTCATTCCAGTTGGAGTTGGAGTCCATTCAACCAGTTGGAGTCCATTCAACCAGTTGGAGTTCATTGGAGTTCATTCAACCAGTTGGAGTTCATTAAACCAGTTGGAGTTCATTCAACCAGTTGAGTTCATTAAACCAGTTGGAGTTCATTCAACCAGTTGGAGTTGGAGTCCATTCAACCAGTTGGAGTTCATTCAACCAGTTGGAGTTGGAGTCCATTCAACCAGTTGGATTCCATTCAACCAGTTGGAGTCCATTCAACCAGTTGGAGTTGGAGTCCATTCAACCAGTTGGAGTTCATTCAACCAGTTGGAGTTGTCCATTCAACCAGTTCATTCATTAAACCAGTTGGAGTTGGAGTTCATTCAACCAGTTGGAGTTCATTAAACCAGTTGGAGTTCATTAAACCAGTTGGAGTTGGAGTTCATTCAACCAGTTGGAGTCCATTCAACCAGTTGGAGTTGGATTCATTCAACCAGTTGGAGTTGGAGTCCAGTTGGAGTTCATCCATTCAACCAGTTGGAGTTCATTAAACCAGTTGGAGTTCATCAGTTGGAGTTCATTCAGTTGGAATTCAACCAGTTGGAGTTTCATTCAACCAGTTGGAGTTGGAGGGTTGGAGTTCATTCAACCAGTTGGAGTTCAGTTTCCATTCAACCAGTTGGAGTTCATTCAACCAGTTGGAGTTCATTCAACCAGTTGGAGTTGGAGTCCATTCAACCAGTTGGAGTTGGAGTCCATTCAACCAGTTGGAGTTGAGACCATTCAACCAGTTGGAGTTCATTAAACCAGTTGAATTCATTAAACCAGTTGAGTTCATTAAACCAGTTGGAGTTCATTAAACCAGTTGGAGTTCATTAAACCATTCAACCAGTTGGAGTTCATTAAACCAGTTGGAGTCCATTCAGTTGGAGTCCAAACCAGTTGGAGTTTCATTCAACCAGTTGGAGTTGGAGTCCATTCAACCAGTTGGAGTCCATTCAACCAGTTGGAGTTGGAGTCCATTCAACCAGTTGGAGTTGGAGTTCATTCAACCAGTTGGACTTCATTAAACCAGTTGGAGTTGGAGTCCATTCAACCAGTTGGAGTTGGAGACCATTCAACCAGTTGGAGTTCATTAAACCAGTTGGAGTTCATTAAACCAGTTGGACTTCATTAAACCAGTTGGAGTTGGAGTCCATTCAACCAGTTGGACTTCATTCAACCAGTTGGAGTTGGAGTCCATTCAACCAGTTGGAGTTGGAGTTCATTCAACCAGTTGGAGTTGGAGTTCATTCAATCAGTTGGAGTTCATTCAACCAGTTGGAGTTCATTCAACCAGTTGGAGTTCATTCAACCAGTTGGAGTTGGAGTTCATTCAACCAGTTGGAGTTCATTAAACCAGTTGGAGTTCATTAAACCAGTTGGAGTTCATTCAACCAGTTGGAGTTCATTCAACCAGTTGGAGTTGGAGTCCATTCAACCAGTTGGAGTTGGAGTCCATTCAACCAGTTGGAGTTGGAGACCATTCAACCAGTTGGAGTTCATTAAACCAGTTGAACTTAATTAAACCAGTTGGAGTTCATTAAACCAGTTGGAGTTCATTAAACCAGTTGGAGTTCATTAAACCAGTTGGAGTTCATTAAACCAGTTGGAGTTCATTAAACCAGTTGGACTTCATTAAACCAGTTTTGGAGTCCATTCAACCAGTTGGCATTAAACCAGTTGGAGTCCATTCAACCAGTTGAGTCCATTGAGTTGGAGTCCATTCAACCAGTTGGAGTTGGAGTCCATTCAACCAGTTGGAGTTGGAGTCCATTCAACCAGTTGGAGTCCATTCAACCAGTTGGAGTTGGAGTCCATTCAACCAGTTGGAGTTGGAGTTCATTCAACCAGTTGGACTTCATTAAACCAGTTGGAGTTGCAGTCCATTCAACCAGTTGGAGTTGGAGACCATTCAACCAGTTGGAGTTCATTAAACCAGTTGGAGTTCATTAAACCAGTTGGACTTCATTAAACCAGTTGGAGTTGGAGTCCATTCAACCAGTTGGACTTCATTCAACCAGTTCAACCAGGAGTCCATTCAACCAGTTGGAGTTGGAGTCCATTCAACCAGTTGGTCCATTCAACCAGTTGGAGTTGGAGTCCAGTTGGAGTTCATTCAACCAGTTGGAGTTGGAGTTCATTCAATCAGTTGGAGTTCATTCAATCAGTTGGAGTTCATTCAACCAGTTGGAGTTCATTCAACCAGTTGGAGTTCATTCAACCAGTTGGAGTTGGAGTTCATTCAACCAGTTGGAGTTCATTAAACCAGTTGGAGTTCATTAAACCAGTTGGACTTCATTCAACCAGTTGGAGTTCATTCAACCAGTTGGAGTTGGAGTCCATTCAACCAGTTGGAGTTGGAGTCCATTCAACCAGTTGGAGTTGGAGACCATTCAACCAGTTGGAGTTCATTAAACAAGTTGAACTTCATTAAACCAGTTGGAGTTCATTAAACCAGTTGGAGTTCATTCAACCAGTTGGAGTTCATTAAACCAGTTGGAGTTCATTAAACCAGTTGGAGTTCATTAAACCAGTTGGACTTCATTAAACCAGTTGGAGTTGGAGTCCATTCAACCAGTTGGAGTCCATTCAACCAGTTGGAGTCCATTCAACCAGTTGGAGTCCATTCAACCAGTTGGAGTTGGAGTCCATTCAACCAGTTGGAGTTGGAGTCCATTCAACCAGTTGGAGTTGGAGTCCATTCAACCAGTTGGAGTCCATTCAACCAGTTGGAGTTGGAGTCCATTCAACCAGTTGGAGTTGGAGTCCATTCAACCAGTTGGAGTTCATTAAACCAGTTGGACTTCATTAAACCAGTTGGAGTTCATTAAACCAGTTGGAGTTGGAGTCCATTCAACCAGTTGGACTTGGAGTCCATTAAACCAGTTGGAGTTGGAGTCCATTCAACCAGTTGGAGTTCATTAAACCAGTTGGACTTCATTAAACCAGTTGGAGTTGGAGTCCATTCAACCAGTTGGAGTTCATTCAACCAGTTGGAGTTCATTCAACCAGTTGGAGTTGGAGTCCATTCAACCAGTTGGAGTTGGAGTCCATTCAACCAGTTGGAGTCCATTCAACCAGTTGGAGTTGGAGTCCATTCAACCAGTTGGAGTTGGAGTCCATTCAACCAGTTGGAGTTCATTAAACCAGTTGGACTTCATTAAACCAGTTGGAGTTCATTAAACCAGTTGGAGTTGGAGTCCATTCAACCAGTTGGACTTGGAGTCCATTAAACCAGTTGGAGTTGGAGTCCATTCAACCAGTTGGAGTTCATTAAACAAGTTGGACTTCATTAAACCAGTTGGAGTTGGAGTCCATTCAACCAGTTGGAGTTCATTCAACCAGTTGGAGTTCATTCAACCAGTTGGAGTTGGAGTTTATTCAACCAGTTGGAGTTGGAGTCCATTCAACCAGTTGGAGTTGGAGTCCATTAAACCAGTTGGAGTTGGAGTCCATTCAACCAGTTGGAGTTGGAGTCCATTAAACCAGTTGGAGTTGGAGTCCATTCAACCAGTTGGAGTTCATTAAACCAGTTGGAGTTGGAGTCCATTCAACCAGTTGGAGTTGGAGTCCATTCAACCAGTTGGAGTTGGAGTCCATTCAACCAGTTGGAGTTCATTAAACCAGTTGGAGTTCATTCAACCAGTTGGAGTTCATTAAACCAGTTGGAGTTCATTCAACCAGTTGGAGTTGGAGTTCATTCAACCAGTTGGAGTTGGAGTCCATTCAACCAGTTGGAGTCCATTAAACCAGTTGGAGTTGGAGTCCATTCAACCAGTTGGAGTTCATTAAACCAGTTGGAGTTCATTCAACCAGTTGGAGTTCATTCAACCAGTTGGAGTTCATTCAACCAGTTGGATTCCATTCAACCAGTTGGAGTTCATTAAACCAGTTGGAGTTGGAGTCCATTCAACCAGTTGGAGTTGGAGTCCATTCAACCAGTTGGAGTTCATTAAACCAGTTGGAGTTGGAGTCCATTCAACCAGTTGGAGTTGGAGTCCATTCAACCAGTTGGAGTTGGAGACCATTCAACCAGTTGGAGTTGAGCTTTCTGTTTTTTCTAACATGTGACTGATGGTGTGACTGTGACTGACATTGTGTTAAAGTTCACATACTCACTGCTTTTCCCTAATTGTCATGGTCCTGCCAATAATAGATGAAGCAAGTGAGTTTTGAATCAGAGAAAGATGTCTTTCTCCATTTCTTAGGATGCAGTTTTTATACATGTATTATAACGTTAACACGTGTACATATAGAATGTCCATATGATGAAGAATCGTATGTTGAATTAAAATAAATGTCTAGTACATAGCTTATTTTAAGATTTTAACAAGATATTTTAATGTTTCATAATGTAAATAGAAGAATGTATACAATGACATAATGCAAATGTCTCCAAAATAAACTTTCAAAGTCTCCTCAATGGTCAACTTCTTCTCATTGGTCATAGTCTTCTCATTGGTCAAAGTCTTCTCATTGGTCAAAGTCTTCTCATTGGTCAAAGTCTTCTCATTGGTCAATTTCTTCTCATTGGTCATAGTCTTCTCACTGGTCAAACCCTTCTCACTGGTCAGAGCCTTCTCATTGGTCAAACACTTCTTATTGGTCAAAGCCTTCTCATTGGTCAAACCCTTCTCACTGGTCAGACCCTTCTCATTGGTCAAACCCTTCTCACTGGTCAGAGCCTTCTCATTGGTCAAACCCTTCTCATTGGTCAAAGCCTTCTCATTGGTCAAACCCTTCTCACTGGCCAGAGCCTTCTCATTGGTCAAACACTTCTCACTGGTCAGAGCCTTCTCATTGGTCAAACACTTCTCACTGGTCAAAGCCTTCTCATTGGTCAAACCCTTCTCACTGGTCAGAGCCTTCTCATTGGTCAAACCCTTCTCACTGGTCAGAGCCTACTCATTGGTCAAACACTTCTCACTGGTCAGAGCCTTCTCATTGGTCAAACACTTCTCACTGGTCAAAGCCTTCTCACTGGTCAGATCCTTCTCACGGGTCAGAGCCTTCTCATTGGTCAGAGCCTTCTCATTGGTCTAGGCCTTCTCATTGGTCAGAGCCTTCTCATTGGTCAAAGCCTTTTCACTGGTCAAAGCCTTCTCACTGGTCAGATCCTTCTCACTGGTCAGATCCTTCTCATTGGTCAAAGCCTTCTCACAAGGGTCATTAATAAACTGTAACACACATTTTTTCCATTGACCAAGCCGGTGATGAAGGCAGTGCTAAGCTGGGATAAAGAGCTTGTATACTTGCATCCCAAATTGTACCCTATTCCCTATATAGTGCACTACTTTTGACTGGGGCCTATAGGGCTCTGGTCAAAAGTAGTGCACTATATAGGGAATAGGGTGCAGTTTGGGACATGATCATAGCGTGCCACTTACCACTCTGTGTTCATGGGGAACAATAGAACCATTGACATGTTGTTACCTAGGCCATGCCATAATCATGGCTGAGCAAGTCATTCCTTAAGCAAGGTTTAGCGCACTCACACAGCACACAGACCTCTAGACCTGAGGTACAGTAGAGTTAATTAAGCACCATATAAGATACAGTACATTCCAATACTCTACTCTTTAACTACACCATACAGGATACGTTTGTTACGCCACCTGGCCATAGAGAGGCTTTTATTCTCTATTTTGGTTAGGCCAGGGTGTGACTAGGGTGGGCATTCTAGTTTCTTTATTTCTATATTTTCTATTTCTTTGGTTTTGGCTGAGTGTGGTTCCCAATCAGAGGCAGCTGTCTATCATTGTGTCTGATTGGGAATCATACTTAGGCAGCCTTTTCCCCACCTGTGTTTGGCGGCTAGTAGTTTTCCGTATAGTTTGTTTGCATTACAGAACAGTTTTTTTTCTTCTTTTCACTTTGTTAATTTGTTCGAGTAATAAAGAATCATGAACACTTTCCACGCTGCTTTTGGTCCGTGCCTTCCGACGAGAGACGTAACAACGTTCCAATGCTCTACTGTTTAATTACACCAGGATACATTCAAATGTCCTACTCTTTAATTTACATATTTGATTAAATGTCAGCAATTGTGAGAAACTGAGTTTAAATGTATTTGACTAAAGTATATGTAAACTTCCCGACATCAACTGTATGTGCTTTCATAAACAGACATAAACATGGGGGGTCAGATGTTTCATTAAGCCTTCCATACAGTACCATTCATAAAAACGCATGTTAAACATGTGTTGGGGAGTAGTTATATACATGTAGTTGATCTAGTAATTTAACTACATTTTGCAGTAGCTTGGTGGTAGTTGAACTACAGTCAGATCTTGGTAGTGTAGTGTTGCCATGTAGCGGTGTAGCTAACTACTGGAACTACACACTACTGTTTTACCATGTAGCGGTGTAGCTAACTACTGGAACTACACACTACTGTTTTACCATGTAGCGGTGTAGCTAACTACTGGAACTACACACTACTGTTTAACCATGTAGCGGTGTAGCTAACTACTGGAATTACACACTACTGTTTTACCATGTAGCGGTGTAGCTAACTACTGGAACTACACACTACTGTTTTACCATGTAGCGGTGTAGCTAACTACTGGAATTACACACGACTTCTTTTGCAAAAATATGGGTGAAGTAGGCAATCATTTCCTTTCTTTTTCAGAATCAGACTTGCTTAATTTGTGTTTAATAGGATTTCAATTTGTAGTCTATGACATTTCAGATTTAGATATGATAATTTTTCACAAAGTCGTTTTTTAAAGTAACTTCAGTAAACTATACTTTTCTTAAGGGTAGCTTTAGTGTAGCTTAACTACTGCTAGTGTAAATAATTGGTAGCTTGGTAAACAATCTTTTCACAGTAGCTGCAGTAGTTTGCAGCACGGTAGTTCTGAGGGCCATGCTCCTCGCCCTCTATTCCATTTCTCCAGCTAAACAAACTAAATCTAATGAAAAGAGTAGTATTAGAAATGACCCTGTTGTTAACTTTTAAAAGATATCGCTTTTGTACTTCAGAGGGCCACTGCCAACCTGCCATGCCCCTCTTTCTTGACTGCTCCAGCTAAACAAATAGTCTCAGCCTCCCTCAAACTTCTGTCCCTTTGAAGGTAGTACCTAACTAAAACACGCCAACGTCAACACTAGGGCATTGTTGTTATTTACGTCTTCAAGGTAGTTCAGAGGGCCACTGCTCTCTCTCTCACTCTACTACCTAAATAAACAGTCTCAGCAGTCCCAGAAGTAGTTGGGCGGAGGGGCCTCCATTCCCGGCTGCTGATTGGACCACAGGCCCCTGAATGTCTCCATTGAGAATTGTTGATCTCTCGCAGAAACCTTCACTCTTGCGCCGATATTTAGAAACGAAACATGACAATTTAAAAAATAAGCCACAGGAGCTTTTTGAGCGAGAATAAAGACAACATTCGATATTTCTGTAGCTCAGAAACATGACAAGTGGGTTTTAAAAATAATGCACACATGACTGGAGCTTTTGAGCGAGAATAAAGATATATTATTATTATTAGTAAGACGTGTATAAAAGCAACAGATACCATTAATAAGAAGGGGTTAGAAGCGTCTTATATGGTGAGCTACCGAGTGGCTAGGACAGGCAAGCCCCATACTATAGTGGAGGACTTCATTAATTCCTCCTCCTGCCGTGGATGTGGCTGGGACAATGCTGGGGGGAAAAGGCCCCCAAAAAACTATACAGACAATCAAACAACACTGTTTCACGTCGCATCAGTGACATGGCAGGAGATGTTTTGAAACAGTTTAAAGTTTTCTTTACTGACCATAATTTTCACTTGTCTGACCGCTTGCATACATTTTTTTGAGCAAATGAACTCAAGATTACAGACAATGTCAAATGTGATATAGTGAAGCTCCTGAGTGAGTTGGGTGCGCAATTACGAAGGTACTTTCCCGAAACGGATGACAGAATGATTGATTATTATTATTATATTATTATTTGTGTCCTGGTCCTATAAAAGCTCTTTGTCACTTCCCACGAGCCGGTTGTGACAAAAACTCACTCTCCTTCTTCTGTTTAATAAATGTATCGTATAGTGTGTGTGTGTGGCAGGCTTACAATGATGGTCAAAAAACAACATTTGAGAGTGCGCTGACCCTGGTGCTAGAGGGGGTACAGCTGACCCTGGTGCTAGAGGGGGTACAGCTGACCCTGGTGATAGAGGGGGTACAGCTGACCCTGGTGCTAGAGGGGGTACAGCTGACCCTGGTGCTAGAGGGGTTACAGCTGACCCTGGTGATAGAGGGGGTACAGCTGACCCTGGTGCTAGAGGGGGTACAGCTGACCCTGGTGCTAGAGGGGGTACAGCTGACCCTGGTGCTAGAGGGGGTACAGCTGACCCTGGTGCTAGAGGGGGTACTCAGTTGGAGGTTGAATGTTTGAAGGGGTACGGGACTATAAAATGTTTGGGAACAACTGAACTAGATAATAAACAAAAGTGAAATAAACAATTTAAAAAATAACAGTAAACATTACACTCACAAAAGTTTCAAAAGAATAAAGACAGTTTAAATGTCATATTATGTGCAAATAGTTAAAGTACAAAAGGAAAAATAAATCAACATAAATATGGGTTGTAATTACAATGGTGTTTGTTCTTCACTGGTTGACCTTTTCTTGTGGCAACAGGTCACACGGTGGCATTTCACCCAATTGTTTTCTAATTCTTTGTAGGTCTGTGTGTCTCTCTCCCAATATATATTTATCTTTGCCTCTCTCTCTACCACCACTCTCTCTGCCTCTCTCTCTACCCCCTCTCTCTCTGCCTTTCTCTCTCTCCCTCTCTCTTTCTACCCCTCTCTCTCTACCCCCTCTCTCTGCCTCTCTGCCCTCTCTCTGCTCTCTCTCTCTCCCGTCCTCTCCCCTCTCTCTCCTTCTCTCTCCCTCCCTCTCAATTTCTCCAACCTCTCCTCCCTCTCTCAACCTCTCCCTCTCTCCTTCTCTCTCCCTCCCACTCCCTCTCTCCTTGTCTCTCCCTCCCTCTCCCTCTCTCCTTGTCTCTCCCTCCCCTCTCAACCTCTCCCCCCCCCCCCTCTCCCAACCTCTCCTTCTCTCTCTACCCCCTTCTTTCTCTCCTTGTTGCGTTCCCTGTGGTTCTGCGGTTGTGAACCTTGTGAACTGTTAATCCTGTGGTCAGTCAGTCGGTGGGTTCATTGGTCTGTACAATCACAGGATCCATGGTGGCAGTAAACGGCTCAGGGGAGAAGTGGAGGCTGGTGTTATTGGGGGCTTTCCTCATCTGTGGGTTAATCCTGGAGTTTGGTAAGTGACTTTATTTCCACTCTGTGTGGCTGTGGATAGTGTGCATTCCTGAACGTACACTAGGCTAGTGAGGTGCAGGAAGAGATTAGTAGATGACTTACTGTGAACTTTGATGGCATTTCTTGTGTTAGTTACATTACTTTTCACCTCATGCTGTCTGTCTGTATTGTAAATTCCATGCAGGACATTCCTGTTATTGCCAAAGTATGTTTACCAATAGCAAATCAACATTAGACTCTTCGTGTTTCATTGACCTGGAACATACTGTGCTTGTGACTATGGTTATGTGTATTTCAAAGAATACAAATTCACTATTTGATACTTGCTCTGCAAGACAGTGCCAGCAGGATGAGTAGGAGGGATGGACCAGCCCACCAGGCCGTAAGCCTAAACCCAGTAAGGGTAAACCAGTGAGGGGAGCAGGAGGGACTGACCAGCCCACCAGGCCGTAAGCCTAAACCCAGTAAGGGTAAACCAGTGAGGGGAGCAGGAGGGACCGACCAGCCCACCAGGCCATAAGCCTAAACCCAGTAAGGGTAAGCCAATGAGGGGAGCAGGAGGGACGGACCAGCCCACCAGGCCGTAAGCCTAATCCCAGTAAGGGTAAACCAATGAGGGGAGCAGGTCAACCCAAAGCTAAAGCAACACCGGCCCTGTTCCTCTGACACAGGTAGGGTTCAAAACATTTCAAATGATCAAATTATTCATAAAAGTAAGCCTTGTTTTGCATTTTCATAATCGGGAGGCTGCCATGACAGATTGGGATCTTCGTCTATTCTGTACATATAAGTAGTATGCATTGAAGGTAAACATTATGTGCGCAAATTTAAAAAAAGCACTCACACGTCTCACACGGCGATACCATGAAGCTGATGTAGAAAGGAAACCCCTGATGCGTGAGGCGTTCCTGCTTACCTAGAGGAGGACAACGAGGTGGGACTCCGGTCCTGACGATGTGATGGGACAGGGTGCCATGGAAACAGGCCTCCACGGCAAGAAGGGCTCACTAGAAAAAGTGACCTCAGTCTCAATGTTGTTTTCTGTGTATAGAACTTAAATATAAAAAAAGACTCACTTAATTACTCATCTCTCTGTTTGTACAGAGATGCTGTAGGACTCTGGTCAGATAGATCCTATTCCCTATAGGACTCTGGTCAGATAGATCCTATTCCCTATAGGACTCTGGTCAGATAGATCCTATTCCTTATAGGACTCTGGTCAGATAGATCCTATTCCTTATAGGACTCTGGTCAGAGGGAATCTATTCCCTATGGGACTCTGGTCAGATAGATCCTATTCCCTATAGGTCTCTGGTCAGATAGATCCTATTCCTTATAGGACTCTGGTCAGAGGGAATCTATTCCCTATGGGACTCTGGTCAGATAGATCCTATTCCCTATGGGACTCTGGTCAGATAGATCCTATTCCCTATAGGACTCTGGTCAGATAGATCCTATTCCCTATAGGCCTCTGGTCAGAGGGAATCTATTCCCTATGGGACTCTGGTCAGATAGATCCTATTCCTTATAGGACTCTGGTCAGAGGGAATCTATTCCCTATGGGACTCTGGTCAGATAGATCCTATTCCCTATGGGACTCTGGTCAGATAGATCCTATTCCCTATAGGCCTCTGGTCAGAGGGATCCTATTCCCTATAGGACTCTGGTCAGATAGATCCTATTCCCTATAGGCCTCTGGTCAGAGGGAATCTATTCCCTATGGGACTCTGGTCAGATAGATCCTATTCCCTATAGGACTCTGGTCAGATAGATCCTATTCCCTATAGGACTCTGGTCAGAGGGATCCTATTCCCTATAGGACTCTGGTCAGAGGAATCTATTCCCTCTAGGACTCTGGTCAGATGGATCCTATTCCCTATAGGACTCTGGTCAGAGGGATCCTATTCCCTATAGGACTCTGGTCAGAGGGAATCTATTCCCTATAGGACTCTGGTCAGAGGGATCCTATTCCCTATAGGACTCTGGTCAGAGGGATCTATTCCCTATAGGACTCTGGTCAGAGGGATCCTATTCCCTATAGGACTCTGGTCAGACTCTGGGAGGATCCTATTCCCTATAGGACTCTGGTCAGAGGGATCCTATTCCCTATAGGACTCTGGTCAGAGGGATCCTATTCCCTATAGGACTCTGGTCAGAGGGATCCTATTCCCTATAGGACTCTGGTCAGAGGGATCCTATTCCCTATAGGACTCTGGTCAGAGGGATCCTATTCCCTATAGGACTCTGGTCAGAGGTAGTGTACTTCATAGGCAGGGTTGGGTAGGGGGGCCATTTGATGAATTGTTCAGCAGTCTTATGGCTTGGGGGAAGGAGCTGTTAAGGAGCCCTTTGTTCGTCCCAAAATATGTTGCATGTCAGCAATCAAAATCAAGTTTTCAAGACTTTTTCAATGGTGGACATTGAAAAACACCTGAAACCCCACCTCTTTAAGGAATACCTAGGATAGGATAAGTAATCCCTCTCACCCTCACCCCCCCTTTAAGATTTAGATGCACTATTGTAAAGTGACTGTTCCACTGGATGTCATAAGGTGAATGTACCAATTTGTAAGTCACTCTGGATAAGAGCGTCTGCTAAATGACTTAAATGTAAATGTAATGTAATGTCATAATGGTGATAATGGTGACCCTGGTGATAATGGTGACATAGCGATAATGGTGACATAGCGATAATGGTGGACATGGTCACAATGGTGATAATGGTGACCGTGGTGATAATGGTAACCATGGTGATAATGGTGACTATGGGGATAATGGTGACCGTGGTGATAATGGTGACTATGGTGATTATGGTGATACTTTTAGAAGTTGGGAACACAATGTAACGTAACAGGCTTAATAATTCACAATAGAATCCTGCTATTAAATATCCTGCATATTAGATTTGAATCTTAGCCTACCTCTTTTACTTCTGCCCAGAGGCAGACCTAGTAAATACAAGTAAATACAGAAGTGTTTCTGCCATGAAGACAGAACAATGAGGCAGCAACAAGGACAGACAGAAACTAATTCAAGCCAGGGCAACAGAGTGTTTTCAACATTTTATTTGTAAAAGTTATCAAACTATGGTATGTTGATAGTACAGACTAGGAAATGATGCACATTCACATTTGATAACAAAAAAATAGTCGGGTCAAATTTACACAAAGTTCAAATGTCTAATAAAATTTACTTTGGTAAAAAGATAATTTTAGCCTTTCAAACCAAAGACACCAGTTAGACTGGTACCTGGATAACGACCATTTTTCAAATACTTCACAATCTGTACGTGCCACAAGATCATCTCCGACTAGATGATGTCTAGTAAGCACCTCTAGTTGATCTGGTAGCAGTGGAGCTGGGACCAGGCACTGAACCCTCCCTCCTGAAGGGATACTTCTCTCTCTCTCTCTCTCTCTCTCTCTCTCTCTCTCTCTCTCTCTCTCTCTCTCTCTCTCTCTCTCTCTCTCTCTCTCTCTCTCTCTCTCTCTCTCTCTCTCTCTCTCTCTCCATCTCTCTCAGTTCCTTGTTGCATGGAATAGACCCCAGCGTTGGTCCCCAGTGTTGCAGCGTTTTAGTTTGTCTCTCCAGCCGTTCACTATGGCCAGGTAGTCTTCCTCTGAGAACTCCTGGGAAAGACCCAAGATACAGGATAACATGGGTTTAACAGTCCAACGAAGTATCAAAATCAAATCAAATTGTATTTGTCACCTGCGCCGAATACAACAGGTGTAGTAGACCTGGGAGAAGACTAACTACCAATTGGATATCACGAAATTGGGGAGAGAAAAGGGGTAAAAAGTCAACAATAGCGAGGCAATATACAGGGGGTACCGGTACAGAGTCAATGTGGAGGCTATATACAGGGGGTACCGGTACAGAGTCAATGTGGAGGCTATATACAGGGTGTACCGGTACTGAGTCAATGTGGACACTATATACAGGGGGTACCAGTACAGAGTCAATGTGGAGGCTATATACAGGGGGTACCGGTACAGAGTCAATGTGGAGGCTATATACAGGGTGTACCGGTACTGAGTCAATGTGGACACTATATACAGGGAGAACCGGTACAGAGTCAATGTGGAGACTATATACAGGGGGTACCGGTACAGAGTCAATGTGGAGGCTATATACAAGGGGGACAGGTACAAAGTCAATGTGGAGGCTATATACAGGGGGTACCGGTACAGAGTCAATGTGGAGGCTATATACAGGGGGTACCGGTACAGAGTCAATGTGGAGGCTATATACAGCGGGTACCGGTACAGAGTCAATGTGGAGGCTATATACAGGGGGTACCAGTACAGAGTCAATGTGGAGGCTATATACAGGGGGTACCGGTACAGAGTCAATGTGGAGGCTATATACAGGGGGTACCGGTACAGAGGCAATGTGGAGGCTTTATACAGGGGGTACCAGTACAGAGTCAATGTGGAGGCTATATACAGGGTGTACCGGTACTGAGTCAATGTGGACACTATATACAGGGTGTACCGGTTCAGAGTCAATGTGGAGGCTATATACAGGGGGTACCAGTACATAGTCAATGTGGTGGCTATATACAGGGTGTTACGACACTATATACAGGGTGTACCGGTTCAGAGTCAATGTGGTGGCTATATAGTCAAGTGGTGTTACAGGGTGGTACAGAGTCAATGTGGAGGCTATATACAGGGGGTACGGTACAGAGTCAATGTGGAGGCTATATACAGGGTGTTACGGTACAGAGTCAATGTGGAGGCTATATATAGGGGGTACCGGTACAGAGTCAATGTGGAGGCTATATACAGGGGGTACTAGAGAGGCAGAGGCAGTAGGGATTTTCACACCTACAGTAGCCGGGCTATTAAACAACCATTTTGTAAATAAATGGAGGTATGAAGAGTCTATTGTCCTGCTAATAGTCCATCATGGAAACATTGTCTGCAGAGTTCACGACCTGCTACACCTGTGGAAAAACATGTTTTCAAAATGCCTCCAGCTGTCATCATTAACATCATCATTACATCGTCACCACTGTAAATAAAACAGCATCTAAAGTGGTACAAATATATGTGTACTACTCAATGCCATCGGAATAGTCCCAGAACATATTCCAGTCTGTGCAATCAAAACAGTCCTGTAGCTTAGCATCTGCGTTATCTGACCACTCCCATATTGATCGAGTCTACTGGTACTTGCTTGTAAGCAGGAATCAGGAGGATAGAGTTATGGTCAGTTTTGCCAAATGGAGGGTTGAGGGAGAGCTTTGTACGCATCTCTGTGTGTGGAGTAAAGGGGGTCCAGAGTTTTTTTCCCCCTCTGGTTGCACATGTGACATGCTGGTAGAAAAAAACAGATTTAAGTTTCCCTGCATTAAAGTCCCCGGCCACTAGGAGCGCTGCCTCTGGATGAGCATGTTCCTGTTTGCTTATGTCCCTATACAGCTTGTTGATTGCGGTCTTAGTGCCAGCATCGGCTTGTGGTGGGAAATAGACAACTACGAAAAATATATATGAAAACTCTGTTGGTAAATAGTGTGGTCTACAGCTTATCATGAGACACTCTACCTCAGGTGTGCGAAACCTCAAGACTTCCTTAATATTTGATTTTGTGCACCAGCTGACAAATAGACACAGACCACCACCCTTTGTCTTACCAGACGTAGCTATTCTGTCTAGCCGATGCATGGAAGCCATCCAGCTTTATATTATTCATGTCCTCGTTCAGCCACGACTAGGTGAAACACAAGATATTACTGTTTTGAATGTCCCGTTGGTAGGATAGTCTTGATCGGAGCTCATCCCGTTTCTTATCCAATGATTGCACGTTGGCTAATAGTACGGAAGGTAGAGGCGGGTTACTCACTCGCCGTTGGATTCTTACAAGGTACCCTGACCTACGACCCCGATATGTCCGTCTCTTCTTCATGAGAATTAACGGGGGATTTGTTCCTTGTCCGGTATCTGAAGTGAATCCTTTGCGTTCGACGCGTTAAAGAATTCCTATACTATTACAACGGTTTGTGTGAGAGAGGGAGAGAGAGGGAGGGAGGGAGGGAGGGAGGGAGGGAGGGAGAGAGAATGAAAGAGAGTATACGATTTACCTTAATGAACTCGTCTTTCATGGCTGCTGCTCTCTCCAGCTCAGTCTGGATCACCTGCGTGAACTGAGCTGTCCTGTCCTCAGCACGTACGTTAGAGAAACCTGCCTGCTGGAGGAACTGCAGACAGACAGTACATGGAGTTAGACAGGATAATTCTAAGATATTATAACGTATGTGGTAAAAGTCAGGTCAGGGTGATATTATCAGGGTATTATCAGGTTTATGATTGGGCCCTACCTTGCCGTAGTCTGGTGGGGTGTAGAGAATGTAACCTCTCTGTTTGACATACTCCTGGAACTGAGGAGTCCAGGGCTTCTCTCCACAGCAGTAGTCAGTGATCAGAACCTGGCCAGTGGGCTTCAACCACGACTGAAGATGAAGATACACAGCGTTTTGGATTGGTAAAAACAGACAGCAAAATATAATACAGTCTGGAATTGATGTTAAGGTGTGTGTGGTTGTGCGGTTGTGTGTGTGTGTGTATACACACACACACTCACATGGAAGCGTTTTAACAGTGCCAGTTTGTCGTCGATGTGCAGGATGGTGTCTCGACTGTAGACCACATCAAACGACCCTTCTGGGAACTCTCTCTTAGTGGCGTCGGCCACCTCGAAATGGACCTGCAGGAATAGGCAGGCAGAACCTGTTACTAAAACACCTTGAACTAAGACTGCTAATGCATTTCAATATATTTCAATTAACTTGACCATATAAAAAGACACTTAGAACGTAACATTTTCACGACAACAGAAACCTAGTATGTTTCTCATTGTAAACCCAGTAACTCTATAACCTAGTATGTTTCTCATTGTAGACCCAGTAACTCTATAACCTAGTATGTTTCTCATTGTAAACCCAGTAACTCTATAACCTAGTATGTTTCTCATTGTTGACCCAGTAACTCTATAACCTAGTATGTTTCTCATTGTTGACCCAGTAACTCTATAACCTAGTATGTTTCTCATTGTAGACCCAGTAACTCTATAACCTAGTATGTTTCTCATTGTTGACCCAGTAACCCTATAACCTAGTATGTTTCTCATTGTTGACCTAGTAACTCTATAACCTAGTATGTTTCTCATTGTAGACCCAGTAACTCTATAACCTAGTATGTTTCTCATTGTTGACCCAGTAACTCTATAACCTAGTATGTTTCTCATTGTAGACCCAGTAACTCTATAACCTAGTATGTTTCTCATTGTTGACCCAGTAACTCTATAACCTAGTATGTTTCTCATTGTTGACCCAGTAACTCTATAACCTAGTATGTTTCTCATTGTTGACCCAGTAACTCTATAACCTAGTATGTTTCTCATTGTTGACCCAGTAACTCTATAACCTAGTATGTTTCTCATTGTAGACCCAGTAACTCTATAACCTAGTATGTTTCTCATTGTTGACCCAGTAACTCTATAACCTAGTATGTTTCTCATTGTAGACCCAGTAACTCTATAACCTAGTATGTTTCTCATTGTTGACCCAGTAACTCTATAACCTAGTATGTTTCTCATTGTTGACCCAGTAACTCTATAACCTAGTATGTTTCTCATTGTTGACCCAGTAACTCTATAACCTAGTATGTTTCTCATTGTTGACCTAGTAGCTCTATAACCTAGTATGTTTCTCATTGTAAACCCAGTAACTCTATAACCTAGTATGTTTCTCATTGTTGACCCAGTAACTCTATAACCTAGTATGTTTCTCATTGTTGACCCAGTAACTCTATAACCTAGTATGTTTCTCATTGTTGACCTAGTAGCTCTATAACCTAGTATGTTTCTCATTGTAAACCCAGTAACTCTATAACCTAGTATGTTTCTCATTGTTGACCCAGTACCTCTATAACCTAGTATGTTTCTCATTGTTGACCCAGTACCTCTATAACCTAGTATGTTTCTCATTGTTGACCCAGTAACTCTATAACCTAGTATGTTTCTCATTGTTGACCCAGTACCTCTATAACCTAGTATGTTTCTCATTGTTGACCCAGTAACTCTATAACCTAGTATGTTTCTCATTGTTGACCCAGTAACTCTATAACCTAGTATGTTTCTCATTGTTGACCCAGTAACTCTATAACCTAGTATGTTTCTCATTGTTGACCCAGTACCTCTATAACCTAGTATGCTTCTCATTGTTGACCCAGTACCTCTATAACCTAGTATGTTTCTCATTGTTGACCCAGTAACTCTATAACCTAGTATGTTTCTCATTGTAAACCCAGTAACTCTATAACCTAGTATGTTTCTCATTGTAAACCCAGTAACTCTATAACCTAGTATGTTTCTCATTGTTGACCTATCAACTCTAACCTAGTATGTTTCTCATTGTTGACCCAGTAACTCTATAACCTAGTATGTTTCTCATTGTTGACCCAGTAACTCTATAACCTAGTATGTTTCTCATTGTTGACCCAGTAACTCTATAACCTAGTATGTTTCTCATTATAAACCCAGTAACTCTTTTACCTTAGGTTCGAGTTCCAGATGAGAGCAACAACATGACCTCATTCATCTGACGACCAATCAGACTCACCGATGGAAGCTTCTCCTCCATGGCCCTCTCCATGGCGATATCCACCATGTTGGCTGACAGGTCCAGGCCCAGCACCTCCACGCCGAAGTCCTGCAGAACATCATCGTCATCATCATAATCATCATTGGGATATATGACCTAACCCGATCCTATTGTTTCTAAATGTGAATGTGTTTATAGTGTACTGGACCATTTCTCCTATATACTAAAAGTCACTGGGGGCTGACCTTTGCCATGTAGAAGTTTCCACCACCAATGCCACACCCCACATCCAGCACCTTCATCCCAGGCTTCAAGTTCAGCAGGTCAACAAACTCCTTTTTTAACCACAAAGATTTTAAAAAACAAAACAGAAAGTGTCAAGTCCAACTGGGGTTAAATAACACGTTTGGTATTTGGATATAGAGAAGGCTAAAAGAGCACAGTACCGTGGCAGTCTATGTTTCAGCAGTCTGTGTAAACCCAGTCTAAACAGTAACTATGTTTCAGTAGTCTGTGTAAACCCAGTCTAAACAGTAACTATGTTTCAGCAGTCTGTGTAAACCCAGTCTAAACAGTAACTATGTTTCAGCAGTCTGTGTAAACCCAGTCTAAACAGTAACTATGTTTCAGCAGTCTGTGTAAACCCAGTCTAAACAGTAACTATGTTTCAGCAGTCTGTGTAAACCCGGTCTAAACAGTAACTATGTTTCAGCAGTCTGTGTAAACCCAGTCTAAACAGTAACTATGTTTCAGCAGTCTGTGTAAACCCAGTCTAAACAGTAACTATGTTTCAGCAGTCTGTGTAAACCCAGTCTAAACAGTAACTATGTTTCAGCAGTCTGTGTAAACCCAGTCTAAACAGTAACTATGTTTAGGCAGTCTGTGTAAACCCAGTCTAAACAGTAACTATGTTTCAGCAGTCTGTGTAAACCCAGTCTAAACAGTAACTATGTTTCAGCAGTCTGTGTAAACCCAGTCTAAACAGTAACTATGTTTCAGCAGTCTGTGTAAACCCAGTCTAAACAGTAACTACACAACCTCTCCAGTGTGTTGTCTTTTCATGGTTCAGTGATTTTTATTCAACTTTGTCGTGGTTCACATATCCGTCTGTCCATAGGAAAAACACAAACCTTTCTACTCTGGGTCTTGATGTCCCAAACCTATGTTGGCTATGTGTGTGTGTGCATGCGTGAGTGTGTGTATGCCCGTGTGAGTGTGTGCAGGACTCCCTACCTTGGTAGTGCTGTGTCCCCCAGTGCTGACGTATCCTGCCCCAAACATCTTCTCGTATCGCAGGATGCCTTTGCGTGTGTACTGCTGGTTGTCCAGGAACTGCTGGAAGGTTCTGAAGCCTTCTTGACAGGCGGTGTCCCGACCCACCTTCTCCAACAGCCAACACACCTGGTTCTGGTTGTTCTTCATCTGAAGAGGGGAAGATATGAGGAGAGTAATATCGCATGCACGCACGCACGCACGCACGCACGCACGCACGCACGCACGCACGCACACACACACACACACACACACACACACACACACACACACACACACACACACACACACACACACACACACACACACACACACACACAGAGAGAGAGAGAGAGAGAGAGAGAGAGAGAGAGAGAGAGAGAGAGAGAGAGAGAGAGAGACAGCAGGCTACAGCAAACAGCCTGACATTACATTAGTTGAGACACAACACAATCAGTAGCAATAGAGCAACCTACCTTGATGTATGTCTGCACGATTTTACTGAGCACGATGTCAAAGCCAAACACCTGCTTCTCCGCCCCCTCTGACTCCTCCCGCAGTGTTGTTGTCATCAAGTGACTGTAGTGGGCCGATGATCTGTAGTGGGTGGGGTTAAAGGTCCTCTTATAGTCACCTGGAGAGAGAGACAGAGAGAGAGACAGAGAGAGAGACAGAGAGAGAGAGAGAGAGAGAGACAGAGAGAGAGACAGAGAGAGAGAGAGAGAGAGAGAGAGAGAGAGAGAGAGAGAGAGAGAGAGAGAGAGAGAGAGAGAGAGAGAGAGACAGAGAGAGAGAGAGACAGAGAGAGAAAGAGAGAGAGAGAGAGACAGAGAGAGAGACAGAGAGAGAGAGAGAGAGACAGAGAGAGAGAGAGAGAGAGAGAGAGAGAGAGAGAGAGAGAGAGAGAGAGAGAGAAAGAGAGAGAGAGAGAGAGATAAAGGAGATGGACCCACTGGTTGCCCTCTAGGTTACAGAGAGCTGGTTGTCCCATCCACCAAACTACCAGCTGTAAAGGGGGTATGCTTATTTGGTATAGAGCAGACATAACCCGCTTTATTAAATAAGTCAAAACTGGAACATTTTACATCTGGCTAGAAATGAATAAGGAAATTATATCAACAGAGAAACATGTCCTCATGTGTGCTACCTATATCCCCCTAATAGAATCCCCATACTTTAACGAAGACAGCTTCTCCATCCTAGAGGGGGAGATCAACAATTTCCAGGCCCACGGACATGTACTAGGTCTGTGGCGACCTAAATGACAGAACCTGACAGCCTCAGCACACAGGGGGACAAACACCTGCCTGGAGGTGACAGCGTTCCCTCCCCCATATTCCCCCCCAGACACAACTACAACAACATAACCAACAGAAACGGGTCACAACTCCTGCAGCTCTGTTGCATGCTGGATATGTACAGCTCTGTCGTGTTGTTAGACGCTGGGTGTGTATATAGCCAATGGTAGGTGTCGAGGGGACTCCAATGTTATTCCTGGACAAAATGTTTCACTGTAATAGTGAAGGTGTAAACTTGACAGTAGAAAACCTAAACACTATATCTGACCTCTCTGCTTCCCCATCAAATCAACAAATGTCAAGCAGACAACCTAAGAAAATGAACAACAATGACAAATGGTTTGATGAAGAATGCAAAAACCTAAGAAAGAAATTGAGAAACCTGAACAACCAAAAACATAGAGACCCGGAAAACCTGAGCCGACGCCTTCACTATGGTGAATCACTAAAACAATACAGAAATACACTACGGAAAACCTGAGCCGACGCCTTCACTATGGTGAATCACTAAAACAATACAGAAATACACTACGGAAAACCTGAGTCTACGCCTTCACTATGGTGAATCACTAAAACAATACAGAAATACACTACGGAAAACCTGAGTCTACGCCTTCACTATGGTGAATCACTAAAACAATACAGAAATACACTACGGAAAACCTGAGCCGACGCCTTCACTATGGTGAATCACTAAACCAATACAGAAATACACTACGGAAAACCTGAGTCTACGCCTTCACTATGGTGAATCACTAAACCAATACAGAAATACACTACGGAAAACCTGAGCCGACGCCTTCACTATGGTGAATCACTAAACCAATACAGAAATACCCTACGGAAAACCTGAGCCGACGCCTTCACTATGGTGAATCACTAAACCAATACAGAAATACACTACGGAAAACCTGAGTCTACGCCTTCACTATGGTGAATCACTAAACCAATACAGAAATACACTACGGAAAACCTGAGCCGACGCCTTCACTATGGTAAATCACTAAACCAATACACCTTCACTATGGTGAATCACTAAACCAATACACCTTCACTATGGTGAATCACTAAACCAATACACCTTCACTATGGTGAATCACTAAACCAATACACCTTCACTATGGTGAATCACTAAAACAATACACCTTCACTATGGTGAATCACTAAAACAATACACCTTCACTATGGTGAATCACTAAAACAATACACCTTCACTATGGTGAATCACTAAAACAATACACCTTCACTATGGTGAATCACTAAAACAATACACCTTCACTATGGTGAATCACTCGATGATTTCCTCCGTTCGGGATTCCTCCTCGAGTGCGTCGGTGAAAACAATACACCTTCACTATGGTGAATCACTAAAACAATACACCTTCACTATGGTGAATCACTAAAACAATACACCTTCACTATGGTGAATCACTAAAACAATACACCTTCACTATGGTGAATCACTAAAACAATACACCTTCACTATGGTGAATCACTAAAACAATACACCTTCACTATGGTGAATCACTAAAACAAAAATAAACTAAAACAATACAGAAATACACTACGGAGAAACAAGGAACAGCACATCAGAAATCTGCTCAATGTAATTGAAGAATCCATAGACTTCTGGGAAAATTGGAAAACACTAAACCAACAACAACACGAAGTTATCGATCCAAAACGGAGATGTATGGATAAACCACTTCTCCAATCATTTAGTCTCTATAACAAAGAACAAACAACAAACAATAAACACATATACATGATCAAATACACATCTTAGAATCAACTATTAAAGTCTACCAGAACCCACTGGAATCTCCAATTACATTGAATGAACTACAGGACAATATACAAACCCTCCAACCCAAAAAGGCCTGTGGTGTTGATGGTATCCTCAATGAAATGATCAAATATACAGACAACAAATTCCAATTGGCTATACTAAAACTCTTTAACATCATCCTCAGCTCTGGCATATTTCCCAATACTTGGAACCAAGGACTGATCAGCCCAATGATCAGTCCTTGGGCAAATTTGACCCCAATAACTACAGCGGGATATGCGTCAACACCAACGTTGGTAAAGTCCTCTGCAAAGTCATCTCATGCTTTATTGATTTAAAAAAAGCTTTAGACTCAATTTGGCATGAGGGTCTGCTATACAAACTGATGGAAAGTGGTGTTGGGGGAAAAACATACAACATTATAAAATCCATATACACAAACAACAAGTGTGCGGTTAAAATTGGCAAAAAAACACATTTATTTCCACAGGGCAGTGGGGTGGGACAGGGATACAGCTTAAGCCCCACCCTCTTCAACATATATATCAACGAATTGGCGCGGGCACTAGAATAGTCTGCAGCACCCGGCCTCACCCGACTAGAATCTGAAGTCAAATGTCTACTGTTTGCTGATGATCTGGTGCTTCTGTCACCAACCAAGTAGGGCCTAGATATTCTCCACAGATTCTGACAGACCTGGACCCTGACAGTAGATCACAGTAAGACAAAAAATAAAGAAAGGTCGCCGTTGTCAGACCTGGCTCTCAAGAGAAGACAGGCTATGTGCAAACTTCCCACATAACCTCATGCCAAACGTATGACCGTATTAGAGACACATATTTTCCTCAGATTACACAGACCTACAAATACTTCGAAAAACAAATCCAATTTTGATAAACTCCCATATCTATTGAGTGAAATAACCCGTGGTAGAAAAGTAACCAATTGTCAAACTTGAGTAAAAGTATAGATACCTTAATAGAAAGTTACTCAAGTAAAAGTGGAAGTCACCCAGTACAATCCTACTTGAGTAAATGTCTAAAAGTATTTGGTTTTAAATATACTTAATTATCAAAAGTAAAGTATAAATAATTAAAAATTCCTTATACTAAGCAAAGCAGACGGCACCATTTTCTTGCTATTAAAGGGGCTCCAACACTCAGACATTATCTACACAACATGCATTTGTGTTTAGTGAGTCCGCCAGCCCAGAGGCAGTAGGGATGATTACATGTTCTCTGTTTAGTGAGTCCTCCAGGCCAGAGGCAGTAGGGATGACTACTTGTTCTCTGTTTAGTGAGTCCGCCAGCCCAGAGGCAGTAGGGATGATTACATGTTCTCTGTTTAGTGAGTCCTCCATGCCAGAGGCAGTAGGGATGACTACTTGTTCTCTGTTTAGTGAGTCCTCCATGCCAGAGGCAGTAGGAAGGACTACTTGTTCTCTGTTTAGTGAGTCCTCCAGGCCAGAGGCAGTAGGGATGACTACTTGTTCTCTGTTTAGTGAGTCCTCCATGCCAGAGGCAGTAGGAAGGACTACTTGTTCTCTGTTTAGTGAGTCCTCCAGGCCAGAGGCAGTAGGGATGACTACTTGTTCTCTGTTTAGTGAGTCCTCCAGGCCAGAGGCAGTAGGGATGACTACTTGTTCTCTGTTTAGTGAGTCCTCCATGCCAGAGGCAGTAGGAAGGACTACTTGTTCTCTGTTTAGTGAGTCCTCCAGGCCAGAGGCAGTAGGGATGACTACTTGTTCTCTGTTTAGTGAGTCCTCAAGTCCAGAGGCAGTAGGGATGACTTCTTGTTCTCTGTTTAGTGAGTCCTCCAGGCCAGAGGCAGTAGGGATGACTACTTGTTCTCTGTTTAGTGAGTCCTCCAGGCCAGAGGCAGTAGGGATGACTACTTGTTCTCTGTTTAGTGAGTCCTCCAGGCCAGAGGCAGTAGGGATGACTACTTGTTCTCTGTTTAGTGAGTCCTCCAGACCAGAGGCAGTAGGGATGACTACTTGTTCTCTGTTTAGTGAGTCCTCCATGCCAGAGGCAGTAGGGATGACTACTTGATCTCTGTTTAGTGAGTCCTCCAGGCCAGAGGCAGTAGGGATGACTACTTGTTCTCTGTTTAGTGAGTCCTCCAGGCCAGAGGCAGTAGGGATGACTACTTGTTCTCTGTTTAGTGACTCCTCCAGGCCAGAGGCAGTAGGGATGACTACTTGTTCTCTGTTTAGTGTCCTCCAGGCCAGAGGCAGTAGGGATGACTACTTGTTCTCTGTTTAGTGAGTCCTCCAGGCCAGAGGCAGTAGGGATGACTACTTGTTCTCTGTTTAGTGAGTCCTCCAGGCCAGAGGCAGTAGGGATGACTACTTGTTCTCTGTTTAGTGAGTCCTCCAGGCCAGAGGCAGTAGGGATGATTGATTACATGTTCTCTGTTTAGTGAGTCCGCCAGGCCAGAGGCAGTAGGGATGACTACTTGTTTTCTGTTTAGTGAGTCCTCCATGCCAGAGGCAGTAGGAAGGACTACTTGTTCTCACTTTAGTGTGTCCTCCAGGCCAGAGGCAGTAGGGATGACTACTTGTTCTCTGTTTAGTGTCCTCCAGGCCAGAGGCAGTAGGGATGACTACTTGTTCTCTGTTTAGTGAGTCCTCCAGGCCAGAGGCAGTAGGGATGACTAATTGTTCTCTGTTTAGTGAGTCCTCCAGGCCAGAGGCAGTAGGGATGACTACTTGTTCTCTGTTTAGTGAGTCCTCCAGGCCAGAGGCAGTAGGGATGATTGATTACATGTTCTATGTTTAGTGAGTCCTCCAGGCCAGAGGCAGTAGGGATGACTACTTGTTCTCTGTTTAGTGAGTCCTCCATGCCAGAGGCAGTAGGGATGACTACTTGTTCTCTGTTTAGTGAGTCCTCCAGGCCAGAGGCAGTAGGGATGACTACTTGTTCTCTGTTTAGTGAGTCCTCCAGGCCAGAGGCAGTAGGAAGGACTACTTGTTCTCTGTTTAGTGAGTCCTCCATGCCAGAGGCAGTAGGAAGGACTACTTGTTCTCTGTTTAGTGAGTCGTCCAGGCCAGAGGCAGTAGGGATGACTACTTGTTCTCTGTTTAGTGAGTCCTCCAGGCCAGAGGCAGTAGGGATGACTACTTGTTCTCTGTTTAGTGAGTCCTCCAGACCAGAGGCAGTAGGGATGACTACTTGTTCTCTGTTTAGTGAGTCCTCCATGCCAGAGGCAGTAGGGATGACTACTTGATCTCTGTTTAGTGAGTCCTCCAGGCCAGAGGCAGTAGGGATGACTACTTGTTCTCTGTTTAGTGAGTCCTCCAGGCCAGAGGCAGTAGGGATGACTACTTGTTCTCTGTTTAGTGAGTCCGCCAGGCCAGAGGCAGTAGGGATGACTACTTGTTCTCTGTTTAGTGTGTCCTCCAGGCCAGAGGCAGTAGGGATGACTACTTGTCCTCTGTTTAGTGAGTCCGCCAGGCCAGAGGCAGTAGGGATGACTACTTGATCTCTGTTTAGTGAGTCCTCCAGGCCAGAGGCAGTAGGGGTGACTACTTGTTCTCTGTTTAGTGAGTCCTCCAGGCCAGATGCAGTAGGGATGACTACTTGTTCTCTGTTTAGTGTGTCCTCTAGGCCAGAGGCAGTAGGGATGACTACTTGTTCTCTGTTTAGTGAGTCCCCCAGGCCAGAGGCAGTAGGGATGACTACTTGTTCTCTGTTTAGTGAGTCCTCCAGGCCAGAGGCAGTAGGGATGACTACTTGTTTTCTGTTTAGTGACTCCTCCAGGCCAGAGGCAGTAGGGATGACTACTTGTTCTCTGTTTAGTGTCCTCCAGGCCAGAGGCAGTAGGGATGACTACTTGTTCTCTGTTTAGTGAGTCCTCCAGGCCAGAGGCAGTAGGGATGACTACTTGTTCTCTTGATAAGTGCTTGAATTGAACAATTTTCCTGCCCTGCTAAGCATTCAAAATGTAGCAAGTACTTTTGGTTGTCAAGGAAAATGTAAGTAAACAGTACAGATACCCCACCTATGTATGGAGGTATGACAATACCTCCACCTCTACCTACTCTGTCTGCTCTGTAGACAATATACCCAGCTAACAGAACATCTGAGTCTTCCTCTACCTACTCTGTCATTATACCCAGCTAACAGAACATCTGAGTCTACCCCTACCCACTCTGTCTGCTCTGTGGACAATATACCCAGCTAACAGAACATCTGAGTCTTCCTCTACCTACTCTGTCATTATACCCAGCTAACAGAACATCTGAGTCTTCCTCTACCCACTCTGTCTGCTCTGTAGACATTAGACCCAGCTAACAGAACATCTGAGTCTTCCTCTACCTACTCTGTCTGCTCTGTAGACAATATACCCAGCTAACAGAACATCTGAGTCTTCCTCTACCTACTCTGTCTGGTCTGTAGACAATATACCCAGCTAACAGAACATCTGAGTCTTCCTCTACCTACTCTGTCTGGTTTGTAGACAATATACCCAGCTAACAGAACATCTGAGTCTTCCTCTACCTACTCTGTCTGCTCTGTAGACAATATACCCAGCTAACAGAACATCTGAGTCTTCCTCTACCTACTCTGTCTGCTCTGTAGACAATATACCCAGCTAACAGAACATCTGAGTCTACCCCTACCCACTCTGTCTGGTCTGTAGACATTAGACCCAGCTAACAGAACATCTGAGTCTTCCTCTACCTACTCTGTCTGGTCTGTAGACATTAGACCCAGCTAACAGAACATCTGAGTCTTCCTCTACCCACTCTGTCTGGTCTGTAGACATTAGACCCAGCTAACAGAACATCTGAGTCTTCCTCTACCCACTCTGTCTGGTCTGTAGACATTAGACCCAGCTAACAGAACATCTGAGTCTACCTCTACCTACTCTGTCTGGTCTGTAGACATTAGACCCAGCTAACAGAACATCTGAGTCTTCCTCTACCTACTCTGTCATTATACCCAGCTAACAGAACATCTGAGTCTACCTCTACCTACTCTGTCTGCTCTGTAGACATTATACCCAGCTAACAGAACATCAGAGTCTTCCTCTACCTACTCTGTCTGCTCTGTAGACAATATACCCAGCTAACAGAACATCTGAGTCTACCTCTACCTACTCTGTCATTATACCCAGCTAACAGAACATCTGAGTCTACCTCTACCTACTCTGTCTGCTCTGTAGACATTATACCCAGCTAACAGAACATCAGAGTCTTCCTCTACCTACTCTGTCTGCTCTGTAGACAATATACCCAGCTAACAGAACATCTGAGTCTTCCTCTACCCACTCTGTCTGCTCTGTAGACAATATACCCAGCTAACAGAACATCTGAGTCTTCCTCTACCTACTCTGTCTGCTCTGTAGACAATATACCCAGCTAACAGAACATCTGAGTCTTCCTCTACCCACTCTGTCTGGTCTGTAGACAATATACCCAGCTAACAGAACATCTGAGTCTGGAACAGAGACACACAGACAGGATTCAGATGTAATCATGTCAGCATGTGATTGTGTGACCAGTATTTCAAACAAATCTAACTTTTGGATCAAGCTTCTAGCATTCAAATGAATAAATCCAAGGCCACTAATTTCGAGAGCTCATATCAGAAGGAGCATTCAAGGTAATATCAGATGATCGACGCTTCCTCGTGTAGCTACTGACAGGCCTGAGATGGATGGAGATGAGATTACTTCAATCAAAAGTTTCATCCATGTTAGCAGCACCTGTAGAGCTATTTAAAGCTGTGGGGGGAGCAGTCAGTATAGTCTGATGGGGAAACGACCAATTCCAAGTATCAACCCCCATGGCTATATATTGTCAATTGTCACATGCCCTGTATGAGGCTATAGTGAGAGCCAGGTTTGAGGCGAGGATGCTCGTACCTATTCAGATGTAATACATCCCGGAGAAATACATTTGGTCGATGTAGAAAAGCTGTAAAAAACAAACTTTAAGCCAGATATGTAGCTGGCGTATACGACTGAAATGATTATCAGTAGAGCGTGGAGACGGGAGTGGACCTGAAACAATGCATTGTTTACCTCATTTAAGTAGACTATGAATCAGGGATTTAAAGTCATTTTTAAGTTACTCAGTTTCCTGTTGTTGAATATCATTTGTAAGTCGCTCTGGATAAGAGCGTCTGCTAAATTACTTAAATGTAAATGTAAATGATACCTGAAGCAGTCGGTTCTTCACTAATGAGTATCGGGATCATACAGTCAATGTCCTGGATCTGGGCACCTGGGTAACAGATGGTCTCTGAAGCAGTCGGTTGTTCACTAATGAGTATCGGGATCATACAGTCAATGTCCTGGATCTGGGCAACTGGGTAACAGACGATCTCTGAAGCAGTCGGTTGTTTACTAATGAGTATCGGGATCATACAGTCAATGTCCTGGATCTGGGCACCTGGGTAACAGATTGTCTCTGAAGCAGTCGGTTCTTCACTAATGAGTATCGGGATCATACAGTCAATGTCCTGGATCTGGGCACCTGGGTAACAGATGGTCTCTGAAGCAGTCGGTTCTTCACTAATGAGTATCGGGATCATACAGTCAATGTCCTGGATCTGGGCACCTGGGTAACAGACGGTCTCTGCTTTCCTAATAACATGTTGGATCATAGATGAGCCCACAATAAGGACTGCTTGGTCAATTTTTTAAGTTGTGTCTCTCTTGAGTTATCTTCCTCCTATAAAGTTGTTTGGGGCTAATTGTAGAGCTGTTTCATGGGTAAATGGTTTAAATGATCACTTAATGTATCACTTGCTTCCGGACAAAGTTGTTTGTTCTTTTGTGGCCAGAGCCAGAAATCTCAGACTCTTCCGATACCCGGTATCTGTTTCCCAAATCCAAGGCATCACTTTGCCTTGGCGTTTTCCTGCCAAGGTTTTTTGGTTTCCGTACAGTGATCCATGGCTCCTGAGGTGGAGCAGAGGGAGTGGAGCAGACCGGGTGCTTGAGTGTAACTCCCGGTAATGACCAGGGCTCTTCTAGCGGGATCAAAGCACGTCTCACAGCTGAAGACTCCTCCGAGGCCGAGGCCGCGGTGACAAGCCATGGGCAAGTGGCTTCGTTCTCCACATTTTTGGCAGACTCAAGAAAAGAGTCGATCAGCTGTTCATCTCTTTTAATCTGATGAAGAATAGACACTCTACCCTCCAATTCAGCGATTTTATGGGTCAGTTGTTAGCTAGCAACGCTAACTAGCTTTGTTGTGGTGGTAGGCCCAAATTGAGCTAATACGCTTCCGTGAATCCAAAAAGATTTTCATTGCAAATAGTCTGTTAGTAACTCCACTCACTACTCATATAGTCTGTTCGTAACTCCACTCACTACTCATATAGTCTGTTAGTAACTCCACTCACTACTCATATAGTCTGTTAGTAACTCCACTCACTACTCATATAGTCTGTTAGTAACTCCACTCACTACTCATATAGTCTGTTAGTAACTCCACTCACTACTCATATAGTCTGTTAGTAACTCCACTCACTACTCATATAGTCTGTTAGTAACTCCACTCACTACTCATATAGTCTGTTAGTAACTCCACTCACTACTCATATAGTCTGTTAGTAACTCCACTCACTACTCATATAGTCTGTTAGTAACTCCACTCACTACTCATATAGTCTGTTAGTAACTCCACTCACTACTCATATAGTCTGTTCGTAACTCCACTCACTACTCATATAGTCTGTTCGTAACTCCACTCACTACTCATATAGTCTGTTAGTAACTCCACTCACTACTCATATAGTCTGTTAGTAACTCCACTCACTACTCATATAGTCTGTTCGTAACTCCACTCACTACTCATATAGTCTGTTCGTAACTACACTCACTACTCATATAGTCTGTTTGTAACTCCACTCACTACTCATATAGTCTGTTCGTAATCATAAAAGTGACCATGTAAGAAACTACCACGATTCCAATACGATTTTCTTTGCAATTTTCTATGAATGTGTGTGATGTGAATGACTGAGTGCACACGCTCTCTAGTAGGCTTAATTTCACGGCAGATAGTCTGACCTGAATTTATGTAACTCATGAAGGTGAAAGTGGACTGAATAGGGATCTGTTTAGTAAGGTATTAAATTATGAGAGGACGACAGGATGAGAGGAGTATCTGGGTAGATACACTGCTCAAAAAAATAAAGGGAACACTTAAACAACACAATGTAACTCCAAGTCAATCACACTTCTGTGAAATCAAACTGTCCACTTAGGAAGCAACACTGATTGACAATTCATTCCACATGCTGTTGTGCAAATGGTAAAGACAACAGGTGGAAATTATAGGCAATTAGCAAGACACCCCCAATAAATGAGTGGTTCTGCAGGGGGTGACCACAGACCACTTCTCAGTTCCTATGCTTCCTGGCTGATGTTTTGGTCACTTTTGAATGCTGGCGGTGCTTTCACTCTAGTGGTAGCATGAGACGGAGTCTACAACCCACACAAGTGGCTCAGGTTTTGCAGCTCATCCAGGATGGGACATCAATGCGAGCTGTGGAAAGAAGGTTTGCTGTGTCTGTCAGCGTAGTGTCCAGAGCATGGAGCCGGTACCAGGAGACAGGCCAGTACATCAGGAGACGGGGAGGAGGCCGTAGGAGGGCAACAACCCAGCAGCAGGACCGCTACCTCCGCCTTTGTGCAAGGAGGAGCAGGAGGAGCACTGCCAGAACCCTGCAAAATGACCTCCAGCAGGCCACAAATGTGCATGTGTCTGCTCAAACGGTCAGAAACAGACTCCATGAGGGTGGTATGAGGGCCCGACGTGCTTACAGCCCAACACCGTGCAGGACATTTGGCATTTGCCAGAGAACACCAAGATTGGCAAATTCGCCACTGGCACCCTGTACTCTTCACAGATGAAAGCAGGTTCACATTGAGCACATGTGACAGACGTGGCAGAGTCTGGAGATGCTGTGGAGAATGTTCTGCTGCCTGCAACATCCTCCAGCATGACCGGTTTGGCGGTGGGTCAGTCATGGTGTGGGGTGGCATTTCTTTGGGGGGCCGCACAGCCCTCCATGTGCTCGCCAGAGGTAGCCTGACTGCCATTAGGTACTGAGATGAGATCCTCAGACCCCTTGTGAGACCATATGCTGGTTCCTCCTAATGCAAGACAATGCTGGACCTCATGTGTCTGGAGTGAGTCAGCAGTTCCTGCAAGACGAAGGCATTGATGCTATGGACTGGCCCGCCCGTTCCCCAGACCTGAATCCAATTGAGCACATCTGGGACATCATGTCTCGCTCCATCCACCAACGCCACATTGCACCACAGACTGTCCAGGAGTTGGCGGATGCTTTAGTCCAGGTCTGGGAGGAGGTCCCTCAGGAGACCATCCGCCACCTCATCAGGATCATGCCCAGGTGTTGTAGGGAGGTCATACAGGCACGTGGAAGCCACACACACTACTGAGCCTCATTTTAACTTGTTTTAAGGACATTACATCAAAGTTGAATCAGCCTGTAGTGTGGTTTTCCACTTTAATTTTGAGTGTGACTCCAAATCCAGATCTCTATGGGTTGATAAATTTGATTTCCATTGATAATTTTTGTGTGATTTTGTTGTCAGCACATTCAACTATGTAAAGGAAAAATGATTTAATAAGAATATTTCATTCATTCAGATCTAGGATGTGTTATTTTAGTGTTCCCTTTATTTTTTTGAGCAGTGTATATTACCATGTTGCTTCCACCTATCAACCTCTCAGCTCTACAGGAGGGTCTAGGGATTCATTAGACAGTAACCTCTCAGCTCTACAGGAGGGTCTAGGGATTCATTAGACAGTAACCTCTCAGCTCTACAGGAGGGTCTAGGGATTCATTAGATAGTAACCTCTCAGCTCTACAGGAGGGTCTAGGGATTCATTAGACAATAACCTCTCAGCTCTACAGGAGGGTCTAGGGATTCATTAGACAGTAACCTCTCAGCACTACAGGAAGGTCTAGGGATTCATTAGACAATAACCTCTCAGCTCTACAGGAGGGTCTAGGGATTCATTAGACAGTAACCTCTCAGCACTATAGGAAGGTCTAGGGATTCATCAGACAGTAACCTCTCAGCTCTTACAGGAGGGTCTAGGGATTCATTAGACAGTAACCTCTCAGCACTACAGGAAGGTCTAGGGATTCATCAGACAGTAACCTCTCAGCTCTTACAGGAGGGTCTAGGGATTCATTAGACAGTAACCTCTCAGCTCTACAGGAGGGTCTAGGGATTCATTAGACAGTAACCTCTCAGCTCTACAGGAGGGTCATTACTGTAAGACTCACAATAGAAATTCAGGTGATATTAAAGCTCGTACCTGATTGGTGGTTGCAGGACTCCCTGAAAAACAGGTATCCTCCGAGGCGGAGCCATCCCAGCATCCTCTCTGTTAGTGACCTCAGCTCCTCGTCACTCAGATACATCAGTAGCCAGTTGGAGAAGATGATGTCAAAACTGATGGGGAGGTACACATCAGAATAACACAACTGATGGGGGTGGGGTACACATCAGAATAACACAACTGATGGGGGTGGGGTACACATCAGAATAACACAACTGATGGGGGTGGGGTACACATCAGAATAACACAACTGATGGGGTGGGGTACACATCAGAATAACACAACTGATGGGGGTGGGGTACACATCAGAATAACACAACTGATGGGGGTGGGGTACACATCAGAATAACACAACTGATGGGGGTGGGGTACACATCAGAATAACACAACTGATGGGGGTGGGGTACACATCAGAATAACACAACTGATGGGGGTGGGGTACACATCAGAATAACACAACTGATGGGGTGGGGTACACATCAGAATAACACAACTGATGGGGGTGGGGTACACATCAGAATAACACAACTGATGGGGATGGGGTACACATCAGAATAACACAACTGATGGGGGATGGGGTACACATCAGAATAACACAACTGATGGGGGTGGGGGAATAACACAACTGATGGGGGGTACACATCAGAATAACACAACTGATGGGGGTGGGGTACACATCAGAATAACACAACTGATGGGGGTGGGGTACACATCAGAATAACACAACACACATCAGAATAACACAACTGATGGGGGTGGGGTACACATCAGAATAACACAACTGATGGGGTGGGGTACACATCAGAATAACACAACTGATGGGGGTGGGGTACACATCAGAATAACACAACTGATGGGGGTGGGGTACACATCAGAATAACACAACTGATGGGGGTGGGGTACACATCAGAATAACACAACTGATGGGGGTGGGGTACACATCAGAATAACACAACTGATGGGGTACACATCAGAATAACACAACTGGGTGGGGTACACATCAGAATAACACAACTGATGGGGGTGGGGTACACATCAGAATAACACAACTGATGGGGGTGGGGTACACATCAGAATAACACAACTGATGGGGGTGGGGTACACATCAGAATAACACAACTGATGGGGGTGGGGTACACATCAGAATAACACAACTGATGGGGGTGGGGTACACATCAGAATAACACAACTGATGGGGGTGGGGTACACATCAGAATAACACAACTGATGGGGTGGGGTACACATCAGAATAACACAACTGATGGGGGTGGGGTACACATCAGAATAACACAACTGATGGGGGTGGGGTACACATCAGAATAACACAACTGATGGGGGTGGGGTACACATCAGAATAACACAACTGATGGGGGTGGGGTACACATCAGAATAACACAACTGATGGGGGTGGGGTACACATCAGAATAACACAACTGATGGGGGGTGGGGTACACATCAGAATAACACAACTGATGGGGGTGGGGTACACATCAGAATAACACAACTGATGGGGGTGGGGTACACATCAGAATAACACAACTGATGGGGGTGGGGTACACATCAGAATAACACAACTGATGGGGGTGGGGTACACATCAGAATAACACAACTGATGGGGGTGGGGTACACATCAGAATAACACAACTGATGGGGGTGGGGTACACATCAGAATAACACAACTGATGGGGGTGGGGTACACATCAGAATAACACAACTGATGGGGGTGGGGTACACATCAGAATAACACAACTGATGGGGGTGGGGTACACATCAGAATAACACAACTGATGGGGGTGGGGTACACATCAGAATAACACAACTGATGGGGGTGGGGTACACATCAGAATAACACAACTGATGGGGGTGGGGTACACATCAGAATAACACAACTGATGGGGGTGGGGTACACATCAGAATAACACAACTGATGGGGGTGGGGTACACATCAGAATAACACAACTGATGGGGGTGGGGTACACATCAGAATAACACCAAAACAATAACCTTAGTTTAATCAATCCAAAGTCACAATGTCACAATGGCAACAGATTTATGTATTTTCTTATTTAACCTTTATTTAACAAGGCAAGTCAGTTCCTATTCTTATTTACATTTACATTTACATTTAAGTCATTTAGCAGACGCTCTTATCCAGAGCGACTTACACGGTCAAACCCTGATGACGCTGGGCCAATTGTGCACCGCCCTACGGGACTCCGAATCACGGCCAGATGTGATACAGCCTGGATTCAAACCAGGTCGTATAGTGACACCTTTTGTACTGAGATGCAGTGCCTTAGACCGCTGCGTCACTCAGGAGCCAACAAAACAGACAAAAATCCCAACAGATAATTTAAACTGAGACGCAGACCTAGAGGTGCAAAGAGAGGAAAGTTTACCAGTAACTTTCGACGTTTACCAATAAACTGACAGAATTTTAGTATCTTTCGATAAATAAATGGAATCTTAGAAGATTAAATCTAGTGTCCTTTTTGGGTGCTACAGATTATCACAGGTGTCTGTAATGATCTCAGGTCCTCTGTGTGGCCTTATCACATGGAAATATATAAAATGATTTAAAAATAATCAATAGTTTGGCAAAGCTGTAAAACATTATCTAAAATATATATACCATCAACTTAGCGAATACAATTTTTGTTTAATATGAGGGTTTCAGCATGAAATATCCTTGACATATTTTTTTCACACTCTTGTATTTATTTTACTATGTCACTATGTATATTTTACTATGTCACTATGTATATTTTACTATGTCACTATGCCACTATGTATATTTTACTATGTCACTATGTATATTTTACTATGTCACTATGCCACTATGTATATTTTACTATGTCACTATGTATATTTTACTATGTCACTATGTCACTATGTATATTTTACTATGTCACTATGTATATTTTACTATGTCACTATGCCACTATGTATATTTTACTATGTCACTATGTATATTTTACTATGTCACTATGTATATTTTACTATGTCACTATGTATATTTTACTATGTCACTATGTATATTTTACTATGTCACTATGTATATTTTACTATGTCACTATGTATATTTTACTACGTCACTATGTATATTTTACTATGTCACTATGTATATTTTACTATGTCACTATGTATATTTTACTATGTCACTATGTCACTATGTATATTTTACTATGTCACTATGTATATTTTACTATGCCACTATGTCACTATGTATATTTTACTATGTCACTATGTATATTTTACTATGTCACTATGTATATTTTACTATGTCACTATGTATATTTTACTATGTCACTATGTATATTTTACTATGTCACTATGTCACTATGTATATTTTACTATGCCACTATGTATATTTTACTATGTCACTACATATATTTTACTATGTCACTATGTATATTTTACTATGTCACTATGTATATTTTACTATGTCACTATGTATATTTTACTATGCCACTATGTATATTTTACTATGTCACTATGTCACTATGTATATTTTACTAGGTCACTATCTATATTTTACTATGTCACTATGTATATTTTACTATGTCACTATGTATATTTTACTATGTCACTATGTATATTTTACTATGTCATTATGTATATTTTACTATGTCACTATGTATATATTTTACTATGTCACTATGTATATTTTACTATGTCACTATGTATATTTTACTATGTCACTATGTATATTTTACTATGTCACTATGTGTTTGTTGTCGATGTTTTGGGGGTCAAACTGGTGGCAGAAACAGGTCAACAGTAGGAAGAGTTGCAGAGTTGTTTCATTATCTTCTCTTGAACCATTTGGTCTATCCACTAGAAACGCATTCACAATATGGCCACAGATTATATATATATTAATAATTTTTTTCCAAATTGCCATAGATTTACCTGTTAATTACCAAAATTGCAGAAGATTTTGGTAACTGTGGTAAACTATGTACACCACTTTTATAATATATTGTTATAATAGTATTATATCATACACATCCTATCAAACAGCAGACCTGTTTTTGGGGAAGTCCAGTTTGGTGACGTCTGCCTGGAGGAAGGAGGCGTTGCCATGGTGACTGTTGTCCTGTCTGTTCTTCTCCACGAAGCTCTCCATGAAGTCGACCGCTGTCACGTGACTGGCCTGGGTCAACAGGTGGCTGGTGTACCTACTGGAAGAGACCAAACACACAAACACAAAGGGTCAAACACCTCCACATCAGACAGCGAGGGTCAAACTGCCAACAAGAGTCAATGTCACCTGACCAGGAAAAACACAGGTCCCCATCATAACCCAGGGCCAGGGAGTTTTACCTATCAGGTCACATGGTCAGTTAAACCTCATGTCTCTACAGAGATCATGACACAGTATATGCTTGTTGTTATTAACGGTCTATCGGGTCACATGGTCAGTTAAACCTCATGTCTCTACAGAGATCATGACACAGTACATGCTTGTTGTTATTAACGGTCTATCGGGTCAGTTGTTTTATAGATACAGTTGAATAGACCCACTGACCCGATGCCGGCGCCCAGCTCCAGGACCCTCTGGCCGGAAAGGCTGGGCAGCAGTGAGAGGATCTCAGGCAGTTCTTGCTGGGTCAGCTCCTGGGCATGAGAGTCCAACATCATTTCCTCAACCGTGGCCTGGCGGCTGTGCTCCTTCCAGAACTCTGTCATCGTACTCCTCTTTACTCAGAGTGGAGAGAAGAACTAAAGCAAACTGCTTGACAAGTACACAATAACAATAACACCAACAACAACATACTGTATTTGTATATTTGTTTTATGTACAAAGTCTGTGTGTTATTGCCATTCTATTCTATGTTATGTTATTCTATGCTATTCTATTCTGTCATTCTATGATACATTTTTCTATTCAATGCTATTCTATTATATTCAATGCTATAATATTATATGCTATGTTATTCTATTCTATTCCATGTCATTCTATGCTATGTTATTCTATGCTATTCTATGTTATGTTTTCCATGCTATGATATTCTATGCTATGTTATTATGTTCTATGCTATTCTATGTTATTCTATGCTATGTGATTCTATTCTATGCATTCTATGCTATATTATTCTATGCTATGTCATTCTATTTTATGCTATACTTTGCTATTCTATTCTATGTTATTCTATTCTATGATATGTAATTATTTTCTATGCTATGTTATTCTATGATATGTTATTCTATTATATTCTATGCTATTCTTTGCTATTCTATTCTATGCTATGTTATTCTATTCTATGTTATTCTATGGTATGTTATTACATTCTATGATATGTAATTATTTTCTATGCTATGTTATTCTATGCTATGTTATTGTATTATATTATATGCTATGCTATTCTATGTTATTATATGCTATGTTATTATACTCTATACTATTCTATTTTATTCTTTTATATTCTATTCTATTCTATTATATTCCATGTTATTATATGTTATTATATTATATTCTATTCTTGTATATTCTATTCTATTCTATTCTATTATATTCTATTCTATTCTATTCTATTCCATGTTATTATATGTTATTATATTCTATTCTATGCCATCTTATATTATATTATATGTTATTATATGCAATGTTATTATATTCTATGCTATTCTATTCTATGCTATGTTATTATATGCTCTGCTATGTTATTCTATGCTATTCTATTTTAAAGCTATTGTAGACTACAGGGTGTGGTAAAGTGAGTTTGATACTGTAGAGTTACTATAGAATGAGAGCAGCAACAAGAGGTACTTTTCTCCAGAACTCAATCAAAAACTATTGTAGAAATCAACCGCTGTTTTGTAAAGAATGCCAACTCAATGAAAATGTTTGTCACGTCAACTACTGTCATATACTTCCACCACAACCTCAAAGACCTAAAAGCAATAGGAACCTGACATAACAGGTTATATATAACGGTCACATAACAGGTCATAATCATTCATCAATCACCATAACTGCCTGACGACTCAAACAGGATTATTCCGAGGCTCTATCGTTCCGGTTCATAGCGTTTGTCCGGAGAAAGGAGTTTGGGGTAACCAGGCAATAAAAGTGCAGCAGCAATCTCGATTAGTAGCCAACTAGCCCTACAATCAATGTTTCATCCAGGAGTAAACAAGAATATACAGTAGAAACCTTCAAGAACTCCACAGCAGTTAGCATTACTTCAATCATTTGCGTGAATATACTAAACCCAGAACACATGGTGGGCCAAAATAACCTTGTAAGTATTATTAACATCTGACAAGAAAACGTCAACCACATTGAATAAACCCACACTGTTATTTACAGTCGATAGAGGATGGAAACCATGTAATTCTTACCTTTGGGGTCCATGTTTGTTGGTTAAAAAAAAAAATATATATATATATTGGGGGGAAAAGGGCTAACTATTACTGTTAGTAGTTAGTGATACTAACAGCATCAATTATCAGCCGATGGTATGTTGAGTGTTATCACTGGAAGACTAATGGAAACTTGTTGAGTGCTCGTGTTTAAATAAGGGTTGACCATAATGCGCGTGGAAGAGTTGGCTTTCCACATCCATAAGGTACAGAACTGACAATACTGATGCGCGGAATAAGGGAGGGGTGGAGAACAATAACGCACGAATAATCATCTGGGTAACAATGGGGGTCTTCGGTGTCTGCTATCTGACGCGTTATGTTAGGATTTCCCTTACCGTATAACCAGACCTTGACTGTCGATGAACCGATCTGGTGATATGTCAATCATTCAGAGGAGGCGATAAGGCGACATTGAGTCATCCATCCATGTGGAAGAAAAAATAAGAGTCTGTTGTATGTACACAAAGGCCTATTAAAGATATAGCCTGTGGTCTGAGCAAAGTGCATCTGCGTGCTTTATTTTACACCGCGGTAGAAACGAGCCCCGTTCGTCCAGAATGTGCTGACAAGGTTCGGATGGAGCCGCTCATGTGTGACATGCATGCGAGGATTGCGCAATATTGCCTCATGCAGCTGTTTTCTGCAAAAACGTGGCCTTTAAAGGGCCAGCCTGAGGCAGGTAGCGCATGGTTCAGATTAATGATGATGAAACACACGAAGCAGATTACAGCATGACCAAAACGACAATTTTAAATGTGAAAAAATGTTTGTTTTTTTAAATGAGGAATTAAACATTTTCTTTCCATAATGTGAGGACAGGTGTTATGGACATAATCACAATACATTAATACAATTAATTAGTTATTGTTTCAAATGGCAAGGGCAAAATAACGTTAAGTGAGAGAGAGAGAGAGAGAGAGAGAGAGAGAGAGAGAGAGAGAGAGAGAGAGAGAGAGAGAGAGAGAGAGAGAGAGAGAGAGAGAGAGAGAGAGAGAGAGAGAGAGAGAGAGAGAGAGAGAGAGAGAGAGACAGAGAGACAGAGAGAGAGAGAGAGAGAGAGAGAGAGAGAGAGAGAGAGAGAGAGACAGAGAGACAGAGAGACAGAGAGAGAGAGAGAGAGACAGAGAGAGACAGAGAGACAGAGAGAGACAGAGAGACAGAGAGAGACAGAGAGAGAGAGAGAGAGAGAGAGAGAGAGAGAGAGAGAGAGAGAGAGAGAGAGAGAGAGAGGATATGGACATGATCCTCTGCCCAGGCGATGCTGATGGCTTCCAAATCTTACAACACCTGGATATGTATTTTACCTATCAGTTAACCACATCATATGTTATAGCAATCTGTCAGTCCATTACACAGTCGATGACGTGGCACGCAAACTTTGAATGATTCATGCAGTCTGAGCAGGGGACCTGTGTGTGTGAAAGACAGAGAGAGAGTAAGAGAGACGGCTAGCCCGCTCGTGGCTGGCCTTGGTGACACACACAATGTCAATATGTAGCCTGCTGTGTGTAGTTGATAACTGGTTTGACATTTAACTCGGTTACAATACAACTTCCAAAGTTCAATGATCGTGGTCAGATGGCCACGGAGATGTTTTTTTTGTTTTTTTGGAAACTTTTACCCTACATAATTACACTATATGCACTATATATATATACACACTATATGCACTATATATATATATATATATATACACTACATAATTACACTATATGCACTATATATATATATATATATATATATATATATATATATATATATATATATATATGTACACACTATATGCACTATATATATATATATATATATATGTACACACTATATGCACTATATATATATATATATATATATACACTACATAATTACACTATATGCACTATATATATATATATACACTACATAATTACACTATATGCACTATATATATATATATATATATACACACACTATATGCACTATATATATATATATAAATATATATACACTACATAATTACACTATATGCACTATATATATATATATATATATATATATATATATATCTATATATATATATATATACACTACATAATTACACTATATGCACTATATATATATATATATACACTACATAATTACACTATATGCACTATATATATACACACACTATATGCACGCAGTGTATATATATATATATATACACTACATAATTACACTATATATTATATATATATATATATATATAATTACACTATATGCATTATATATATATACACTACATAATTACACTATATATGGTATATATATATATATATCCGCATAGAACGACGGGTAGATATATATATATATATATAATTACACTATATGCATTATATATATATACACTACATAATTACACTATATGCACTATATATATATATATATATATATATACACTACATAATTACACTATATGCACTATATATATATATATATACACTACATAATTACACTATATGCACTATATATATACACACACTATATGCACTATATATATATATATATATACACTACATAATTACACTATATATACACCTGTTGTTTTGGGTCACCCCTGGCTTGTATATATCCTTCTATTAATTGGTATATATATATATCCCATTTCTTCTATACTTCTCAGGAGGAACCTATATATATATATATATATAATTACACTATATGCATTATATATATATACTGTCACGCCTTGGTCATTGTATTTTGTGTTTTTGTTATATGTTTGGGTAGGCCAGGGTGTGACATGGGTTTATATGTTGTATTCGTATTGGGGTTTTATTAGCATTGGGATTGTGTATGATTAGGGGTGTGTCTAGTTAGACTTGGCTGCCTGAGGCGGCACTATATATATATATAATTATACGATATGCACTATATATATACTCTATAATTATACTATATGCTCTGTATATATACACTATATAATTACACTATATACTTTTGTTAATGTTTTTATTCCCTTGTGTTAAAGAAAGGTGCAACGTTTATAGTGGCCCTGTGTATGAATGGCAGGTCTGGTCAATAGATCCTTTGGTTGTAATGTCTGACTTGAGGTCTCGACACAATATCAAGTTCTGGGTGAAAGTTCAGGATGTCATCCTGGAGTAAATCAAAGCAGAGTTGTGTTCATAGTTACCATTGTCATTAAAAAATAGTTATATTCTCACATTGTCTCATCTCACGTTCTCTCACAGTGACTTTTGTCAGGTAAGGGGCTTTATACTATAGTATCCTTACTTATCATAGCCTTGCCTTGTTAAATAAAGATGAAATAAAATATATATACACTACTGTTCAAAGGTTTGGGGTCACTTAGAAATGTCCTTGTTCCCCATGAAAACATACATGAAATGAGTTGCAAAATGAATGGCCGGTTCCCCCCAGACAAGGTTATAAATAATGATTTTTAATTGAAATTTGTCCATCAATTTGTTTCATCAAAGAATCCTCCATTTGCAGCAACTACAGCCTTGCAGAACTTTGGCATTCTAGTTGTCAATTTGTTGAGGTAATCTGAAGAGATTTCACCCCATGCTTCCTGAAGCACCTCCCACAAGTTGGATTGGCTTGATGGGCACTTCTTACATACCATACGGTCAAGCTGCTCCCATAGCAGCTCAATAGGGTTGAGATCCGGTGACTGTGCTGGCCACTCCATTATAGACAGAATACCAGCTGACTGCTTCTTCCCTAAATAGTTATTGCATAGTTTGGAGATGTGCTTTGGGTCATTGTCCTGTTGTAGAAGGAAATTGGCTCCGATTAAGTGCCGTCCACAGGGCATGTCATAAAATAAAAAGAAATAAATATGCCATTTAGCAGACGCTTTTATCCAAAGCGACTTACAGTCATGTGTGCATACATTCTACGTATGGGAGGTCCCGGGGATCGAACCCACTACCCTGGCGTTACAAGCGCCATGCTCTACCAACTGAGCTACAGAAGGACCTCATGTCATGGCGTTGCAAAATGGAGTGATAGCCTTCCTTCTTCAAGATCCCTTTTACCCTGTACAAATCTCCCACTTTAACACCACCAAAGCACCCCCAGACCATCACATTCAAACAATCAATCAAATGTATTTATAAAGCCCTTTTTACATCAGCTGATGTTACAAAGTGCTGTACAGAAACCCAGCCTAAAACCCCAAACAGCAAGCAATGCAGGTGTAGAAGCACGGTGGCTAGGAAAAACTCCCTAGAAAGGCCAGAACCTAGGAAGAAACCTAGAGAGGAACCAGGCTCTGAGGGGTGGCCAGTCCTCTTCTGGCTGTGCCGGGTGGATATTATAACAGAACATAGCCAAGATGTTCAAACGTTCATAGATGACCTGCAAGGTCAGACAATAATAATCACAGTGGTTCTAGAGGGTGCAACAGGTCAGCAACTCAGGGGTAAATGTTAGGTCAGGGTTCCATAGCCGCAGGCAGAGCAATTGAAACTGGAGCAACAGTACGACCAGGTGGACTGGAGACAGCAAGGAGTAATCAGGCCAGGTAGTCCTGAGACATGGTCCTAGGGCTCAGATCCTCCGAGAGAAGAGAGAAAGAGAGAGAGAAAGAGAGAGAGAGCATACTTACCCACACCACTAGAGGGATATCTTCAACCACCAACCTAATACACTGAGACAAGGCCGAGGATAGCTCATGAAGATCTGCCCCACTGCAAAAACCAGAGGGGGGCCCCAAACCAGACAGGAAGATCCCGTCAGAGACTCAACCCACTCAAGTGACGCACCCCTCCTAGGGACGGCATGGAAGAGCACCAGTAAGCCAGTGACTCATCCCTCCTAGGGACGGCATGGAAGAGCACCAGTAAGCCAGTGACTCAGACCCTGTAATTAGGGTCAGAGGGTGAGAATCCCAGGGGAGAGAGGGGAACCGACCAGGCGGAGAATCCCAGGGGAGAGAGGGGAACCGACCAGGCAGAGAATCCCAGGGGAGAGAGGGGAGCCGACCAGGCGGAGAATCCCAGGGGAGGGGAGCCGACCAGGCGGAGAATCCCAGTGGAGAGGGGGGAACCGGCCAGGCAGAGAATCCCAGTGGAGGGAGGGAAACCGACCAGGCAGAGAATCCAGGTGGAGAGAGGGGGAACCGACCAGGCAGAGAATCCCAGTGGAGAGAGGGGAACCGGCCAGGCAGAGAATCCCAGGGGAAAGGAGAGGGGAGCCGACCAGGCAGAGAATCCCAGTGGAGAGAGGGGACCCGGCCAGGCAGAGAATCCCAGTGGAGAGAGGAGAACCGGCCAGGCAGAGAATCCCAGGGGAGATAGGGGGAACCGGCCAGGTAGAGAATCTGAGGGGAGAGAGGGGGAACCGGCCAGGCAGAAAATCCCAGGGGAGAGAGGGGAACCGACCAGGCAGAGAATTCCAGTGGAGAGAGGGGGAACCGACCAGGCAGAGAATCCCAGTGGAGAGAGGGGAGCCGGCCAGGCAGAGAATCCCAGGGGAGAGAGGGGAACCGACCAGGCAAAGAATCCCAGTGGAGAGAGGGGAACCGACCAGGCAAAGAATCCCAGTGGAGAGAGGGGAACCGGCCAGGCAGAGAATCCCAGGGGAGAGAGGGGAACCGACCAGGCAGAGAATCCCAGTGGAGAGAGGGGGAACCGACCAGGCAGAGAATCCCAGTGGAGAGAGGGGAACCGGCCAGGCAGAGAATCCCAGGGGAGAGAGGGGAACCGGTCAGGCAGAGAATCCCAGGGGAGAGAGGGGGAACCGACCAGGCAGAGAATCCCAATGGAGAGAGGGGAACCGACCAGGCAGAGAATCCCAGTGGAGAGAGAGGGAACGGACCAGGCAGAGAATCCCAGGGGAGAGGGGGAACCGACCAGGCAGAGAATCCCAGGGGAGAGAGGGGAACCGACTAGGCAGAGAATCCCAGGGGAGAGGGGGAACCGACCAGGCAGAGAATCCCAGTGGAGAGAGAGGGAACGGACCAGGCAGAGAATCCCAGGGGAGAGGGGGAACCGACCAGGCAGAGAATCCCAGGGGAGAGAGGGGAACCGACCAGGCAGAGAATCCCAGGGGAGAGAGGGGAACCGACCAGGCAGAGAATCCCAGGGGAGAGGGGGAACCGACCAGGCAGAGAATCCCAGGGGAGAGAGGGGAACCGACCAGGCAGAGAATCCCAGGGGAGAGAGGGGAACCGACCAGGCAGAGAATCCCAGGGGAGAGGGGAACCGACCAGGCAGAGAATCCCAGGGGGAGAGGGGAACCGACCAGGCAGAGAATCCCAGGGGAGAGAGGGGAACCGACCAGGCAGAGAATCCCAGGGGAGAGAGGGGAACCGACCAGGCAGAGAATCCCAGGGAGAGAGGGGAACCGACCAGGCAGAGAATCCCAGGGGAGAGAGGGGAACCGACCAGGCAGAGAATCCCAGGGGAGAGGGGAACCGACCAGGCAGAGAATCCCAGGGGAGAGAGGGGAACCGACCAGGCAGAGAATCCCAGGGGAGAGAGGGGAACCGACCAGGCAGAGAATCCCAGGGGAGAGAGGGGAACCGACCAGGCAGAGAATCCCAGGGAGAGAGGGGAACCGACCAGGCAGAGAATCCCAGGGGAGAGAGGGGAACCGACCAGGCAGAGAATCCCAGGGGAGAGGGGGAACCGACCAGGCAGAGAATCCCAGGGGAGAGAGGGGAACCGACCAGGCAGAGAATCCCAGGGGAGAGAGGGGAACCGACCAGGCAGAGAATCCCAGGGGAGAGAGGGGAACCGACCAGGCAGAGAATCCCAGGGGAGAGAGGGGAACCGACCAGGCAGAGAATCCCAGGGAGAGAGGGGAACCGACCAGGCAGAGAATCCCAGGGGAGAGAGGGGAACCGACCAGGCAGAGAATCCCAGGGGAGAGAGGGGAACCGACCAGGCAGAGAATCCCAGGGGAGAGAGGGGAACCGACCAGGCAGAGAATCCCAGGGGAGAGAGGGGAACCGACCAGGCAGAGAATCCCAGGGGAGAGCGGGGAACCGACCAGGCAGAGAATCCCAGGGGAGAGAGGGGGAACCGACCAGGCGGAAGTCCAGTGCATCTGACGAATGTTCTTCTTTGTGATCTGAACACCTCAAACTTAGATTCCTCTGTCCATAACACTTTTTTTCCAATCTTCCTCTGTCCAGTGTCTGTGTTCTTTTGCCCATCATAATCTTTTATTTTTATTGGCCAGTCTGAGGTATGGCTTTTCCTTTGCAACTCTGCCTAGAAGACCAGCATCCTGGAGTCGCCTCTTCACTGTTGACGTTGAGACTGATTTTTTGTGGGTACTATTTAATGAAGCTGCCAGTTGAGGACACTCTAATGTACTTGTCCTCTTGCTCAGTTGTGCACCTTGGCCTCCCACTCCTCTTTCTATTCTGGTTAGAGTTGTACGAGATATTCAGTTTCTTGGCAATTTCTCGTGGAATAGCCTTCATTTCTCAGAACAAGAATATACTGACGAGTTTCAGAAGAAAGGTCTTTGTTTCTGGCCATTTTGAGCCTGAAATCGAACCAACAAATGCTGATGCTCCAGATACTCAACTAGTCTAAAGAAGGCCAGTTGTATTGTTTCTTTAATCAGAACAACAGTTTTCAGCTGTGCTAACATAATTGCAAAAGGGTTTTCTAATGATCAATTATCCTTTTAAAATTATAAACTTGGATTAGACAACGTGCCAATGGAACACAGAAGTGTTGGTTGCTGATAATGGGCCTCTGTATGCCTATGTAGATATTCCATTAAAAATCTGTTGTTTCCAGCTACAATAGTCATTTACAACATTAACAATGTCTACACTGTATTTCTGATACATTTTATGTTATTTTAATGGACATTTTTGTTTGTTGCTTTTCTTAAAAAAACAAGGACATTTCTAAGTGACTCCAAACTTTTGAATACTAGTGTATATATATACTGTATATACATGCAGGGTTGTTCAATGTTGTCCCGGAGGGCCAAACCCTTCTGGTTCGTATCCTCTCTGTTACATCCGTCGGTGAATGAGTGAGACCAAAGCGCAGCGTGGAAAGTGTTCATGATAATTTCATAATGAAACACCGACAAAACAATATAAGCGAAAGTTTAAAGTTCTGCAGGGCTCTCAGCTACTGTGCAAAAACAACTTCCCACAAACTCAGGTGGAAAAAACAGTATGATTCCCAATCAGAGACAACGATAGACAGCTGCCTCTGATTGGGAACCATACCCGGCCAACAAAGAAATAGAAAACTAGAATGCCCACCCAAATCACACCCTGACCTAACCAAAATAGAGAAATAAAAAGTCTCTCTAAGGTCAGGGCGTGACACTCTCCTTCTAATCAGGGACTAATTCAGACCTGGGACACCTGGTTAGTACAATTAACTACCAGGGAAAAACAAGAAGTGTATTGGCCCTCCAGGACTGGACTGGAACAGCTCTGGTCTGTAGGCTAAGCTGTTTCTGGCTTTAGCCTCTTTTACAATGTCTACAGGGAGGGGAGGAGCGGATGGGGGGAGGAGCTGGATGTGGGTAGGAGCTGGATGGGGGAGGAGCTGGGTGGGGGGAGGAGCTGGATGGGGGAGGAGCTTGATGGGGAGGAGCTGGATGGGGAGGAACTGGATGGGGGAGGAGATGGATGGGGGAGGAGCTGGATGGGGTGGAGGAGCTGGAGGGGGAGGAGCTGGATGGGGGAGGAGCTGGATGGGGGAAGGAGCTGGATGGGGGGAGAATTCAACCAACCAGTGTGTGACTGAGGCACAACATTCACTGTTTCACTGTGATGGAGGGGACACAGTAATGCCTGTGTATGAGTGAACCACAGAGGATTTTAGGCTGTGTTTGATTGTGTGGTTATAAACGATTAAATAGGAGAAGAGGAAGAAGAGAAGGAGAAGAGGAAGGCCCCACAACAAATATCAGTGGACATGATCAACCCCCCCAAAAAACAAATATAATCTGACCCCTGTTACACTTCCACCAACCGAACCAATCATATCTAACCTTAGCTAGAAGGAGTCAATTATACCTCAGTTGTGGGAGGATGTGTACATTATGTTCTTGGCCTGTTAATCAAGATGTGATGTTGTTCCATACACATACACTAGATGGCGCCAATGCTACTTGAGTGAGTTCCGAATATGATTCCTATCAGAATGTTGGTGAAATACCATCTTTGGAATGCTTTCCATTCATGCTCACTAGATGTCAGTCTATAGTCAAATATGTGATATTGATGCTTGTCAGACACAAGTACAGTATTTAAGATACAGCATAGCGTTCAGAATAAAACGTGGCTTTGTTATAATAATAGCGTTAGCCACCTAGCCACCTTGGTACGCAATGTAATATACAGACGTGCTCCCCACAAACAATGATAAACAATGCTGCCATGCAGCAAGACTAGACATCTTCAAAAGCTGCAGAATATGAGCTGATGAAATGATACCAAACAGCATTTCGAAGCAGGAGGAACCCAACGCATTGCGTTTTTATCCCGAGTAACAGAATAGCAGACTGGAAAAACTCCAGGGGTTGAATGTCATTGGTGTTTCACTAAAGACAGTCTGTTGTGTTATATCCTTCCACTGCTACAGGGGTTTGGCCTTCACTATGACTTCACTACTGACAGGGACACTGCAGCAGGGGTTTGGCCTTCACTATGACTTCACTACTGACAGGGACACTGCTACAGGGGTTTGGCCTTCACTATGACTTCACTACTAACAGGGACACTGCTACAGGGGTTTGGCCTTCACTAATGACTTCACTACTAACAGGGACACTGCTACAGGGGTTCGGCCTTCACTATGACTTCACTACTAACAGGGACACTGCTACAGGGGTTCGGCCTTCACTATGACTTCACTACTGACAGGGACACTGCTACAGGGGTTTGGCCTTCATAATGACTTCACTACTAACAGGGACACTGCTACAGGGGTTTGGACTTCACAATGACTTCACTACTAACAGGGACACTGCTACAGGGGTTGGCCTTCACTATGACTTCACTACTGACAGGGACACTGCTACAGGGGTTTGGCCTTCATAATGACTTCACTACTAACAGGGACACTGCTACAGGGGTTTGGACTTCACAATGACTTCACTACTAACAGGGACACTGCTACAGGGGTTTGGCCTTCACAATGACTTCACTACTAACAGGGACACTGCTACAGGGGTTGGCCTTCACTATGACTTCACTACTAACAGGGACACTGCTACAGGGGTTTGGACTTCACTATGACTTCACTACTAACAGGGACACTGCTACAGGGGTTTGGCCTTCACTATGACTTCACTACTGACAGGGACACTGCTACAGGGTTTGGCCTTCATAATGACTTCACTACTAACAGGGACACTGCTACAGGGGTTTGGCCTTCACAATGACTTCACTACTAACAGGGACACTGCTACAGGGGTTCGGCCTTCACTATGACTTCACTACTGACAGGGACACTGCTACAGGGGTTCGGCCTTCACTATGACTTCACTACTAACAGGGACACTGCTACAGGGGTTCGGACTTCACTATGACTTCACTACTAACAGGGACACTGCTACAGGGGTTCGGCCTTCACTATGACTTCACTACTGACAGGGACACTGCTACAGGGGTTTGGCCTTCATAATGACTTCACTACTAACAGGGACACTGCTACAGGGGTTCGGCCTTCACAATGACTTCACTACTAACAGGGACACTGCTACAGGGGTTCGGCCTTCACTATGACTTCACTACTAACAGGGACACTGCTACAGGGGTTCGGCCTTCACTATGACTTCACTACTAACAGGGACACTGCTACAGGGGTTCGGACTTCACTATGACTTCACTACTAACAGGGACACTGCTACAGGGGTTCGGCCTTCACTATGACTTCACTACTGACAGGGACACTGCTACAGGGGTTTGGCCTTCATAATGACTTCACTACTAACAGGGACACTGCTACAGGGGTTTGGCCTTCACAATGACTTCACTACTAACAGGGACACTGCTGCAGGGGCTTGGCCTTCACTATGTCTTCACTACTAACAGGGACACTGCTACAGGGGTTTGGCCTTCACAATGACTTCACTACTAACAGGGACACTGCTAAAGGGGTTTGGACTTCACAATGACTTCACTACTAACAGGGACACTGCTCCAGGGGTTTGGCCTTCACAATGACTTCACTACTAACAGGGACACTGCTGCAGGGGCTTGGCCTTCACTATGTCTTCACTACTAACAGGGACACTGCTACAGGGGTTTGGCCTTCACTATGACTTCACTACTAACAGGGACACTGCTACAGGGGTTTGGCCTTCACAATGACTTCACTACTAACAGGGACACTGCTGCAGGGGTTTGGCCTTCACAATGACTTCACTACTAACAGGGACACTGCTAAAGGGGTTTGGGCTTCACAATGACTTCACTACTAACAGGGACACTGCTCCAGGGGTTTGGCCTTCACAATGACTTCACTACTAACAGGGACACTGCTGCAGGGGCTTGGCCTTCACTATGACTTCACTACTAACAGGGACACTGCTCCAGGGGTTTGGCCTTCACAATGACTTCACTACTAACAGGGACACTGCTAAAGGGGTTTGGCCTTCACTATGACTTCACTACTAACAGGGACACTGCTACAGGGGTTCGGTCTTCACTATGACTTCACTACTAACAGGGACACTGCTACAGGGGTTCGGCCTTCACTATGACTTCACTACTAACAGGGACACTGCTACAGGGGTTTGGCCTTCACTATGACTTCACTACTGACAGGGACACTGCTACAGGGGTTTGGCCTTCACTATGACTTCACTACTAACAGGGACACTGCTACAGGGGTTCGGCCTTCACTATGACTTCACTACTAACAGGGACACTGCTACAGGGGTTTGGCCTTCACTATGACTTCACTACTGACAGGGACACTGCTACAGGGGTTTGGCCTTCAGAATGACTTCACTACTAACAGGGACACTGCTACAGGGGTTTGGCCTTCACAATGACTTCACTACTAACAGGGACACTGCTACAGGGGTTTGGCCTTCACTATGACTTCACTACTAACAGGGACTCTGCTACAGGGGTTCGGCCTTCACTATGACTTCACTACTAACAGGGACACTGCTACAGGGGTTTGGCTTTCATAATGACTTCACTACTAACAGGGACACTGCTACAGGGGTTTGGCCTTCACAATGACTTCACTACTAACAGGGACACTGCTGCAGGGGCTTGGCCTTCACTATGACTTCACTACTAACAGGGACACTGCTACAGGGGTTTGGCCTTCACAATGACTTCACTACTAACAGGGACACTGCTAAAGGGGTTTGGACTTCACAATGACTTCACTACTAACAGGGACACTGCTCCAGGGGTTTGGCCTTCACAATGACTTCACTACTAACAGGGACACTGCTGCAGGGGCTTGGCCTTCACTATGTCTTCACTACTAACAGGGACACTGCTACAGGGGTTTGGCCGTCACTATGACTTCACTACTAACAGGGACACTGCTACAGGGGTTTGGCCTTCACTATGACTTCACAACTAACAGGGACACTGCTGCAGGGGTTCGGCCTTCACAATGACTTCACTACTAACAGGGACACTGCTAAAGGGGTTTGGGCTTCACAATGACTTCACTACTAACAGGGACACTGCTCCAGGGGTTTGGCCTTCACAATGACTTCACTACTAACAGGGACACTGCTGCAGGGGCTTGGCCTTCACTATGACTTCACTACTAACAGGGACACTGCTCCAGGGGTTTGGCCTTCACAATGACTTCACTACTAACAGGGACACTGCTAAAGGGGTTTGGGCTTCACAATGACTTCACTACTAACAGGGACACTGCTCCAGGGGTTTGGCCTTCACAATGACTTCACTACTAACAGGGACACTGCTGCAGGGGCTTGGCCTTCACTATGACTTCACTACTAACAGGGACACTGCTACAGGGGCTTGGCCTTCACAATGACTTCCCTACTAACAGGGACACTGCTACAGGGGTTTGGCCGTCACTATGACTTCACTACTAACAGGGACACTGCTACAGGGGTTTGGCCTTCACAATGACTTCACTACTAACAGGGACACTGCTGCAGGGGTTTGGCCTTCATAATGACTTCACTACTAACAGGGACACTGCTACAGGGGTTTGGCCTTCACAATGACTTCACTACTAACAGGGACACTGCTGCAGGGGCTTGGCCTTCACTATGACTTCACTACTAACAGGGACACTGCTACAGGGGTTTGGCCTTCACAATGACTTCACTACTAACAGGGACACTGCTAAAGGGGTTTGGACTTCACAATGACTTCACTACTAACAGGGACACTGCTCCAGGGGTTTGGCCTTCACAATGACTTCACTACTAACAGGGACACTGCTGCAGGGGCTTGACCTTCACTATGTCTTCACTACTAACAGGGACACTGCTACAGGGGTTTGGCCATCACTATGACTTCACTACTAACAGGGACACTGCTACAGGGGTTTGGCTTTCACTATGACTTCACTACTAACAGGGACACTGCTACAGGGGCTTGGCCTTCACAATGACTTCACTACTAACAGGGACACTGCTCCAGGGGTTTGGCCGTCACTATGACTTCACTACTAACAGGGACACTGCTGCAGGGGTTTGGCCTTCACTATGACTTCACTACTAACAGGGACACTGTAGGGGCTTGGCCTTCACAATGACTTACTACTAACAGGGACACTGCTACAGGGGTTTGGCCGTCACTATGACTTCACTACTAACAGGGACACTGCTGCAGGGGTTTGGCCTTCACAATGACTTCACTACTAACAGGGACACTGCTGCAGTGTTACGGGACTTCACAATGACTTCACTACTAACAGGGACACTGCTAATGGGGTTTGGCCTTCACAATGACTTCACTACTAACAGGGACACTGCTGCAGGGGTTTGGACTAGTAACCGAAAGGTTGCAAGATCGAATCCCAGAACTGACAAGGTAAAAAAAGTAGTTTTGCCCCTGAACAAGGCAGTTAACCCACTGTTCCTAGGCCATCACTGAAAATCAGAATTTGTTCTTAACTGACTTGCCTGGTTAAATAAAATCAAATTTAAATAAAAAAAAACAAAGACTTCACTATAAACAGGGTTGAGTCTCAAATGTTACTGAATGTTACTGAATATTACTGTTTGTTATTGTATGTTATCGCATGTTACTGTATGTTACTGTATGTTACTGTGTGTTACTGTATGTTATTGCATGTTGTTGTATGTTATTGTATGTTATTGTATGGTACTGTATGTTATTGTATGTTATTGTATGTTACTGTATGTTATTGTATGTTACTGCATGTTACTGCATGTTACTGTATGTTATTGTATGTTACTGTATGTTACTGTATGTTATTGTATGTTACTGTATGTTACTGCACGTTATTGTATGTTACTGTATGTTATTGTATGTTACTGTATGTTATTGTATGTTATTGTATGTTATTGTATGTTACTGTATGTTACTGTATGTTATTGTATGTTATTGTATGTTACTGTATGTTATTGTATGTTATTGTATGTTATTGTATGTTACTGTATGTTATTGTATGTTATTGTATGTTACTGTATGTTGTTGTATGTTATTGTATGTTACTGTTACTGTATGTTACTGTATGTGCATGTTACTGTATGTTACTGTATGTTATTGTATGTTACTGTATGTTACTGTATGTTATTGTATGTTACTGTATGTTACTGTATGTTATTGTATGTTACTGTATGTTACTGTATGTTACTGTATGTTATTGTATGTTATTGTATGTTATTGTATGTTACTGTATGTTATTGTATGTTATTGTATGTTACTGTATGTTACTGTATGTTATTATGTTACTGTATGTTACTGTATGTTACTGTATGTTACTGTATGTTATTGTATGTTATTATATGTTATTGTATGTTACTGTATGTTACTGTATGTTATTGTATGTTATTGTATGTTATTGTATGTTATGTTACTGTATGTTACTGTATGTTACTGTATGTTATTGCATGTTACTGTATGTTACTGTATGTTACTGTATGTTACTGTATGTTATTGTATGTTACTGTATGTTATTGTATGTTACTGTATGTTATATGTTACTGTATGTTATTGTATGTTACTGTATGTTACTGTATGTTACTTATGTTACTGTATGTTATTGTATGTTACTGTATGTTACTGTATGTTATTGTATGTTATTGTATGTTATTGTATGTTACTGTATGTTATTGTATGTTATTGTATGTTACTGTATGTTACTGTATGTTATTGTATGTTATTGTATGTTATTGTATGTTATTGTATGTTACTGTATGTTATTGTATGTTACTGTATGTTATTGTATGTATGTTACTGTATGTTACTGTATGTTGTATTGTATGTTACTGTATGTTATTGTATGTTACTGTATGTTACTGTATGTTACTGTATGTTACTGTATGTTATTGTATGTTACTGTATGTTACTGTATGTTACTGTATGTTATTGCATGTTACTGTATGTTACTGTTATGTTACTGTATGTTACTGTATGTTATTGTAT
>NC_060195.1:8061459-8163253 GCF_021184085.1 Oncorhynchus gorbuscha | reverse complement strand
CAGAAACCAGCACCAGTCCAGAAACCAACACCAGTCCAGAAACCAGCACCAGTCCAGCAACGAGCACTTGTCCAGAAACCAGCACCAGTCCAGCAACGAGCACTAGTCCAGAAACCAGCACTAGTCCAGAAACCAGCACCAGTCCAGCAACGAGCACTAGTCCAGAAACCAGCACTAGTCCAGAAACCAGCACCAGTCCAGAAACCAGCACCAGTCCAGCAACGAGCACTAGTCCAGAAACCAGCACCAGTCCAGCAACGAGCACTAGTCCAGAAACCAGCACCAGTCCAGCAACGAGCACTAGTCCAGAAACCAGCACTAGTCCAGAAACCAACACCAGTCCAGCAACGAGCACTAGTCCAGAAACCAGCACTAGTCCAGAAACCAACACCAGTCCAGCAACGAGCACTAGTCCAGAAACCAGCACTAGTCCAGAAACCAACACCAGTCCAGCAATGAGCACTAGTCCAGAAACCAGCACTAGTCCAGAAACCAGCACTAGTCCAGGCAGTTACCAACCAAGACGTTTGGACAACCAGACACAAAACAGGAGTTCAAATCCCCTTGTCCTACCCACCGTACCACGTTGCATAGCACACCGCCGGTCTCACCAAATTGGTATAGAATATCAAATCCCCTTGTCCTACCCACCGTACCACGTTGCATACCACACCGCCGGTCTCACCAAATTGGTATAGAATATCAAATCCCCTTGTCCTACCCACCGTACCACGTTGCATACCACACCGCCGGTCTCACCAAATTGGTATAGAATATCAAATCCCCTTGTCCTACCCACCGTACCACGTTGCATAGCACACCGCCGGTCTCACCAAATTGGTATAGAATATCAAATCCTAAATATATCACATGGTAGACTAATCCATAAACCATAACCGATACAATGAACGTATAGAGGTCCTACGAGGACGACTATTCGGTAGGGTTGGATATTGTACTGTAGCAACCTCCTCACTATGAATATGATTTAATGGTGTAATGCTAACGCACCATGTTGGGAGATTTGAAGGGTTCTTCGGCTCCATAGTTTGATGTTTATATACTGGAGTGCTCCGGACACACACATGAACTATGGGTAGGTCAGAGTCTGCGTAATAACGCATTCACTAATGTAGGCTATTATATTTCATGTTCACACATTATTTTATAACACAGCATGATTTCAATTGTAATCGGTTTCGGGATATGGTCATTTTGAATCCATGATTTACGCGTGACTATTCGTCCATCGCCACGCGGGTCTCTAAACGTCATCAATGGTTAAAGCGCATAGGCTACTCAACATAATAGCGATATCGACTGTAAATAGAAGAAAAAAAGTATCCCAGCCTACCTCGGCTCTTGCAGACAGTGACAGCCCGCGGTCGGGTGACTTGTCCTGTTGTGGTGACAACAGTAACGGATACAGGTGTCGCTGATCTGAAGTTTTCACCAGACTAGATGCCAGAAAGTGCGCGCTCAATCTATGACGACGCTTTAAATTAAAAAACAGTACATTGTTATATTTTCTATAGGCTAACGCTTGTTTAGCATTTACCATGAATGGATGGTCAAGTACACTAACTAGGCTTACTAACTAACCTACTGGTAATTGTGCTCGGACTCACTACCGTCTCAAAACTAAAGCGCTTCTCAGAGGACACGTGATTAACCCACCGGGAGTAGTTCTCATCGCGGCAGCTGGGATCAATTACACCTTGCAGCTGGCTTGGTGGAAGATTCTCCTCCCTGCAAACATCTCTACCCATCAGCATCTCTACCTGTCAACATCTCTACCCATCAGCATCTCTACCCATCAGCATCTCTACCTGTCAACATCTCTACCTGTCAACATCTCTACCCATCAGCATCTCTACCCATCAGCATCTCTACCTGTCAACATCTCTACCCATCAGCATCTCTACCTGTCAACATCTCTACCCATCAGCATCTCTACCCATCAGCATCTCTACCTGTCAACATCTCTACCCATCAGCATCTCTACCTGTCAACATCTCTACCCATCAGCATCTCTACCTGTCAACATCTCTACCCATCAGCATCTCTACCCATCAGCATCTCTACCCATCAGCATCTCTACCTGTCAACATCTCTACCCATCAGCATCTCTACCTGTCAACATCTCTACCCATCAGCATCTCTACCTGTCAACATCTCTACCCATCAGCATCTCTACCTGTCAACATCTCTACCCATCAGCATCTCTACCTGTCAACATCTCTACCCATCAGCATCTCTACCCATCAGCATCTCTACCTGTCAACATCTCTACCCATCAGCATCTCTACCTGTCAACATCTCCACCCATCAGCATCTCTACCCATCAGCATCTCTACCTGTCAACATCTCTACCCATCAGCATCTCTACCCATCAGCATCTCTACCTGTCAACATCTCTACCCATCAGCATCTCTACCTGTCAACATCTCTACCCATCAGCATCTCTACCCATCAGCATCTCTACCTGTCAACATCTCTACCCATCAGTATCTCTACCCATCAGCATCTCTACCCATCAGCATCTCTACCCATCAGCATCTCTACCTGTCAACATCTCTACCCATCAGCATCTCTACCCATCAGCATCTCTACCCATCAGCATCTCTACCCATCAACATCTCTACCCATCAGCATCTCTACCCATCAGCATCTCTACCCATCAACATCTCTACCCATCAGCATCTCTACCCATCAACATCTCTACCCATCAGCATCTCAACCCATCAGCATCTCTACCCATCAGCATCTCTACCCATCAACATCTCTACCCATCAGCATCTCTATCCGTCATCTATACGGTTCTAATATAGCCCAATACGCGCTGGGGCTTTCACAGAAGACTAGTGCTGTGAAAGTCAATAGGGCTCCTGCACAATACAGGGCTTGTCTTTGCCAAACCATCATCACTGAGGGGTTATCGCTTCACTCAGGTCCCACATAGCAGAATGAGTTCGCCCTTAGATGTTGTGTGTGTGTGAGTGAGAGAAAAAGAGAGCTCCAATTAGTGCTGATTGTCAAGTCAGATCGATTGGGGAGATAAATCAGTTATGCAGATGCAGTTTTATCAACTTGCGTTTCTAAAATAGTGAAACCTTTTCCACTCTTGGAAATGGGCCAAGGATAAAATCATCTTGAACATTTCCTGTCAGAAGCATATTCACAAGAGGGTTAGCAATGATCTCTTTTGAAGAGTTTGTCTAAACCACAGTTCCATATCAAAATGCTGCTAACAGAAATTGTAAAAAGTAATTGAAGGGTCTGAGGAAATGAATGGTCTAGAGAGAGCCAGTTAGAGGACTAGCCATCCTGAGCCGACCCCATGGAAACAACTCAGTTTCAGGATGCTACATGAATTCAGAATGTCTTTCTTCTCTTCAATAAGACGAGTTGTCGTGGTTCTGTAGAAAAGACAGGTGGACTGCATCCCCAAACTGGCACCATGTGTCTGAAATACTTTTTCCCAGGGCCCATGGGAAATATAGGGAATAAGGTGCCGTATGGGACACAGTATTGAGCAGCTCCATGAGATTGACATGACTGGGCTTTGACCAGACGAAACATTAAAGGTCAACAGAATTACGGCAGAGTATAAAGCACAGATCCGTTAGTTATGCCTTGGACATTTTTCATGGGATATCTTTCACACATACACAGATCTCAAGGCCTTTCGTTGCTGTGAAGGAGATGGGGTTTTGTGTGGCAATGGCATAGTGGTCTGCTGATGCTTGCTTTTCCCTTTGAACTAAGCATTTGATCTGTATTGATTATGGATTATGTTGTGGTGTACGCGTCTGTGTGTGTACCTGCGCCTGTGAATTTGTATATTTTGCAATGTCCTTCAGAATGACTTTTCCAAGCAGTGAGGATTCGTAGTCTTTTGCTCCATTCGTTAAATTAAATCACGACAACTCTACTGCATCAATGCATCAACATATTGAACCGAGTCAACTCTTCTTCATCAACACATGCACTTAAATACCATGGCGATGGTATAGAAAGGAGACCAACTTGTCCCCGTTGTTGTGACTGAAATAAAACAGCCGGTCGATGCTATTGAAATGAGGCTGGAGAACAGGAAGCTGATGAGGATGCTAGCTAGCATGTGAGCATGTGTCTGCTTTGACAGGACACACACACAGAGAGAGAGACACGTGCCCATAGCTCACACCATCACACGCATGTTTATTCAGAAAGCGGGGTAATTGTGATCCCGAGGGCTGAGCGGAGCAGAGCGAGACTATAGTAGGTTTGTGGAGGTGACGGGAGCTTCTCTTATGCTGCCGTGTCAGAAATACTAAAAAGGCAGGTACCCCTCGAGACATATGCTGCATCCCAAATAGTACCTTATTCCCTCTTGGCCCTGATCAAAAGTAATATATAGGGAGAGTAGGGGACGCAAACATAGATAACTCCCTCTGCTCTCTCTGCTCAGCCCATAACAGACCGACAGACAGAGGACAGGAGAGGAGAGGAGAGCTGAAATCCCACTGCTACCATTTGGTGGGTTGATGTGCTCAATGTGGCATTGTTGTTAAATAACAGTCAGAGTGCTATCCAGTTCCATGTATCGTGACAACAGCATGATCTGGTGTTTTGGATGGACAGCGCAGTGTTGGTGTTGCTAGGTGATGGTTGTTGTATCATGTGGAAAGGGCAACTAATTCTGGATCGAGACCCATTCCTCAGAATCCTTGGAATGCTCATTTTGGATGATATGATTTTATGTGTTGTTGACTTTGTGATGTTTGTTGTTGCTCTTTGGAAAGGAAACACATTCTGGTCCGAGACCCCAGTAGTAGAGAAGTGGGTATATCAGGATTCTCCGAAAGCTTGTTTGAGTGAGCTGTCGTTCCTAATTAATCACGGAGGACTAAGAACATTGAAGTATTCAAAGTGACCGTTGTCCTTTTGGGATTTGTATGTATTTTATATTCCATTTTATTTGTGCTGCCATGCCTTTGCCATAAACAGTATTAGAGTGAATGTCAGACTGGGCCTCTGGCCTAACTACAGAGCTCAACCAGACCGCAGCCAGCTCTATTCTACTCATTGTTAGGAGATTGTAATGTTTGAGATAAGCAGGAAATCTGTGAATCCTCCAACCGATATTTCTGTAAAACTGTGCATTTTGGGAAAGTTGCCAGAACTTGCCAACCCCAACCCTTCACCTCGGACGAACTATGCATAGGATATCTTATCTTTTAGATAAGCGCTTTATCAAATGAGATTAGCTCTGACTGATCATTCTAATTTACATCGCGATTAGGGCACTTAAAGTCATTAGTCATTAAAAGGTTGATAAATGTTTAATAAGAGAGGGCTAACCGGCCCGTGGCTGGGACTGAGTAATAATTGAGGAGGACTACAAATGGGACCCGGTGCCTAATTACTATACACTATGCTGTGCTCTCTATCTATCCTCACCATCTTAAATAAGCATGCCCCATTCGAGAAATTTAGAACCAGGAACAGGTATAGCCCTTGGTTCTCCTCAGACCTGACTGCCCTTAACCAACACAAAAACATCCTATGGCGTTCTGCATTAGCATCGAACAGCCCCTTTTCAGGGAAGTTAGAAACCAATATACACAGGCAGTTAGAAAAGCCAAGGCTAGCTTTTTCAAGCAGAAATTTGCTTCTTGCAACGCAAACTCAAAACAGTTCTGGGACACTGTAAAGTCCATGGAGAATAAGAACACCTCCTCCCAGCTGCCCACTGCACTGAGGATAGGAAACTCTGTCACCACCGATAAATCCACTATAATTGAGAATTTCAATAAGTATTTTTCTTTGGCTGGCCATGCTTTCCACCTGGCTACCCCTACCCCGGTCAACAGCACTGCACCCCACACAGCAACTCCCCCAAACCTTCCCCATTTCTCCTCCCAAATCCAGTCAGCTGATGTTCTGAAAGAGCTGCAAAATCTGGACCCCTACAAATCAGCCGGGCTAGACAATCTGGATCCTTTCATTCTAAACCTATCTGCCGAAATTGTTGCAACCCCTATTACTGGCCTGTTCAACCTCTCTTTCGTATTGTCTGAGATTCCCAAAGATTGGAAAGCAGCTGCGGTCATCCCCCTCTTCAAAGGGGGGGACACTCTAGACCCAAACTGCTACAGACCTATATCTATCCTACCTTGACTTTCTAAGGTCTTCGAAAGCCAAATCAACAAACAGATTACTGACCATTTTGAATCCCACCGCACCTTCTCCGCTATGCAATCTGGTTTCAGAGCTGGTCATGGGTGCACCTCAGCCACGCTCAAGGTCCTAAACGATATCATAACCGCCATCGATAAGAAACAATACTGTGCAGCCGTATTCATTGACCTGGCCAAGGCTTTCAACTCTGTCAATCACCACATCCTCATCGGCAGACTCGATAGCGTTGGTTTCTCAAATGATTGCCTCCCCTGGTTCACCAACTACTTCTCTGATAGAGTTCAGTGTGTCAAAAGTATATGTATATGCCATTTAGCAGACGCTTTTATCCAAAGCAACTTACAGTCATGTGTGCATACATTCTACGTATGGGTGGTCCCGGGAATCGAACCCACTACCCTGGCGTTACAAGCGCCATGCTCTACCAACTGAGCTACAGAAGGACCCTGGAGGGCCTGTTGTCCGGGCCTCTGGCAGTCTCTATGGGGGTGCCACTGGGTTCAATTCTTGGGCCGACTCTCTTCTCTGTATACATCAATGATGTCGCTCTTGCTGCTGGTGAGTCTCTGATCCACCTCTACGCAGACGACACCATTCTGTATACTTCTGGCCCTTCTTTGGGCACTGTGTTAACAACCCTCCAGACGAGCTTCAATGCCATACAACTCTCCTTCCGTGGCCTCCAACTGCTCTTAAATACAAGTAAAACTAAATTCATGCTCTTCAACCGATCGCTGCCTGCACCTGCCCGCCCGTCCAGGATCTCTACTCTGGACGGTTCTGAATTAGAATATGTGGACAACTACAAATACCTAGGCGTCTGGTTAGACTGTAAACTCTCTTTCCAGACTCACATCAAGCTTCTCCAATCCAAAGTTAAATCTAGAATTGGCTTCCTATTTCTCAACAAAGCATCCTTCACTCATGCTGCCAAACATACCCTCGCAAAACTGACCATCCTACCGATCCTCGACTTCAGCGATGTCATTTACAAAATAGCCTCCAATACCCTACTCAATAAATTGGATGCAGTCTATCACAGTGCCATCCGTTTTGTCAGCAAAGCCCCATATACTACCACCACTGCGACCTGTACACTCTCGTTGGCTGGCCCTCGCATCATACTCGTCGCCAAACCCACTGGCTCCAGGTCATCTACAAGACCCTGCTATGTAAAGTCCCCCTTATCTCAGCTCGCTGGTCACCATAGCATCTCCCACCTATAGCACACGCTCCAGCAGGTATATCTCTCTGGTCACCCCCAAGACCAATTCTTTCTTTGGCCGCCTCTCCTTCCAGTTCTCTGCTGCCAATGACTGGAACAAACTACAAAAATCTCTGAAACTGGAAACACTTATCTCCCTCACTAGCTTTAAGCACCAGCTGTCAGAGCAGCTCACAGATTACTGCACCTGTACATAGCCCATCTATAATTTAGCCCAAACAACTACCTCTTCCCCTTCTGTATTTATTTATTTATTTTGCTCCTTTGCACCCCATTATTTCTATTTCTACTTAACACATTCTTCCACTGCAAATCTACCATTCCAGTGTTTTACTTGCTATATTATATTTACTTCGCCACCGTGGCCTTTTTTTGCCTTTACCTCCTTTATCTCACCTCATTTGCTCACATTGTATATATACTTTATTTTTCTATTGTATTATTGACTGTATGTTTGTTTTACTCCATGTGTAACTCTGTTGTATGTGTTGAACTGCTTTGCTTTATCTTGTCCAGGTCGCAATTGTAAATGAGAACTTGTTCTCAACTAGCCTACCTGGTTAAATAAAGGTGTTCTCAACTAGCCTACCTGGTTAAATAAAGGTGTTCTCAATTTGCCTACCTGGTTAAATAAAGGTGTTCTCAACTTGCCTACCTGGTTAAATAAAGCTGTTCTCAACTTTCCTACCTGGTTAAATAAAGGTGAAATAAAAAAATGGTGGTTTGGACCTACTGTGAACCTCTAAATGAAAAGGCGGAAACTTGCAGGGACCCCATATAAGGAGACAGTGATTGTTGTAATCACGCACATAATGCAATCAGGATGTTGAGTGTTCTGCTATGTTCCTGTGTCGTGTCAAATGTCCCCCCCCCCACCATGTTATTAATTGGAATTTACAGGAGTTTAAGCTACTTTGTACTTGATCCTTTTCAATCTTGGACATTAGCTTCCGGTTGAACTCAACACAAATCACTTTGTGTGAATAGATTAATTCCCTTAATTTCACATCGTCAGCCTGAGTTCATTTAGAAAATATCCCCCCGTAAATCTGTTGGAATAACCTATAGAAAGACTACTACGACTTATCTCCTGTGCTGTGGGCAGGGCTAAGAGATACTGGCAAGATGGTTATGTCTTCACCCTAACAATGGGATTCATTGTCCACAGAGCAGTACAATTTTATTTTTATTTTTCATGTATCCGTTATTTTACCAGGTAAGTTGACTGAGAACACGTTCTCATTTGCAGCAACGACCTGGGGAATAGTTACAGGGGAGAGGAGGGGGAAGAATGAGCCAATTGAAAACTGGGGATTATTAGGTGACCGTGATGATTTAGAATTAGCCAGGACACCGGGGTTAACACCCCTACTCTTACGATAAGTGCCATGGGATTTTTAATGACCTCAGAGAGTCAGGACACCCGTTTAACGTCCCATCCGAAAGATGGCACCCTACACACCGCAGTGTCCCCAATCACTGCCCTGGGGTATTGGGATACTTCTTTTTAGACCAGAGGAAAGAGTACCTCCTACTGGCCCTTCAACACCACTTCCAGCAGCATCTGGTCTCCCATCCAGGGACCGACCAGGACCAACCCTGGTTAGCTTCAGAAGCAAGCCAGCAGTGGTATGCAAGGTGGTATGCTGCTGGCGGGCAATGCCGTCTCCGTCCACAATTCGGGGAAACAGGATTCTTGCAAAATGTCCATGTCCAGTTGCACGGGGTCAGTTTGAATTTAGAAAATGATCTGTTGTTAAACAATAATGTTGTAATCCAACAACGCTGCCATCTTGTCTGTCGTCGCTCATCGTCTCGACAAAATCTTTGGGTAAAACACATGATCTGTTTTATCAATCTGTAGCTACAGTTCTTTGCACTAGTGTGTCTCTACACCTGAGACACACTTGGACTGTACTACACTGTTCATACAAAACAATGTGGTTGTTACTTTTACCATATAACATTCTTGTTGAATACCCAGTTCTCTTTAGTTACCTTTAAATAGTGTAAATACTCCCCTGTATTTTAGATTTGGACAAATAAACATTCTTTGGATATCTGAATGTCTAGCGTCTGTCTGATGCTACAGAGCCCTGTACAGCTTAGGTACATATCTTCTGGGAATCCATAAAGGCCGACAAATTTAGAAGATTGATAGAAAATATCCATATTTATTTGAAGGTGGTTCTACAGTCCTGTCACTGGAGAGATAACCTCCTGTAGGTTTTAACTCCAACCCTGTTCCTGGAGAGATACCCTCCTGTAGGTTTACACTCCAACCCTGTTCCTGGAGAGATACCCTCCTGTAGGTTTTCACTCCAACCCTGTTCCTGGAGAGATACCCTCCTGTAGGTTTTAACTCCAACCCTGTTCCTGGAGAGCTACCCTCCTGTAGGTTTACACTCCAACCCTGTTCCTGGAAGGCTACTGTCCTGTAGGTTTTAACTCCAACCCAGTTCCTGGAGAGCTACACTCCTGAAGGTTTAAAACTCCAACCCTGTTCCTGGAGCGCTACCCTCCTGAAGGTTTAAAACTCCAACCCTAATCTAGCACACCTGATTCTAATAATTGCCTGCTTGATAAGCTGAACCAGGTTAGTTAGCTCTTATGGTGAATGGGCTGATGGATAAGACTCTGCCGAAAGTGGTGTAGGGCTTCTTAACCATCAACTGTCTGGTCCTCTTGTAGAAGATTTGCTGGTACTGCACTTCTCCTGGAAATACATGGTTGTGCTGTTAGCATTTTACACTTTGAGTGGAAGGGGCGCATGGAAACATGCCTTCGTTGGTCAAGGTGTCAACCGAATGGGACAAGCGTGTTGTTTAGGGACAATGAGGGGACATTGGGAGCTGCTTATGAGAGATGAGTCAACAAAACGAATGGGCTGCGGGGCTAAAGAAGGTGTGAAAAGTCTTAGGAAGGCAGTTTATACACAGTATGAGTTGTTTTGTAGCGGAGATTGAGGAGAAATGACACCTCAATCGCTCTCATACACAACAATACATTTGCTGTCTACGCCAGTGTTTCCCAAACTTAGTCCTGGGGACCCCAAGTGGTGGACATTTTGAATGCTTCTTCATGCTTGGATTATTTGAATCAGCAGTGTAGTTCTAGGTGCAACAAAACAAAATGTGTGGGGTGGGAAACTCTGGTCTCAAACCTGCACAACCAAAACCCACCTCCTCATCTCAAAGTACTGTCTAAACCTCCCCCAGCCCATTGTCTTTGACAGGTCCTTCTTGTAAATACACAGTAAAAATGGGTTCTGGCCACTCCAAGTGTTCTAAGAACCTGATTATATCAGTTAAGATACGTGAGCAGTACTAAATTCATATGAGTAATACACATTCTGATCTTTGAGTAAGGTATACTTACATTTTCATGTAAATCAACATAGTTCTTTTTAATTTATCTCTACATAAAAAAAACACTAGTTAAATTAATCCAATATGGTGATGTGAACACAACAATATTTTACGTCAAAGTTACTTAATAACTATATGGAATCAAATCAAATGTTATTTGCCACATCCACATGGTTAGCAGATGTTATTGGTCACATGGTTAGCAGATGTTAATGGTCACATGGTTAGCAGATGTTAATGGTCACATGGTTAGCAGATGTTAATGGTCACATGGTTAGCAGATGTTAATGGTCACATGGTTAGCAGATGTTATTGGTCACATGGTTAGCAGATGTTAATGGTTACATGGTTAGCAGATGTTAATGGTCACATGGTTAGCAGATGTTAATGGTCACATGGTTAGCAGATGTTAATGGTCACATGGTTAGCAGATGTTAATGGTCACATGGTTAGCAGATGTTATTGGTCACATGGTTAGCAAATGTTAATGGTCACATGGTTAGCAGATGTTAATGGTCACATGGTTAGTAGATGTTAATGGTCACATGGTTAGCAGATGTTAATGGTCACATGGTTAGCAGATGTTATTGGTCACATGGTTAGCAGATGTTAATGGTCACATGGTTAGCAGATGTTAATGGTCACATGGTTAGCAGATGTTAATGGTCACATGGTTAGCAGATGTTATTGGTCACATGGTTAGCAGATGTTAATGGTTACATGGTTAGCAGATGTTATTGGTCACATGGTTAGCAGATGTTAATGGTCACATGGTTAGCATATGTTAATGGTCACATGGTTAGCAGATGTTATTGGTCACATGGTTAGCAGATGTTATTGGTCACATGGTTAGCAGATGTTAATGGTCACATGGTTAGCAGATGTTAATGGTAGTGTGGAGAAATGCTTGTGCTTCTAGTTCCGACCATGCAGTAATATTTAACAAGTAATCTAACAATTTCACAACAACTACCTCATACACACAAGTGTAAAGGAATGAATAACAATATGTACATACAAATATACAGTATATATATATAATAATATATACATACATACAGTGGGGCAAAAAAATATTTAGTCAGCCACCAAATGTGCAAGTTCTCCCACTTAAAAAGATGAGAGAGGCCTGTAATTTTCATCATAGGTACACTTCAACTATGACAGACAAATGAGGAAAAGAATCCAGAAAATCACATTGTAGGATTTTTAATGAATTTATTTGCAAATTATGGTGGAAAATAAGTATTAGGAAAATTACTGGCCTCTCTCATCTTTTTAAGTGGGATTACTTGCACAATTGGTGGCTGACTAAATACCTTTTTGCCGCTCTGTATATGGATGAGTGATGGCCGAACGGCATAGGCACGATGCAGTAGATGGTATAGAGTACAGTGTATACATATATATATGTATATGCCATTTAGCAGACGCTTTTATCCAAAGCGACTTACAGTCATGTGTGCATACATTCTACGTATGGGTGGTCCCGGGGATCGAACCCACTACCCTGGCGTTACAAGCGCCATGCTCTACCAACTGAGCTACAGAAGGACCATATGAGATGAGTAGTGTAGGGTATGTAAACATTATTTAAAGTGGCATAGTTTAAAGTGACTTGTGATACATTTATTACATCCAATTTTTAATTATTAAAATGGCTAGAGATTGAGTCAATATGTTGGCAGCAGCCTCTCTATGTTAGTGATGGCTGTTTAACAGTCTGATGGCCTTGAGATAAAAGCTGTTTTTCAGTCTCTCGGTCCCAGCTTTGATGCACCTGTACTGACCTCGCCTTCTGGATGATAGCGGGGTGAACAGGCAGTGGCTCGGGTGGTTGTTGTCCTTGATGATCTTTTTGGCCTTCCTGTGACATTGGGTGGTGTCCTGGAGAGCAGTGTTGTGACGTTGTATTAGTTAATGTGACGAATGGTGCTCATCGAATGATTAAAAGTTTCTAATTCCGTGATTAACTGAATCAAGCAATTATTAACTCATTAACCCGGGGCACCATGGGAAAACTAGTTTTTATTGAGTTTCTATTTCCCAAATTAACTCAAAGAATATCAGAATATCGATTTTACAACATACGCTAATTAACCAGTTTCCTCTAACAATCTCATTCTGAACGTCGTATAGTCCGTGAATCTGCACAGGTCCCACCAATGAATTCGTACCACACCAATCTTAGTTGAATATTTATTTACTAAAAAGCTAAAATGATGATAAAAGATACAGATAGACAAAACACATCATGGGCTATTGATTAGAACAGAGCATAACGGGCCAACACATTATGGCGCGTGTTACCCACAATGAGGATTTCAAAAGAGAGAGAAAAAAGAAAGTACACAAGAGAAATATACATTTGGGTGAATTTGTCAGCTATGCTATTCTAACCCTAGCCTTGCCCCAAACTGCTGCTCTTATGGGTCAGAATATAATGATATTAGTACGTGGGGATGATCTCTGAGGATTCTCTGCATGGACCATTCCGCTGTTCCGTGACGCACTTCTCCTGCGCACCTCCCTGCTCGTCCTCCCGGTGTCAGTGTCCTTTTTGGCTTAGGAGTCTGTTCCCTCACCCTTTTCTCTGGAAGGGGTCTTCTCAGGACAGACAGCTCTGTAGCTCAGAGCTCACTGTCACACCCTGACCATAGTTTGCTTTGTATGTTTCTATGTTTTGTTTGGTCAGGGTGTGATCTGAATGGGCATTCTATGTTGGATGTCTAGTTTGTCTGTTTCTGTGTTTGGGCCTGATATGGTTCTTAATCAGAGGCAGGTGTCAGTCATTGTCTCTGATTGGGAACCATATTCCGGTAGCCTGGTTTGTGTTGGGTTTTGTGGGTGGTTGTCTCCTGTGTCAGTGTACCACACGGGACTGTTTCGGGTTTTCACGGTTCTTGTTTTTGTAGTTTATTCATGTATAGTTTCTTTATTAAAGAACCATGAATTATAACCACACTGCATGTTGGTCCGCCTCTCCTTCCCAGGAAGAACCCCATTACACTCACAGCATAGGAACGGAACCCTTTAGATACCACAATTCGATGGGAGATGGAGGCTAGGTGGTTCGACTTGAATTCACCTGCTTTGACACAGCTACTCATCAGTGGCTTGGTTAGAAAATGATTTCTTTGTCCTCAAACTTGCGTTGCGTTCTGAGTTCGTTGACGTTTTTAGACCTCGCTGCAGCTGGGGTCATGTAGTCCTGCTGTAAATTCTATACTCACAGGTTTTATACCCTTGGGTCAGAAGTGGGCGTAGCCGCATTTAGGGCAATTCTCTGGGCGTACCAAGTTAATGAGGCAAGGTCCAGATTTTACTCAAATACAATTTTAGACAACTAACTTAACATTTCATCTTCCCCAAAACATTCTCTTTGATTTGGATATTTTCCATACAACGTACAATGTATAAACATCAAACATATATTAGGAAAACCCTTCAAATTACAATGTTTTCGTAATAACGTCATCTATTAACCTTTAATAACAAAAAAATGACATACATTTTCATATTCCATCTATCGTCATGACCACCATTTTGGCTGACGAAAACCATTGTTCCAAAGTCCCTTTAGTTCATGTTTAATGTTCTGAGGCTGGTTCTCCATAGTAACAGGACAAAGGAATTTGTCTGTGGCTTGAGATTTACCAGGGGGTGAGGGGTCATAAACCCCCCCCCCCACACATCTTCAGATCCCTAGATCTCTCCTCCTCTGGGGTTGAGAGATAATCTGTAGAGTTGTGGTCTCCTGTAACCTGACCTGATTAGGGCAGTCATGACAGCAGGTAGTTTGCCCCTGTGATGCATTGTACAGACCTCACTACCCTCTGGAAAGCCTTACGGTTGTGGGCGGAGCAGTTGCCGTACCAGCCGGTGATACAGCCTGACAGGATGCTCTCGATTGTGCATCTGTAAAAGTTTGTGAGTGTTTTTGGTGACAAGCCAAATTTCTTCAGCCTCCTGAGATTCCACGCTGTCAGTGTGGGTGGACCATGTCAGTTTGTCCGTGATGTGTAAGCCGTGGGACTTAAAACTTTCCTCATTCTCCACTACTGTCCCGTCGATGTGGATGCTGTTTCCTGAAGTCCAAGATCATCTCCTTTGTTTTGTTGACGTTGAGTGTGAGGTTATTTTCCTGACACGACACTCCGGGGCCCTCACCTCCTCCCTGTAGGCCGTCTTGTCATTGTTGGTAATTAAGCCTACCACTGTAGTGTCGTCTGCAAACTAGATGACTCAGTTGGAGGCGTGGATGGCCACGCAGTTGTGGGTGAACTGGGAGTACAGGAGAGGGCTGAGAACGCAGCCTTGTGGGGCCCCAGTGTTGAGAATCAGCAGGGTGGAGATGTTGTTTCCTACCTTCACCACCTGGGGGCAGCCCGTCAGGAAGTCCAGGATCCAGGTGCACAGGGCGGGGTCGAGACCCATGGTCTCGAGCTTAATGACATGTTTGGAGGGTACTATGGTGTTAAATCCTGAGCTGTAGTCAATGAACAGCATTCTCACATAGTTATTCCTCTTGTCCAGGTGGGTTAGGGCAGTGTGGTTGCGATTGCGTCGTCTGTGGACCTATTTGGGCGGTAAGCAAATTGGAGTGGGTCTAGGGTGTCAGGTAAGGTGGCAGTGATATGATAGTTGACTAGTCTCTCAAAACACTTCATGATGACGGAGGTGAGTGCTACGGGGCGATAGTCATTTAGCTCAGTTACCTTAGCTTTCTTGGGATCAGGAACAATTGTGGCCCTCTTGAAGCATTGTCCAAGCAAAATGACTCAATGATTAATACGTTCAAATTAATGACAAGGCCATAACTAACAGTATTCCATCCTGTCACTGTATAATGGACTAAAATGTGTTTGAATCATAATACTAGAGTTCTTGATTGTATGTGCATAAAAAAGAGGAACTGTTACCAGACAAGAGACTGTGGCAGACAACTTGTAACAACTGTGAAACTGATAACAGGGATGCTGCCATCAATCTCCACGTTTTCTGGTTGGGGAAGGTTTTAATAGTTGCTGTGGGTATAACATCACCGATGCACTTGCTAATAAACTCACTCACCGAATCAACGTATTCATCAATGTTGTTGTCCGATGCTATGCGGAACATATCCCAGTCCACGTGATTGAAGCAATCTTGAAGCGTGGAATTAGATTGGTCCGACCAGCGTTGAACAGACCTGAGCATGGCCGTTTCCTGTTTTAGTTTCTGTCTATAGGCTCGGAGCAACAAAATGGAGTCGTAGTCAGATTTTCCCAAAGGAGGGGGGGGGGGGGGAGTTAGAGATACAATGGTCCAGGATTTTTTCCGCCTGGGTAGCGCATTCGATATGCTGCTAAAATTTAGGGAGTCTTGTTTTCAGATTAGCCTTGTTAAAATGAATGCAGCCTCAGGATATGTGGTTTCCAGTTTACATATTGTCCAATGAAGTTCATTCAGGGCCATCGATGTGTCTGCTTGGGGCGGTTATATATGGCTGTAATTATAATCGAAGAGAATTCTCTTGGTAGTTAATGCGATCAACATTTTTTGTAAGTAATTCTAGGTCAGGTGAGCAAAAGGAGTTCCTGCTGTATGTTGATATGATCACACCATCATTAATTAAAAGGCATACCCCCCCCGCCCTTCTTCTTACCAGAGAGATGTTTGTTTTTGTCGGGCACGATGTTTGAAGAAACCAGGTTGCTGTACCGACTCCAATAGTGTGTCTGGAGTGAGCCACGTTTCTGTGAAACAAAGAACATTGCAATCTCTGTCTCTCTGGAAGGCAAACCTTGCTCGGATTTCGTCTACCTTGTTGTCAGGAGACGTTGGTGAGTAGTAAACTCGGGAGCGGTGCGCGATGTACCCGTCTACGGAGCCTGACCAGAAGACCGCTTCTTCTGCCCCTTGTATCGGGTAGCCGGTGTCATGTTTTGTCATTTATTATCTTGTCTTGTCCCTGTGCTTCCCATTCTATTCGTTTCCCTCTGCTGGTCTTATTAGGTTCTTTCCCTTTTTCTATCCCTCTCTCTCCCCCTCCCTCTCTCACTCTCTCGCTCTCTCTTCTCTCTATCGTTCCGTTCCTGCTCCCAGCTGTTCCTATTCCCCTAATCAATCATTTAGTCTTCCCACACCTGTTCCCGATCCTTTCCCCTGATTAGAGTCCCTATTTCTTCCTTTGTGTTCCGTTCCTGTCCTGTCGGTTCCTTGTCTAGAATTCACCGTGCTGTGTTTGTGTATCGCCCTGTCGTGTCGTGTTTTCCTCAGATGCTGCGTGGTGAGCAGGTGTCTGAGTCTGTCTGGTTCAAGTGCCTTCCCGAGGCAACCTGCTGTTCACCTGCTGTTCAAGATCGAGTCTCCAGTTTGTCCTCGTCATTTCGAGTGAAAGTTGTGTTTTTTGTTTGTTTTTACTTTACTGGATTAAAGACTCTGTTTTCGCCAAGTCGCTTTTGGGTCCTCTTTCACCTGCATGACAGAAGGAACCGACCAAGGAATGGACCCAGCGACTTCAGACGCTCGTTACACTGCCGTCGAGATCCAAGGAGCCATGCTCGGCAGACACGAGCAGGAATTGTCTGCTGCTCGCCATGCCGTGGAGAACCTGGCCGCTCAGGTTTCCGACCTCTCTGGACAGTTCCAGAGTCTCGTCTCGTGCCACCTGTTACTTCCTGGCCTGCCGAGCCTCCAGAACCTAGGGTTAATAACCCACCTTGCTACTCCGGGCAGCCCACTGAGTGCCGCTCCTTTCTCACGCAGTGTGAGATTGTGTTCTCTCTCCAACCCAACACATACTCTAGAGAGAGAGCTCGGGTTGCTTACGTCATTTCACTCCTTACTGGCCGGGCTCGAGAATGGGGCACAGCTATCTGGGAGGCAAGGGCTGATTGCTCTAACAAGTTCCAGAACTTTAAAGAGGAGATGATTCGGGTTTTTGACCGTTCAGTTTTTGGTAGGAGGCTTCTAGGGCCCTGGCTTCCTTATGCCAAGGTGAACGGTCCATAACGGATTATTCTATTGAGTTTCGCACTCTTGCTGCCTCTAGTGAGTGGAACGAGCCGGCGCTGCTCGCTCGTTTTCTGGAGGGACTCCACGCAGTGGTTAAGGATGAGATTCTCTCCCGGGAGGTTCCTTCAGATGTGGACTCTTTGATTGCTCTCGCCATCCGCATAGAACGACGGGTAGATCTTCGTCACCGGGCTCGTGGAAGAGAGCTCGCATCAACGGTGTTTCCCTGCTCCGCATCGCAACCATCTCCCTCCTCTGGCTCAGAGTCTGAGCCCATGCAGCTGGGAGGGATTCGCATCTCGACTAAGGAGAGGAACGGAGGATCACCAACCGCCTGTGCCTCTATTGCGGAGTTGCTGGACATTTTGTTAATTCATGTCCAGTAAAAGCCAGAGCTCATCTGTAAGCGGAGGGCTACAGGTGAGCGCAACTACTCAAGTCTCTCCATCAAGATCCTGTACTACTTTGTCGGTCCATCTACGCTGGACCGGTTCGGGTGCTACATGTAGTGCCTTGATAGACTCTGGGGCTGAGGGTTGTTTCATGGACGAAGCATGGGTTCGGAAACATGACATTCCTTTCAGAGAGTTAGAGAAGCCTACGCCCATGTTCGCCTTAGATGGTAGTCATCTTCTCAGTATCAGATTTGAGACACTACCTTTAACCCTCACAGTATCTGGTAACCACAGTGAGACTATTTCTTTTTGATTTTTCGTTCACCGTTTACACCTGTTGTTTTGGGTCATCCCTGGCTAGTATGTCATAATCCTTCTATTAATTGGTCTAGTAATTCTATCCTATCCTGGAACGTTTCTTGTCATGTGAAGTGTTTAATGTCTGCCATCCCTCCCGTTTCTTCTGTCCCTACTTCTCAGGAGGAACCTGGCGATTTGACAGGAGTGCCGGAGGAATATCATGATCTGCGCACGGTCTTCAGTCGGTCCCGAGCCAACTCCCTTCCTCCTCACCGGTCGTATGATTGTAGTATTGATCTCCTTCCGGGGACCACTCCTCCTCGGGGTAGACTATACTCTCTGTCGGCTCCCGAACGTAAGGCTCTCGAGGATTATTTGTCTGTGTCTCTTGACGCCGGTACCATAGTGCCTTCTTCCTCTCCGGCCGGGGCGGGGTTCTTTTTGTTAAGAAGAAGGACGGTACTCTGCGCCCCTGCGTGGATTATCGAGGGCTGAATGACATAACGGTTAAGAATCGTTATCCGCTTCCCCTTATGTCATCAGCCTTCGAGATTCTGCAGGGAGCCAGGTGCTTTACTAAGTTGGACCTTCGTAACGCTTACCATCTCGTGCGCATCAGAGAGGGGACGAGTGGAAAACGGCGTTTAACACTCCGTTAGGGCATTTTGAGTACCGGGTTCTGCCGTTTGGTCTCGCCAATGCGCCAGCTGTTTTTCAGGCATTAGTTAATGATGTTCTGAGAGACATGCTGAACATCTTTGTTTTTGTCTATCTTGACGATATCCTGATTTTCTCCGTCACTCGAGATTCATGTTCAGCACGTTCGACGTGTTCTACAGCGCCTTTTAGAGAATTGTCTCTACGTAAAGTCTGAGAAGTGCTCTTTTCATGTCTCCTCCGTTACTTTTCTCGGTTCCGTTATTTCCGCTGAAGGCATTCAGATGGATTCCGCTAAGGTCCAAGCTGTCAGTGATTGGCCCGTTCCAAGGTCACGTGTCGAGTTGCAGCGCTTTTTAGGTTTCGCTAATTTCTATCGGCGTTTCATTCGTAATTTCGGTCAAGTTGCTGCCCCTCTCACAGCTCTTACTTCTGTCAAGACGTGTTTTAAGTGGTCGGTTCCGCCCAGGGAGCTTTTGATCTTCTAAAAGAACGTTTTACGTCCGCTCCTATCCTCGTTACTCCTGACGTCACTAGACAATTCATTGTCGAGGTTGACGCTTCAGAGGTAGGCGTGGGAGCCATTCTATCCCAGCGCTTCCAGTCTGACGATAAGGTTCATCCTTGCGCTTATTTTTCTCATCGCCTGTCGCCATCTGAGCGCAACTATGATGTGGGTAACCGTGAACTGCTCGCCATCCGCTTAGCCCTAGGCGAATGGCGACAGTGGTTGGAGGGGCGACCGTTCCTTTTGTCGTTTGGACAGACCATAAGAACCTTGAGTACATCCGTTCTGCCAAACGACTTAATGCCCGTCAAGCTCGTTGGGCGTTGTTTTTCGCTCGTTTCGAGTTTGTGATTTCTTACCGTCCGGGTAGCAAGAACACCAAGCCTGATGCCTTATCCCGTCTGTTTAGTTCTTCTGTGGCTTCTACTGATCCCGAGGGGATTCTTCCTTATGGGCGTGTTGTCGGGTTAACAGTCTGGGAATTGAAAGACAGGTTAAGCAAGCACTCACGCACACTGCGTCGCCCGCGCTTGTCCTAGTAACCTCCTTTTCGTTCCTGTTTCCACTCGTCTGGCTGTTCTTCAGTGGGCTCACTCTGCCAAGTTAGCTGGTCATCCCGGTGTTCGAGGCACTCTTGCGTCTATTCGCCAGCGCTTTTGGTGGCCGACTCAGGAGCGTGACACGCGCCGTTTCGTGGCTGCTTGTTCGGACTGCGCGCAGACTAAGTCGGGTAACTCTCCTCCTGCCGGTCGTCTCAGACCGCTCCCCATTCCTTCTCGACCATGGTCTCACATCGCCCTAGACTTCATTACCGGTCTGCCTTTGTCTGCGGGGAAGACTGTGATTCTTGCGGTTGTCGATAGGTTCTCTAAGGCGGCACATTTCATTCCCCTCGCTAAACTTCCTTCCGCTAAGGAGACGGCACAAATCATTATCGAGAATGTATTCAGAATTCATGGCCTCCCGTTAGACGCCGTTTCAGACAGAGGCCCGCAATTCACGTCACAGTTTTGGAGGGAGTTCTGTCGTTTGATTGGTGCGTCCGTCAGTCTCTCTTCCGGGTTTCATCCCCAGTCTAACGGTCAAGCAGAGAGGGCCAATCAGACGATTGGTCGCATACTACGCAGCCTTTCTTTCAGAAACCCTGCGTCTTGGGCAGAACAGCTCCCCTGGGCAGAATACGCTCACAATGGTCGCTTCCTTCGTCTGCTACCGGGTTATCTCCGTTTCAGAGTAGTCTGGGTTACCAGCCTCCTCTGTTCTCATCCCAGCTTGCCGAGTCCAGCGTTCCCTCCGCTCAAGCGTTTGTCCAACGTTGTGAGCGCACCTGGAGGAGGGTGAGGTCTGCACTTTGCCGTTACAGGGCACAGACTGTGAGAGCCGCCAATAAACGCAGGATTAAGAGTCCAAGGTATTGTTGCGGCCAGAGAGTGTGGCTTTCCACTCGCAACCTTCCTCTTACGACAGCTTCTCGTAAGTTGACTCCGCGGTTCATTGGTCCGTTCCGTGTCTCCCAGGTCGTCAATCCTGTCGCTGTGCGACTGCTTCTTCCGCGACATCTTCGTCGCGTCCATCCTGTCTTCCATGTCTCCTGTGTTAAGCCCTTTCTTCGCACCCCGTTCGTCTTCCCTCCCCCCCTCCCGTCCTTGTCGAGAGCGCACCTATTTACAAGGTACATAAGATCATGGACATGCGTTCTCGGGGACGGGGTCACCAATACTTAGTGGATTGGGAGGGTTACGGTCCTGAGGAGAGGAGTTGGGTTCCGTCTCGGGACGTGCTGGACCGTTCACTCATTGATGATTTCCTCCGTTGCCGCCAGGATTCCTCCTCGAGTGCGCCAGGAGGCGCTCGGTGAGTGGGGGGGTACTGTCATGTTTTGTCATTTATTATCTTGTCTTGTCCCTGTGCTTCCCATTCTATTCGTTTCCCTCTGCTGGTCTTATTAGGTTCTTTCCCTTTTTCTATCCCTCTCTCTCCCCCTCCCTCTCTCACTCTCTCGCTCTCTCTTCTCTCTATCGTTCCGTTCCTGCTCCCAGCTGTTCCTATTCCCCTAATCAATCATGTAGTCTTCCCACACCTGTTCCCGATCCTTTCCCCTGATTAGAGTCCCTATTTCTTCCTTTGTGTTCCGTTCCTGTCCTGTCGGTTCCTTGTCTAGAATTCACCGTGCTGTGTTTGTGTATCGCCCTGTCGTGTCGTGTTTTCCTCAGATGCTGCGTGGTGAGCAGGTGTCTGAGTCTGTCTGGTTCAAGTGCCTTCCCGAGGCAACCTGCTGTTCACCTGCTGTTCAAGATCGAGTCTCCAGTTTGTCCTCGTCATTTCGAGTGAAAGTTGTGTTTTTTGTTTGTTTTTACTTTACTGGATTAAAGACTCTGTTTTCGCCAAGTCGCTTTTGGGTCCTCTTTCACCTGCATGACAGCCGGCTGGGATCCAAGCCATTGTTCTGGGTGGTGGTCCAAAAAAGAGGATCCGCTTCGGGAAAGTCGGATTTCTGGTCGTAATGTTGGTGAGTTGACGTTGCTCTTATATCCAATAGTTCCTCCTGTCTGTATGTAATGAGACTTAAGATTTCCTGGGGTAACAATGTAAGAAATAATACATAAAAAACTAAATACTGCAAAGTTTCCTGAGAACGCGAAAGCGAGGCGACAAACTCTGTCGGCACCGGATGTTGCAATACTTGAAATGTTTGAGTTTAGCAAAGTCCAGCCTTACTTAAAAATTGTCATTTACTATTACTCAAATGTAACTGTAAGTTTACTTAAAACATTTTAGAAACTGATAACCATTTTTTCTCTCAATTTGCCTTGACTCAAATATAAAGAGTAAATAAAAAAAACGTAAGTTAACTACATTGAAAAAGCAAACGTTCAAAAGCAGAACACTTTGAAAGAACACAAAAAAGCACTTAATTGCACCTTAGACACATTGTCAAATTCAACGTGCAAGAAACGTATTCAACCCTCCAAGACAATACAAGTTTTGTAATGCTTGTAATGTTTTGTAATGCACTGATATAAGTAGGACACGTGACATCCCTACAACTGTGGGGGAAAAAACACAGTTGGAGTTGTCTGAGGCGGCTATGCATGTTCATGACATGAGGCTAGTAGCATAGCATTTCTCTTTATCGAATGCAGGTGGTTGGCGTCAACAACCCCTCATCAAATATTCAGAAAAGTATTATAATAGCAAGACGTATCCACCAATCCAAAGAGAGGAATTGGTAGAAAATGATCTGTGCTTCACCAAACGTACTGTTTGGTATAGCACAGTGAATTTTCCACCAACCTTAGCTGTCAAGTTGCTATGAGAAATGCTATGATATATGCTATGCTATCCTGTAGATCCCAGTAGTGGATACCAACTATCTTTGCTTATATAACATTATCTGGTGTAACACTCTGTCGCTAAGACAACTGTTGGTCATGATGAAATTGCACAAAGAAAAATACAGTAGGAAAATACAGTAGGAAAATACAGTAGAAAAATACAGTAGGAAAATACAGTAGGAAAATACAGTAGGAAAATACAGTAGGAAAATACAGTAGGAAAATACAGCCTGATCAGTATAGTAAAGCTGTGGGAGGAAATGTTGTCTTGATCAAACTGTCAGCCTAACATCAACATTAGTGTAGACGATATGAACATGCATTCAGCTCCTCATGAGTCATCTGCTTGAAATCTATAACAAGGTCTAAGACGGGGATGCAGTTCACTGCATGCAGTTCTGCTACAATGACACGGAATCTTAAGGAATTCTGTTTCTGTATCTAGAATCCACTCCAGGAAGAAGCCATGGCAACATGGTATTGTCTCTAACATAAAACAAATAAAATTAAAAATACAATTATACTCTATTGTAGTTTGAACGACAGTTGAACTGTAACATCAACATTAGGATAGACTAGATGAGCACGTATACATGTACACAGGCACAGAGATGACATTTTCAACCATATCTAGCCTAATAGAATGAAATATGGCATAACCCTCAACCTTTTCACCTAGACAGTGTCTTTACCTACAGCCATGTCTTTTAGCCATGCTTAGACAAATATTTTTTTACGCTAACATTTGCAACAGTAAATTGTTTCTCCTCACTGTTTGCTAGTAAACTTAGCTAGCTATAGTTAGCGAAGGCACTTTTCTACATTGCCAATTGACCTTATTTTAGTACCCCCCCAAAAAACATAATACTTCCAGGTCAACTGTAATGTCAATACCATTGGTAAAGCACAATTTCTCCCCTTTCCAGCAAAATCAATGACGAGACCTTCATGCTGTCCATCCCTACATGATTGAAGAAGGCAATGAGCTCCGTCAGGTCTTTAAAAAAATGGCGGGTGGGGAAGCTAAACCTACTGCGTGATAGGGAAAGGGGGAGATCTGTCCAACATATCAGCTCTAAAATGTCAACTAAACACTGTAAAGAGTTTATGTAATGTGCCATTGCGTCCCTATTTGAAGGTTTGTGTCGAATTAGAATGAGGTTTTTAGGGCGACGCTAAAGTTATCTTCAGAGGTAAACAGCGGCTGTCGCAGCTTTTGAGAGTCATGACGGCTTGCAGTGATTACGCAAATCAGTAAATGCATTCAGTTGTACAATTGACTAGCTTTCCGCCCTTACCCTGTTCCTGTCCCTTCCTTGTTTTTAATCTGCGAGAGAAGCGCTACACCTGGTGGAGAGAGGCTGTACGACACAGAACGAGTTGCATTATGGGTGCTGTACGTTACGTCATGACACGTCACAATTTAACGTACAGCGTCAGATGGCTCCGTTTAAAAAAAAAAGAATTCTCCAATACTATTGGGCCATTACCATGTCAATCAACGCTTGGATAGAAACGTAGTTCACACCCCAGATTTTGATGCGAACACAGTCGCTACAGTCCCATTAGTTTTCATTGCAGCTTCGTTTGAATTCTGCGGTTGCGCAAATTTGTACGGAATGGGGTTAGTCAACAGCAGCTGGCTGGATATACAAATACTTGTTTTTTACATCTGTTTTGAATCCTATCTTGCATCATGGTTGGGCTCGGACCCCGCCGGAAGCATTTCCTCTTCAATAATGTTACATAGCTAGCTAATACAATTATTTAGTTGCCGATGTTACACATGTTTGCGAACAAGTTACAATCTCGAGGCGTAGCACATAAGTTAGCAGGTGCCAGGCTAACTAGCTAGCCAACTCCTGTGCTAATGTTTTCTGGTAAACCTAGCTTTAGTTGGCTGGTTGTAATGTTGTAGCTTGCTGTTTAGTAGCAATATATATGACTAAAAAGAAAGAGGTTCTACAATCGACATACAGAAGATCAGCAAACTTAGCTACCTAACTAGCTAGATACCTAGCTAAGTTAGCAAACATAAAAATATTAGAGTTTCCCCCACTGTAACACAGTATGTTAGTGAGCAATATTCGATACGGGTTTCAGTATCTAAAGTTAGCTAGCTAGCTAGGTAGCTTGTAGGAAAAATTGCTTCCTTAGCTAGGCACCATATTTGTAATCTGCCCTCTCGGTGCTGGCATCGGCTGTAGCTGAGCTTCTAATGTTAGCAAAATCCAAATCTTTGTTTCTAATACTCTTTCGCTATATTCCGGTTGAAACATAGAGACTTATCGTGTGATCAGTAGAGACTTATAGTGTGATCAGTAGAGCCTTATAGTGTGATCAGTAGAGCCTTGTAGTGTGATCAGTAGAGCCTAGAGCCTTATAGTGTGATCAGTATAACATAGAGACTTATAGTGTGATCAGTAGAGACTTATAGTGTGATCAGTAGAGCATAGAGCCTTATAGTGTGATCAGTAGAGACTTATAGTGTGATCAGTGGAGCATAGAGCCTTATAGTGTGATCAGTAGAGACTTATAGTGTGATCAGTTGAGCATAGAGCCTTATAGTGTGATCAGTATAACATAGATACTTATAGTGTGATCAGTAGAGACTTATAGTGTGATCAGTAGAGCCTTATAGTGTGATGAGTAGAGCATAGAGCCTTATAGTGTGATCAGTAGAGACTTATAGTGTGATCAGTAGAGCATAGAGCCTTATAGTGTGATCAGTAGAGCATAGAGACTTATAGTGTGATCAGTAGAGCATAGATACTTATAGTGTGATCAGTAGAGCCTTATAGTGTGATCATTAGAGCATAGAAACTTATAGTGTGATCAGTAGAGACTTATAGTGTGATCAGTAGAGCCTTATAGTGTGATCAGTATAACATAGAGACTTATAGTGTGATCAGTAGAGACTTATAGTGTGATCAGTAGAGCCTTATAGTGTGATCAGAAGAGCATAGAGCCTTGTAGTGTGATCAGTAGAGCATAGAGCCTTATAGTGTGATCAGTATAAATATCATAGAGCCTTATAGTGTGATCAGTATAAATAACATAGAGCCTTATAGTGTGATCAGAAGAACATAGAGCCTTATAGTGTGATCAGTAGAGCATAGAGCCTTATAGTGTGATCAGTATACATAACATAGAGCCTTATAGTGTGATCAGTATAACCTAGAGAGCCACAAAGCAGGATTACATTTATTTTCAGAGCTTGCTCCCCCATCAATACAATTGGAAGCCGTCATATATCATTCAGTGCACAAAGCCCAGACCTGCCTTCCTCCTGGGCAGTTACGTCTGAAACACATCTCACTGACCTAGAAATGCCTCGGATATGATGAAAACAAGCGCAGATTTCCCCAGGGTGAAATTCCCCTTTAAATAATGCAAACCACAGTTCTGCATGATTATATTTCTGAATCGTTGGTCAGTGGGTTCCGTTTGTTCCCAAGGATATAATATTTTTCCCCAGACAAGGTACTTTATAATGTTAAACCACAGTTCAAATAACCATTTTGTTGGAAAACAGTTGGTCCATTTCCTTTTGATAATTAACTGTATTTTTATTTTTTGAAATTAAAATTATTGCATCATGTTACTGGATGTTAGTGGATGTTATACAGAAGTAGTATCTTCGTTTGATCACCCTCTTGCAGGATAACTTTCCTGCAAGGCAGGACATTTCAAACTTTGACATTTTTAAAAAGGCTTCAGAAGGTTGTCATTTCAAACTTTTAATTTTAAAAAGACTTCCGAAGTTTGTCATTTCCACTTTCAAATGTCAGACTTGAATTTTCCCTTACAAAAAACGTATCAACCCCTACAAAAATATCCATTAAGATGGCTGCCATTTTACTGGCTCTTAAACCAACTGTGCTATTTTCTTTGTCTTTTTGCATTGTTTGTTACTTAATTTGTACATAATGTTTCTGCTACTGTCTCTTTTTGAACGAAAAGAGCTTCTGGACATCAGAACAGCGATTACTCAGCAAAAATTGGACGAATAATTTTTCTTTAATGAGTCGGACGGAAAGGATATACTCCATACACCCGTACAGGCCCTCATCCCTGTCATTTGTTGAAAAAAGAAACTAAATTTGTCAGGTCATGGACTCTACAAGGTGTTGAAACCGTTCCACAAGGATGGTGGCCCTATGTTGACTCCAATGCTTCCCACAGTTGTGTCAAGTTGGCTGGATGTCCTTTGGTTGGTGAACCATTCTTGATTCACACAGCAAACTGTTGAGTGTGAAAAACCCAGCAGCGTTGCAGTTCTTGACCCAAACCAGTGCGCCTGGCACCTACTACCATACCGCGTTCAAAGGCACTTAAATATTTTGTCTTGCCCATTCACCCTCTGAATGGCACACAAACACAATCCATGTCTCAAGGCTTAAAAATCCTCTTTAACCTGTCTCCTTCCCTTCATCTACACTGATTGAAGAGGATTTGACAATTGACATTAATACGGGATTCATCTGCTCCGTCTATGTAGTGGAAAGAGCAGATGTTCTGAATGTTTTTTACACTCAGTGTATATTTAAGCAATAAGGCCCGAAGGGTTTTGGTATACGGACAATATACCTCTGTTGAAGGCTGTTCTTACACATGACACAACGCGGAGTGCCTGGATACAGCCCTTAGCCGTGGTATATTGGCCATATACCACAAATCCTCAAGGTGCCTTAATGTTATTAGAAACTGGTTACCAACGTAGAATGTTTTGTCATACGCGTGATTTACAGTCTGATATGCCACAGCTTTCAGCCAATCAGCATGCAGGGCTCGAATCACATACTTTATACTACATCATTAACCCTGGGGCTTAGAAACTCAACGACTGGACATCATTAACCCATAGCAACGATTAAAACATTCCCAAACCAGAAACCGTGGATTGATGGCAGCATTTGCGTGAAACTGAAAGCGCGAACCACTGCTTTTAATCTGGGCAAGGTGACCGGAAACATGACCAATACAAACAGTGTAACTATTCCCTCTGCAAGGCAATCAAACAAGCTAAGCGTCAGTATAGAGACAAAGTAGAATCACAATTCAACGGCTCAGACACAAGAGGCATGTGGCAGGGTCTACAGTCAATCACGGATTACAAAAAGAAAACCAGCCCAGTCGCGGACCAGGATGCCTTGCTCCCAGGCAGACTAAATTAAAAAAATTGCCCGCTTTGAGGACAATACAGTGCCACTGACACAGCCCGCAACCAAAACATGCGGCCTCTCCTTCACTGCAGCCGAGGTGAGTAAAACATTTAAACGTGTTAACCCTCGCAAGGCTGCAGGCCCAGACGGCATCCCCAGCCGCGCCCTCAGAGCATGCGCAGACCAGCTGGCTGGTGTGTTTACGGACATATTCAATCAATCCTTAACCCAGTCTGCTGTTCCCACATGCTTCAAGAGTGCCACCATTGTTCCTGTTCCCAAGAAAGCTAGGGTAACTGAGCTAAACGACTACCGCCCCGTAGCACTCACTTCCATCATCATGAAGTGCTTTGAGAGACTAGTCAAGGACCATATCACCTCCACCCTACCTGACACCCTAGACCCACTCCAATTTGCTTACCGCCCAAATAGGTCCACAGACGATGCAATCTCAACCACACTGCACACTGCCCTAACCCACCTGGACAAGAGGAATACCTATGTGAGAATGCTGTTCATCGACTACAGCTCGGCATTCAACACCATAGTACCCTCCAAGCTCGTCATCAAGCTCGAGACCCTGGGTCTCGACCCCGCCCTGTGCAACTGTGTCCTGGACTTCCTGACGGGCCGCCCCCAGGTGGTGAGGGTAGGTAACAACATCTCCACCCCGCTGATCCTCAACACTGGGGCCCTATAAGGGTGTGTTCTGAGCCCTCTCCTGTATTCCCTGTTCACCCACGACTGCGTGGCCACGCACGCCTCCAACTCAATCATCAAGTTTGCGGACGACACAACAGTGGTAGGCTTGATTACCAACAACTACGAGACGGCCTACAGGGAAGAGGTGAGGGCCCTCGGAGTGTGGTGTCAGGAAAATAACCTCACACTCAACGTCAACAAAACTAAGGAGATGATTGTGGACTTCAGGAAACAGCAGAGGGAACACCCCCCTATCCACATCGATGGAACAGTAGTGGAGAGGGTAGTAAGTTTTAAGTTCCCCGGCATACACATCACAGACAAATTGGATTGGTCCACCCACACAGACAGCATCATGAAGAAGGCGCAGCAGCGCCTCTTCAACCTCAGGAGGCTGAAGAAATTCGGCTTGTCACCAAAAGCACTCACAACCTTCTACAGATGCACAATCGAGAGCATCCTGAGCATCCTGTCGGGCTGAGCAGCCTGGTACGGCAACTGCTCCGCCCACAACAGTAAGGCTCTCCAGAGGGTAATGAGGTCTGCACAACGCATCACCGGGGGCAAACTACCTGCCCTCCAGGACACGTACACCACCCGATGTCACAGGAAGGCCATTAAAATCATCAAGGACAACAACCACCCGAGCCACTACCTGTTCACCCCGCTATCATACAGAAGGCGAGGTCAGTACAGGTGCATCAAGCTGGGACCGAGAGACTGAAAAACAGCTTCTATCTCAAGGCCATCACTGTTAAACAGCCACCTCTAACATTGAGTGGCTGCTGCCAACACACTGACTCAACTCCAGCCACTTTAATAATGGGAATTGATGGGAATTGATGTAAAATATATCACTAGCCACTTTAAACAATGCTACTTAATATAATGTTTACATACCCTACATTATTTATCTCATATGTATACGTATATACTGTACTCTATATCATCTACTGCATCTTTATGTAATACATGTATCACTAGCCACTTTAAACTATGCCACTTTTTTTACATACTCATCTCATATGTATATACTGTACTCGATACCATCTACTGCATCTTGCCTATGCTGCTCTGTACCATCACTCATTCATATATCTTTATGTACATATTTTTATCCCTTTACACTTATGTGTATAAGGTATTAGTTTTGAAATAGTTAGCTAGATTACTCGTTGGTTATTACTGCATTGTCGGCCAGGTCTCAGTTGTAAATGAGAACTTGTTCTCGACTAGCCTACCTGGTTAACTAAAGGTGAAAGAAAACAAAGTGTTGTACGCCGAGATGTCCAAGACGTTGAAGAATATCACAAGTGGCCAACGTAGGGTTCTTCTTTTGCAGCTCTTTTTTCATGTTTCTGGCCACAGATTCTCTTGCATGAGATGTGATGTTGTGGCCACAGAGTCCCTGTGTCACGTCCAGGACAATTCTCATCCCATGGATCTTCTCAGGGGCTCCTCCGTCTGGCTTCCTCATATATACTTCCAAGTTCCAAGCATATGATGAAGCAGCATCACAGGTAGCCCAGATATTGATTCCCATATTTTGTGGGTTTACATAGTTTAAATGTACTGCCTGAAGGGGCAGCAGCCCCTAAATGGCATAAGCTGCTCATCAACTGTAATGTTGTGCCCAGGGTTGTTTAACAGGGGAAGCCGGTCCACCCACTTGTCCCACACTGACCTGATTGCAGCTAGCTTGTCTCTCTACACTGACCTGATTGCAGCTAGCTTGTCTCTCTACACTGACCTGATTGCAGCTAGCTTGTCTCTCTGCACTGACCTGATTGCAGCTAGCTTGTCTTTCTGCACTGACCTGATAGCAGCTAGCTTGTCTTTCTGCACTGACCTGATAGCAGCTAGCTTGTCTCTCTACACTGACCTGATTGCAGCTAGCTTGTCTCTCTACACTGACCTGATTGCAGCTAGCTTGTCTTTCTGCACTGACCTGATAGCAGCTAGCTTGTCTTTCTGCACTGACCTGATAGCAGCTAGCTTGTCTCTCCACACTGACCTGATTGCAGCTAGCTTGTCTCTCTACACTGACCTGATTGCAGCTAACTTGTCTCTCTGCACTGACCTGATTGCAGCTAGCTTGTCTTTCTGCACTGACCTGATAGCAGCTAGCTTGTCTCTCTGCACTGACCTGATAGCAGCTAGCTTGTCTCTCTACACTGACCTGATTGCAGGTAGCTTGTCTCTCTGCACTCTCTGCACAGTTGAATAGAAGACTTTATGTCCTGTGCATAAGTAACCGCCATCCGCATTGGCCCTGGTTGCATCCCATTCAATTTCACAATTTTTTGACGACGGGCTGGTCTAAGGCTGGCTACTGACAGGCTGGTCTGAGGCTGGCTACTGACGAGCTGGTCTGAGGCTGGCTACTGACAGGCTGGTCTGAGGCTGGCTACTGACGAGCTGGTCGGAGAATGGCTACTGACGAGCTGGTCTGAGGCTGGCTACTGACGAGCTGGTCTGAGGCTGGCTACTGACAGGCTGGTCTGAGGCTGGCTACTGACGAGCTGGTCTGAGGCTGGCTACTGACAGGCTGGTCTGAGGCTGGCTACTGACGAGCTGGTCTGAGAATGGCTACTGACGAGCTGGTCTGAGGCTGGCTACTGACAGGCTGGTCTGAGGCTGGCTACTGACGGGCTGGTCTGAGGCTGGCTACTGACGAGCTGGTCCTGGGGCTGGCTACTGATAGGCTGGTCTGAGAATGGCTACTGACAGGCTGGTCTGAGGCTGGCTACTGACGGGCTGGTCTGAGGCTGGCTACTGACAGGCTGGTCCTGGGGCTGGCTACTGACAGGCTGGTCCTGGGGCTGGCTACTGACAGGCTGGTCCTGGGGCTGGCTACTGACAGGCTGGTCTGAGGCTGGCTACTGACGAGCTGGTCCTGGGGCTGGCTACTGACGAGCTGGTCCTGGGGCTGGCTACTGATAGGCTGGTCCTGGGGCTGGCTACTGATAGGCTGGTCCTGGGGCTGGCTACTGACGAGCTGGTCCTGGGGCTGGCTACTGATAGGCTGGTCCTGGGGCTGGCTACTGATAGGCTGGTCCTGGGGCTGGCTACTGACGAGCTGGTCCTGGGGCTGGCTACTGATAGGCTGGTCCTGGGGCTGGCTACTGATAGGCTGGTCCTGGGGCTGGCTTAGGGTAAATCTCATCCTCTTCTTCCAACACACTGTCAGACTGAATTGACAGAGACATGATGCTCATATTCTGAAGGTGGAAGACACTCCTTCTACACTAGCTTCTCTCTCTGCAAAAAAAATTCTTAGGCCCTCTGAGCAGATAATATATTTGCCATACTGATTGATTGTGGTAAGGAGCAACACATGCAAAGCTATTCATTTGTTGTGCCCCTCCCCCAATTTGCACCTTGCTGGGGTAGAGTATGGGAAAAGTCTACTTTAAAAAAAAAAGTATAATGTATTGAAATAACGTATTGCAATAAGATTTTGCAGGTTCACACAAGACATTGTGTAGTTTCACACACTACAAAGGGTAAAGCGGTGCGAGGAAAAACAGGAGACAGGAGACAGGCAGGGAGACAGGCAGGGAGACAGACAGGGAGACAGGCAGGGAGACAGGGACACAGACAGACAGGTTATTGGTGCTATGTTGAAACAGCAGGCTCAGGGAGGAGAAGGACAGAGTGAAGACAGAGCAAACCTTTTGTTTAATTTTTACTTGTTTTCACCTACACACACACTTTTCCACACTTTTATTACCCTCGAGTCCAGTGGACCAGAACACCACATATGTAATATGAATGTGTAGTGGGGAGCACACAGTGTCCTTTACATGTTCTTCACAGAAAATGAGGCAAGACCAATGAGTCTCAGGTTGCAAAAAATACTGAATTGTATCATTGTTCTTGTAGTAAACATTGAAAATGGGTCCCATAGACCCGACCATCACACAGGGATTACAGAGCATTGCTGTGTAAGCTGATTAAGGAAGGATTTATAGTGTGTTTTTTGACTAGTGTGTATCTGGAGAAGGCTCAGTATTGAAAACAAGTCACTGCCATCTGTTGTCTCCCTCTCATCCCAGAATGTGTGTTTGTGTGTGTGTGTGTGTGTTTGTGTGTGTGTGTGTTTGTGTGTGTGTGTGTGTGTGTGTGTTTGTGTGTTTGTGTGTGTTTGTGTGTGTTTGTGTGTGTTTGTGTGTGCGTGTGCGTGTGCGTGTATGTGATGTGTGTGTGTGTGTGCATGTGTGTGTGCATGTGTGTGTGTCTGTGTTTGATCTCAGTGTCTCTGTGCTGAAATACACTACCTGTATACCTCTCTTCTCACGAGAGAGGTATTACAGCAAATGAGTGGGGTATGAAGTCAGCTTAAGTGAGCTTAACACAAGAAAATGTTAAAACTCAAAGGTATTCACACTGTTTCTGTTTCTACAAGTCTCTTCTTATTATTGGTGTCTTTAATGGTTTCTTTGCAGCAATTCGACAACGAAGGCCTGATTCACAGTCTCCTCTGAACAGTTGATGTTGAGATGGGTCTGTTACTTGAACTCTGTGAAGCATTTATTTTGGGTTGCAATCTGAAGTGCAGCTAATGCTAATGAACTTATCCAAATAGGGCTATCTTCTGCATACTAACATGTCTGATTGGCTGAAACACAATAAGAAGGAAAGAAATTCCACAAATAAACTTTTAACAAGGCACACCTTAATTTCAATGCATTCCAGGTGACCGCCTCATGAAGCTGGTTGAGAGAATGCCAAGAATGTGCAAAATTGTCATCAAGGCAAATGGTGGCTACTTTGAAGAATCTCAAATTTAAATATATGGTTACTAAGTGATTCCATACGTGTTATCTCATAGTTTTGATGTCTTCACTATTATTCTGCAATGTAGAAAAAAACCTTGAATGAGTGTGTGTGTGTGTGTGTGTGTGTGTGTGTGTGTGTGTGTGTGTGTGTGTGTGTGTGTGTGTGTGTGTGTGTGTGTGTGTGTGTGTGTGTGTGTGTGTGTGTGTGTGTGTGTGTGTGTATCATAGATCAGCTCAGTGGGCCTTGCACAGTTTAGAGCTACAGCTGATGTGAGATGAGGAAGCTGGAAGGGGAAAGGGGAGGGAAAAGGGGGATACCTAGTCAGTTGAGGAAAGGGGAAGGGGGATACCTAGTCAGTTGAGGAAAGGGGAAGGGGGATACCTAGTCAGTTGAGGAAAGGGGAAAGGGGGGACCTAGTCAGTTGAGGAAAGGGGAAAGGGGGACCTAGTCAGTTGAGGAAAGGGGAAGGGGGATACCTAGTCAGTTGAGGAAAGGGGAAGGGGGATACCTAGTCAGTTGAGGAAAGGGGAAGGGGGATACCTAGTCAGTTGAGGAAAGGGGAAAGGGGGACCTAGTCAGTTGAGGAAAGGGGAAGGGGGATACCTAGTCAGTTGAGGAAAGGGGAAGGGGGATACCTAGTCAGTTGAGGAAAGGGGAAAGGGGGGGACCTAGTCAGTTGAGGAAAGGGGAAAGGGGGATACCTAGTCATTTGAGGAAAGGGGAAGGGGGATACCTAGTCAGTTGAGGAAAGGGGAAGGGGGATACCTAGTCAGTTGAGGTTACTGGCTCAACACTCTAACAACTAGGCTACCTGCCAAGGAAGGTGTTATTAAAGTCTGAGATGAGGAAGATGAGGGAGGTGTTACTAAAGTATGAGTCGAGGAAGCTGTGAATACATTGTGGGCATCTAAAACCAGAAGCTGCCCCACAAGAGGAAGATAACGATGGCCGTTCGCCTCTGCAGGTGGTGAATCAGATAAGTACCTTCTGTCAGCTGCTGAGCCACAGCCACATATTTGGCAATGATACAGACAGAGGCAGACTCTGCTTTACTGTCTTGTCCTCCTCTCTGTAGGAGAGATGCTCCTCTCCTCTCCTCTCCTCTCCTCTCCTCTCCTCTCCTCTCCTCTCCTCTCCTCTCCTCTCCTCTCCTCTCCTCTCCTCTCCTCTCCTCTCCTCCCCTCTGTGTGGGGATGGTTTGGCAGCAGGGCAGTAACCAGTAGATGAAATGGAAGGGAGAAACATTGGGAGAAGTTCAGTAATTGCTTGGCAGACATAAAGAACGTATTTGCATGTATTTATCAAAATAGACATTTCTCCCTCACGGTCACACTCAGGTGTTTATTAGCTGTGAGTCTCAGTTCAACCAGAGTAGAATAACATTCACCATCATGCACATTTACATCATGTAGTTGAAAAACAGGCATCACGATAGTAGCGTAATTATTTTTAATTATGTTTATTGCTGACGTGTTTCAAAGCAAAATAATTTGTCAAAGCACAACATAGTCATGCATGAGTTCTTCAACTCTGAGCCTCCAACAAGGTTGAGTTGTCATTCTATTTATTTAGTGGTTCAGGAAGTATGACCTAACTGAGAGCTCTGATTTACACGAAGACATGGGACCAAGCTGGCATCAATGTAAAACATTATACAGCTGTTTTACATAAAGACATTACACAGCTGTCTCATAATCATGTCAGGTGTTGGATGTGTTATGCAGGTGAATGAGGACCCAAAAGCGACTTGGCGAAAACAGAGTCTTTAATCCAGTAAAGTTACTTTACAAACAAAAGGCATAATACTACTCGTAATGACGAGAACAGACTGGAGACTTGATCAAGAACTGCCGGTTGCCTCGGGAAGGCACTTGAACGTAGCAGACTCAGACACCTGCTCACCACGCAGCATCTGAGGGAAACACGACACGACAGGGCAATACATAGACACAGCACGGTGAACAATAGACAAGGATCCGACAGGACAGGAACGGAAAACAAGGGAAGAAATAGGGACTCTAATCAGGGGAAAAGATAAGGAACAGGTGTGGGAAGACTAAATGATGATTAGGGGAATAGGAACAGCTGGGAGCAGGAACGGAACGATAGAGAGAGGAGAGAGAGGGAGGGGAGAGAGAGGGATAGAAAAAGGGGGACCTAATAAGACCAGCAGGGGGAAACGAACAGAAGGGAAAGCATAATGACAAGACAATCTAAGACAAAACATGACAGTACCCCCACTCACCGAGCGCCTCCTGGCGCACTCGAGGAGGAATCCTGGCGGCAACGGAGGAAATCATCAATAAGTGAACGGTCCAGCACGTCCGAGACGGAACCCAACTCCTCTCCTCAGGACCGTAACCCTCCCAATCCACTAAGTATTGGTGACCCCGGAGAACGCATGTCCATGATCTTACGTACCTTGTAAATAGGTGCGCTCTCGACAAGGACGGGAGGGGGAGGGAAGACGGGGGTGCGAAGAAAGGGCTTGACACAGGAGACATGGAAGACAGGATGGACGCGACGAAGATGTCGCGGAAGAAGCAGTCGCACAGCGACAGGATTGACGACCTGGGAGACACGGAACGGACCAATGAACCGCGGAGTCAACTTACGAGAAGCTGTCGTAAGAGGAAGGTTGCGAGTGGAAAGCCACACTCTCTGGCCGCAACAATACCTTGGACTCTTAATCCTGCGTTTATTGGCGGCTCTCACAGTCTGTGCCCTGTAACGGCAAAGTGCAGACCTCACCCTCCTCCAGGTGCGCTCACAACGTTGGACAAACGCTTGAGCGGAGGGAACGCTGGACTCGGCAAGCTGGGATGAGAACAGAGGAGGCTGGTAACCCAGACTACTCTGAAACGGAGATAACCCGGTAGCAGACGAAGGAAGCGAGTTGTGAGCGTATTCTGCCCAGGGGAGCTGTTCTGTCCAAGACGCAGGGTTTCTGAAAGAAAGGCTGCGTAGTATGCGACCAATCGTCTGATTGGCCCTCTCTGCTTGACCGTTAGACTGGGGATGAAACCCGGAAGAGAGACTGACGGACGCACCAATCAAACGACAGAACTCCCTCCAAAACTGTGACGTGAATTGCGGGCCTCTGTCTGAAACGGCGTCTAACAGGAGGCCATGAATTCTGAACACATTCTCGATGATGATTTGTGCCGTCTCCTTAGCGGAAGGAAGTTTAGCGAGGGGAATGAAATGTGCCGCCTTAGAGAACCTATCGACAACCGTAAGAATCACAGTCTTCCCCGCAGACAAAGGCAGACCGGTAATGAAGTCTAGGGCGATGTGAGACCATGGTCGAGAAGGAATGGGGAGCGGTCTGAGACGACCGGCAGGAGGAGAGTTACCCAACTTAGTCTGCGCGCAGTCCGAACAAGCAGCCACGAAACGGCGCGTGTCACGCTCCTGAGTCGGCCACCAAAAGCGCTGGCGAATAGACGCAAGAGTGCCTCGAACACCGGGATGACCAGCTAACTTGGCAGAGTGAGCCCACTGAAGAACAGCCAGACGAGTGGAAACAGGAACGAAAAGGAGGTTACTAGGACAAGCGTGCGGCGACGCAGTGTGCGTGAGTGCTTGCTTAACCTGTCTTTCAATTCCCCAGACTGTCAACCCGACAACACGCCCATAAGGAAGAATCCCCTCGGGATCAGTAGAAGCCACAGAAGAACTAAACAGACGGGATAAGGCATCAGGCTTGGTGTTTTTGCTACCCGGACGGTAAGAAATCACAAACTCGAAACGAGCGAAAAACAACGCCCAACGAGCTTGACGGGCATTAAGTCGTTTGGCAGAACGGATGTACTCAAGGTTCTTATGGTCTGTCCAAACGACAAAAGGAACGGGCCCCCTCCAACCACTGTCGCCATTCGCCTAGGGCTAAGCGGATGGGGCAGTTCACGGTTACCCACATCATAGTTGCGCTCAGATGGCGACAGGCGATGAGAAAAATAAGCGCAAGGATGAACCTTATCGTCAGACTGGAAGCGCTGGGATAGAATGGCTCCCACGCCTACCTCTGAAGGTCAACCTCGACAATGAATTGTCTAGTGACGTCAGGAGTTGAGGATAGGAGCGGACGTAAAACGTTCTTTTAGAAGATCAAAAGCTCCCTGGGGGAACCGGACCACTTAAAACACGTCTTGACAGAAGTAAGAGCTGTGAGAGGGGCAGCAACTTGGGGAAACGCCGATAGAAATTAGCGAAACCTAAAAAGCGCTGCAACTCGACACGTGACCTTGGAACGGGCCAATCACTGACAGCTTGGACCTTAGCGGAATCCATCTGGATGCCTTCAGCGGAAATAACGGAACCGAGAAAAGTAACGGAGGAGACATGAAAAGAGCACTTCTCAGACTTTACGTAGAGACAATTCTCTAAAAGGCGCTGTAGAACACGGGGAACGTGCTGAACATGAATCTCGAGTGACGGAGAAAAAATCAGGATATCGTCAAGATAGACAAAAACAAAGATGTTCAGCATGTCTCTCAGAACATCATTAACTAATGCCTGAAAAACAGCTGGCGCATTGGCGAGACCAAACGGCAGAACCCGGTACTCAAAATGCCCTAACGGAGTGTTAAACGCCGTTTTCCATGGGGGTCCCCCTCTCTGATGCGCACGAGATGGTAAGCGGGAAGGTCCAACTTAGTAAAGCACCTGGCTCCCTGCAGAATCTCGAAGGCTGATGACATAAGGGGGAAGCGGATAACGATTCTTAACCGTTATGTCATTCAGCCCTCGATAATCCACGCAGGGGCGCAGAGTACCGTCCTTCTTCTTAACAAAAAGAACCCCGCCCCGGCCGGAGAGGAAGAAGGCACTATGGTACCGGCGTCAAGAGACACAGATAAATAATCCTCGAGAGCCTTACGTTCGGGAGCCGACAGAGAGTATAGTCTACCCCGAGGAGGAGTGGTCCCCGGAAGGAGATCAATACTACAATCATATGACCGGTGAGGAGGAAGGGAGTTGGCTCGGGACCGACTGAAGACCGTGCGCAGATCATGATATTCCTCCGGCACTCCTGTCAAATTGCCAGGTTCCTCCTGAGAAGTGGGGACAGAAGAAATGGGAGGGATGGCAGACATTAAACACTTCACATGACAAGAAACGTTCCAGGATAGGATAGAATTACTTGACCAATTAATAGAAGGATTATGACATACTAGCCAGGGATGACCCAAAACAACAGGTGTAAAAGGTGAACGAAAAATCAAAAAAGAAATAGTCTCACTGTGGTTACCAGATACTGTGAGAGTTAAAGGTAGTGTCTCAAATCTGATACTGGGAAGATGACTACCATCTAAGGCAAACATGGGCGTAGGCTTGTCTAACTGTCTGAAAGGAATGTCATGTTTCCGAGCCCATGCTTCGTCCATGAAACAACCCTCAGCCCCAGAGTCAATCAAGGCACTGCATGTAGCACCCGAACCGGTCCAGCGTAGATGGACCGACATAGTAGTACACGATCTAGATGAAGAGACCTGAGTAGTAGCGCTCACCAGTAGCCCTCCGCTTACTGATGAGCTCTGGCCTTTACTGGACATGAATTGACAAAATGTCCATCAAATCCGCAATAGAGGCACAGGCGGTTGGTGATCCTCCGTTCCCTCTCCTTGGTCGAGATGCGAATACCTCCCAGCTGCATGGGCTCAGTCTCTGAGCCAGAGGAGGGAGATGGTTGCGATGCGGAGCAGGGAAACACCGTTGACGCGAGCTCTCTTCCACGAGCTTGGTGACGAAGATCTACCCGTCGTTCTATGCGGATGGCGAGAGCAATCAAAGAGTCCACACTGGAAGGAACCTCCCGAGAGAGAATCTCATCTTTGACCACTGCGTGGAGTCCCTCCAGAAAACGAGCGAGCAGCGCCGGCTCGTTCCAGTCACTAGAGGCAGCAAGAGTGCGAAACTCTATAGAGTAATCCGTTATGGATCGATCACCTTGGCATAGGGAAGCCAGGGCCCTAGAAGCCTCCCTACCAAAAACTGAACGGTCAAAAACCTGAATCATCTCCTCTTTAAAGTTCTGGTAATTGTTAGAACAATCAGCCCTTGCCTCCCAGATAGCTGTGCCCCACTCTCGAGCCCGGCCAGTAAGGAGTGAAATGACGTAAGCAACCCGAGCTCTCTCGCTAGAGTATGTGTTGGGTTGGAGAGAGAACACAATATCACACTGGGTGAGAAAAGAGCGGCACTCCGTGGGCTGCCCGGAGTAGCAAGGTGGGTTATTAACCCTAGGTTCCGGAGGCTCGGCAGGCCAGGAAGTAACAGGTGGCACGAGACGAAGACTCTGGAACTGTCCAGAGAGGTCAGAAACCTGAGCGGCCAGGTTCTCCACGGCATGGCAGCAGCAGACAATTCCTGCTCGTGTCTGCCGAGCATGGCTCCTTGGATCTCGACGGCAGTGTTACAGCATCTGTAGTCGCTGGGTCCATTCCTTGGTCGGATCCTTCTGTTATGCAGGTGAATGAGGACCCAAAAGCGACTTGGCGAAAACAGAGTCTTTAATCCAGTAAAGTTACTTTACAAACAAAAGGCATAATACTACTCGTAATGACGAGAACAGACTGGAGACTTGATCAAGAACTGCCGGTTGCCTCGGGAAGGCACTTGAACGTAGCAGACTCAGACACCTGCTCACCACGCAGCATCTGAGGGAAACACGACACGACAGGGCAATACATAGACACAGCACGGTGAACAATAGACAAGGATCTGACAGGACAGGAACGGAAAACAAGGGAAGAAATAGGGACTCTAATCAGGGGAAAAGATAAGGAACAGGTGTGGGAAGACTAAATGATGATTAGGGGAATAGGAACAGCTGGGAGCAGGAACGGAACGATAGAGAGAGGAGAGAGAGGGAGGGGGAGAGAGAGGGATAGAAAAAGGGAACGAACCTAATAAGACCAGCAGGGGGAAACGAACAGAAGGGAAAGCATAATGACAAGACAATCTAAGACAAAACATGACAGGATGTACTCCAGGGTGCACATCTATTTTCCATGTAGTGCACTAGGCTACCCCTCGGGGTGGCAGGTAACCTAGTGGTTAGAGTGTTGGGCCAGTAACTGAAAGGTTTCTAGATCAAATCCCTGAGCTGATAAAGTTGCAAATCTTTCGTTCTGCACCCTGAACAAGGCAGTTAACCCACTGTTCCTAGGCTGTAATTGAAAATAAGGATTTGTTCTGAAATGACTTGAACAGTTAAATAAAGATAACATATTTTTGACCAGACCTATAGTAGAGAATAGGGTGGCATCATGCAACGTCATACAACCTGATGGGATAGAATAACCAGGCAGCTGGCTCCAGCTGCGACTGACTGTGGACACAGCCAGATGAGACAGCCCAGGGAAGGTCCATGATTATCAGACCCTGTTTCACATAGAGGTCCTGGCAGACTAGGCCTGGAAGTTCTGCTCAGGGCCCTGGTCAAAAACTAGTGGACTGCGTATGAAATAAGGTGCGGTTTGAGATGCACACGGTGTCACATTTCCCTGAATTGGAATTGGGAAGCATTGAACGAAATGAGGAACAAAAGGTTTGGCCTCGGACTGGAAGGGAGGGATAGAATCAGACAGGACTGGAAGGGAGAGATAGAATCAGACAGGACTGGAAGGGAGAAATAGAATCAGACAGGACTGAAAGGGGAGGAATAGAATCAGACACACTCACAGACAAACACACACACACACACACTCACAGACAAACACACACACACACACACACACACACACACACACACACACACACACACACACACACACACACACACACACACACACACACACACACACACACACACACACACACACACACACACACACACACACACACACACACACACACACAAGAACGTGCATGCAAGCACACACACAGACAGTGGGACGGAGAGACAGACATATATTTTAGGCATAGATAAAGCAGACAGACAGATAAGGCAGACAGGCTGATAAAGCAGACAGACAGATAAAGCAGACAGACAGATAAGGCAGACAGACAGATAGACAGACAGCCAGATAAAGCAGACAGACCAGATAAAGCAGACAGACAGATAAGGCAGACAGACAGATAGACAGGCAGATAAGGCAGACAGATGGAAAGGCAGACAGACAGATAAGGCAGACAGATGGGGACGGGTCATGCTGATGATTAACTGATGTTCTCCAAGGTCAAACTCCCTGTCTGTCTGTGGGTTTCAACTTGGTAACTCATGTGTTTCAGACAGATAAAATGAAATGAGATTAAATGTGATGTGATCCTATCGACCCTCAGATAGTGGACCTACATATTACCACTGTAATGTTGTAGTCAACTGGGGAATACCGGCAGGGTTATGCGCAATGCCGTTTGGGGTACGCCAAATAAAAATGTGATTCACATAAAAAATATATTTAAAAAATTAATTCAAAAATGTCTTCAAATTTTCAAACAGTACATTTGTATTTTCCAACGGGGCTATACATTTGGGTGAGTTTTTTCTTCTCTTGCTGTTGCTCCTTCTTCACCACACTGTTTGTGTTGTTGGACCATTTCAGATGGTCAGTGATGTGACCCTTTTCAACTTTTCAACTTCTCCACTGCTGTCCCGTCGATGTGCATAGGGGTGTGCTCTCTCTGCTGTTTCCTGAAGTCCACAATTAGCTCCTTTGTTCTGTTGATGTGAGGTTGTTTTCCTGGCACCCCTCCGCCAAGGCCCTCACCTCTTCCCTGTAGACTGTTTTGTTATTGTTGGTAATCAGCAAACTTGATGATTGAGTTGGAGGTGTGCGTGGCCACAGAGTCATGGGTGAACAGGGAGTACAGGAGGGGGCAGAGCACGCACCCTTGTGGGGCCCCTGTGTTGAAGATCAGCTAAGTGGAGGTGTTGTTTCCTACCTGCACCACCGTGGGGGCGGCCCGTCAGGAAGTCCAGGACCCAGTTTCACAGGGTGGGGTACAGACCCAGGGACCCAAGCTTACTGATGAGGTGTTGAAGGCTGAGCTAGAGTCAATGAACAGCATTTATACATATATATTCCTCTTGCCAGATGGGATAGGGCTGTGTGCAGTCAATTGCATCGTCACGGTGATTGCATCGTTTGTGGATCTCTTTTTTAAAATGTTAACCTTTGTTTAACCTTTATTTAACAAGTCAAGTCAGTTAAGAACAACGGCATACCCTGGCCAAACCCTAACCCGAACGGTGCTGGGACAGTGGTGTGCCGCCCTATGGGACTCCCAATCACAGCCGGTTGTGAAGTTGGTCTAGGTTGTCAGGTAAGATAGAGGTGATATGATCCTTAACTAGCCCCTCAAAGCGCTTTGAGAGGCTAGCGAGAACAGAAGTGAGTGCTACGGGGCGATTGTCATTTAGTTCAGTTAACTTTGCTTACTTGGGTATAGGAACAATGGTGGACATCTTCAAGCAAGTGGGGACAGCAGACTGGCATAAGGAGAGATTGAATAGGTCTGTAGACACTCCAGCCAGGTGGTCTGCGCATGCTCAGAGGACATGGCTAGGGACACCGTCAGGGCCGGCAGCGTTGCAGGGGTTAACACGCTTTACTCACTTCGGCCACGGAGAATGAATCACAGTCCTTGGGAGCGGGGCATGTCGGTGGCACGTCTCGTGTCTGAGCCGTTGTCTCTGTACTGATGTTTTTCCTGTTTAATGACTGACTTACTGAAGGAATAACTACACTGTTTTGTATTCAATCATATTCCCAGTCCCCTTGCTATGGTTACAGTGCCTTGCAAAAGTATTCATCCCTTTTGGCGTTTTTCCTGTTTTGTTGCATTACAGCCTGTAGTTTAAATGGATGTGGATTTGATGTAATGGAAATACACAAAATAGTCTTGTTTAAAAAAAATAACTTGATAAAAAAAAATCAAAACTGAAAAGTTGTGTGTTCATATGTATTCACCCCTTTGCTATGTAGCTCCTAAATAGGATCTGGTGCAACCAACTACCTTCAGAAGTCACATAATTAGTCAAATAAAGTCCACCTGTGTGCAATCTAAGTGTCACATGATCTGTCACATGATCTCAGTATATATACACCTGTACTGAAAGGCCCCAGAGTCTGCAACACCACTAAGCAAGGGGCACCATGAAGAACAAGAAGCTCTTCAAACAGGTCAGGGACAAAGTTGTGGAGAAGTACAGATCAGGGTTGGGTTATAAAAAAATATCAGAAACTTTGAACATCCCACGGAGCACCATTAAATCCATTATTAAAACATGGAAAGAATATGGCACCACAACAAAACTGACAAGAGAGGGCCGCCCACCAAAACTCACAGACCAGAAGGGCATTAATTAGAGAGGCAACAAAGAGACCAAAGATAACCCTGAAGGAGCTGCACAGCGGAGATTGGAGTATCTGTCAAAGGACCATTTTAAACCGTACACTCCACAGAGATTTATGGAAGAAAAAGCTCCATAGTGGAGATTGGAGTATCTGTCCATAGGACCACTTTGAGCCGTACACTGTACAGAGCTGGGCTTTACGGAAGAGTGGCCAGAAAAAATACATTGCTTGAAGAAAGAAATAAGCAAACACATTTGGTGTTTGCCAAAAAGCATGTGGGAGTCTTCCCAAACATATGGAAGGAGGTACTCTGGTCAGATGAGACAAAAACGGGGCTTTTTGGCCATCAAAGGAAAACGCTATGAGGGCCTTTTACGCATCCCGTAAGGGGGAGTAACAATGGTTGAGCGTTTTTGCAGCGCGAGTACTACAGGCAATGTGTTGATTGAATTTCGGTAGCATTTTCCTCACATTTGCTTTGTTAAAATCCCCAGTTACAATGGCCTCGGGATATTTGGTTTCCAGTTTGCACAAAGTCCTCTGTAGATCCTTGAGGGCCGTTGTGGTATCGGCTTGAGTGGGACTATACATGGCTGTGACTATTACCAAAGAGAATTCTCTTGGGAGGTAATACGGTCGGCATTTGAGGTATTCTATGTAGGTTGAACAAAATGACGTGAGTTTCTGTACGCTGTCACAATCACACTATTAGTAGTTAATCATGAAACATACACCACCATCTTTCTTCTCCCCGGAGAGTTATTTATTCCTGTCTGCATGATGTACTTAGAACCCAGCTGGCTGTATGGACGGGGACAGTATATCTGGAGAGAGATGGACTGAGAACCCAGCTGGCTGTATGGACGGGGACAGTATATCTGGAGAGAGATGGACTGAGAACCCAGCTGGCTGTATGGACGGGGACAGTATATCTGGAGAGAGATGGACTGAGAACCCAGCTGGCTGTATGGACGGGGACAGTATATCCGGAGAGAGCCATGATTTTGTGAAACAGAATATCTTACAGTCCCTGACGTCTTTCTGGAAGGAGATCCTCGCTCTGAGCTCGTCTACTTTATTATCCATAGACTGAACATTAGCTAGCAATATACTCGGAAGCGTTGGATGGTGTCCATGCTTCCTGAGTCGGACTAGAAGTCCGCTCTGAATACCTCTTCTTCTCCGGTGTTGTCTTGGAGCAATCTCTGGGATAAGGTCAATTGCCCTGGGGGAGTACGAACAAACGATCCAATTGGGGAAAGTCATATTCCTGGTCATAATGCTGGTGAGTTTCCGCCGCTCTGATATCCCAAAGTTTTTTTCTGGCTGTATGTAATAACACAAAAAAAACATTCTGGACTAATAATGTAAGAAATAACACACACAAAAACAAAATACTGCAAAGTTGTTTAGAATCTAGAAGCAGAGCTGTCATGTCTGTCGGCACCATCTTTGGAACTTGGCCATTCACATGTCCTGTCTGACTAAGAGTACACTTAATGTTTATTACAAGACATAAAAGGAACAACATCATGATTCATGAACATCATGCGGATGACACACAGCTGTACATTTCAATGAAACATGGTGAAGCCCCAAAATTGCCCTCGCTAGAAGCATGTGCTTCAGACATAAGGAAGTGGATGGCTGCAAACTTTCTACTATTAAACTCGGACAAAACAGAGATGCTTGTTCTAGGTCCCAAGAAACAGAGATCTTCTGTTGAATCTGACAATTAATCTTAATGGTTGTACAGTCGTCTCAAATAAAACTGTGAAGGACCTCGGCGTTACTCTGGACCCTGATTTCTCTTTTGAAGAACATATCAAGACCATTTCGAGGACAGCTTTTTTCCATTTACGTAATATTGCAAAAATCAGAAACTTTCTGTCCAAAAATGATGCAGAAAAATTAATCCATGCTTTTGTCACTTCTAGGTTAGACTACTGCAATGCTCTACTTTCCGGCTACCCGGATAAAGCACTAAATAAACTTCAGTTAGTGCTAAATACGGCTGCTAGAATCCTGACTAGAACCAAAAAATGTGATCATATTACTCCAGTGCTAGACTCTCTACACTGGCTTCCTGTCAAAGCAAGGGCTGATTTTAAGGTTTTACTGCTAACCTACAAAGCATTACATGGGCTTGCTCCTACCTATCTCTCTGATTTGGTCCTGCCGTACATACCTACACGTACGCTACGGTCACAAGACGCAGGCCTCCTAATTGTCCCTAGAATTTCTAAGCAAACAGCTGGAGGCAGGGCTTTCTCCTATAGAGCTCCATTTTTATGGAACGGTCTGCCTACCCATGTCAGAGAAGCAAACTCGGTCTCAACCTTTAAGTCTTTACTGAAGAATCATCTCTTCAGTGGGTCATATGATTGAGTGTTGTCTGGCCCAGGAGTGTGAAGGTGAACGGAAAGGCTCTGGAGCAGGCTGGTGCCCCCCCCCCCCTATACTCAGCCTTGTCTCAGGATGGTAAGTTGGTGGTTGAAGATATCCCTCTAGCGGTGTGGGGGCTGTGCTTTGGCAAAGTGGGTGGGGTTATATCCTTCCTGTTTGGCCCTGTCCGGGGGTGTCCTCGGATGGGGCCACAGTGTCTCCTGTCCCCTCCTGTCTCAGTCTCCAGTATTTATGCTGCAGTAGTTTGTGTCGGGGGGCTAGGGTCAGTTTGTTATATCTGGAGTACTTCTCCTGTCCTATTCGGTGTCCTGTGTGAATCTAAGTGTGCGTTCTCTAATTCTCTCCTTCTTTCTTTCTCTCTCTCTGAGGACCTGAGCCCTAGGACCATGCCCCAGGACTACCTGACATGATGACTCCTTGCTGTCCCCAGTCCACCTGGCCATGCTGCTGCTCCAGTTTCAACTGTTCTGCCTTGTTATTATTCGACCATGCTGGTCATTTATGAACATTTGAACATCTTGGCCATGTTCTGTTATAATCTCCACCCGGCACAGCCAGAAGAGGACTGGCCCACCCCACATAGCCTGGTTCCTCTCTAGGTTTCTTCCTAGGTTTTGGCGTTTCTAGGGAGTTTTTCCTAGCCACCGTGCTTCTACACCTGCATTGCTTGCTGTTTGGGGTTTTAGGCTGGGTTTCTATACAGCACTTTGAGATATCAGCTGATGTACGAAGGGCTATATAAATAAATTTGATTTGATTTGATGATTCATGTTTTTAAGATTTGCACTGACGGTCTCATTTGCTGTGTTTTCTGTTTTTCCTCAATGTTTCAGGCTGCATTTAATTACAGTGTCTGTGTCCCAAAATGGACCCCTTATTCCCTATATAGAGCCCTATGAGCCCTGGTCAAAAGTACATACTGAATAGGGGTGCCATGTGGGATACATTCAGGCAGTGCCTCATGAATAATTGCTACCCTGTAATAATCCAGTGTTTCTGTTTTGCAACAGATGTGAGTCAGAGAAATGAATCGTTTTATTCACATGAAAACTCCACTCATGACCCCAAGTCTTAGAAACCAAATATCTGATAGCTAATTTGTAAATTAAGCCACCTGGAGTGTAATAGAGAGGCAGAGAGAGAGAGGCATTGTCTGAGTGGTAAGGAGATAATACATATTCTGCTTTGAAATAAATGTACTGCATTGTTTTCAATGGGAGACAAACCGTGGATGGGAGGTAGACTTTCACTGCTAGAATTACTACTGAGCCGTGATGTCGTCGTCTTTGTCATTTTAGGAATATGTTTTTCTAGAAAAACCCGTATGGCATCACTTGCCTTCTTTTGATAGGGAGAGAGGGAAAGAGGGAGGGAGAGGGAAAGGGGAGAGAGAAAGAGAGAGGTAGAGGGAGAGAGAAAGGGATAAGGAGAGAGGGAAAGGGAGAGGGAGATGGAAAGAGAGAGGGAGAGGGAAAGAGAGAAGAGAGAGTGTCACGAACCCCGCCGAAGGTGGTTCCTCTTCCTGTTCGGGCGGCCCTCGGTGGGCGTCGTCGCCGGCCTACTAGCTGCCACCGATCCCCTTTTCTGTTTCATTTAGTTTTGTCTGATTAGTCTCACCTGTTTCTTGTTTGGGTTTTGATTTGGGCTATTTAAACCCGGTAGGACAGCCTGCTTTTGTGCAGGCTTGTTTTTCTGTTCATGTGTGTGTGGATTCTCGTGGACCCTTTCCTCCGGACTATTTGGTCCTACTGTTGGGCTCGTTAAGTGATGCGCCTGTTTGGCATCACCGTTACTTGTTGTCCTGGAATAAATGACCACGATTGAACTACCTCTGCTCTCTGCGCCTGACTCCTCCACCCACTACTCCTAGAAGCCGTGACAGAGGGAGAGGGGAAGAGAGAGGGAGAGGGAAAGAGAAGGGAGAGCGAAATAGAGAAAAAGAGGAGGGAGAGGGAAAGAGAGAAAAGGAGAAGGAGAGGGAGAGTGTCACGGTTTTCATATGGTGAAGGAGAGTCGGACCAAACTGCAGCGTGTCGATTGCGATCCATGTTTATTTAAACAAACGTAAACACGACTAAACACCAACACTACAAAACAATAAACGAACCGAAACAGCCTATACATGTGTCAACTAACATCGAACAAGGACATCAAGACACTCAGGACAATCACCCACAATACAACCAAAGAATATGGCTGCCTAAATATGGTTCCCAATCAGAGACAACGATAAACACCTGCCTCTGATTGAGAACTACTTCAGACAGCCATAGACTTTCCTAGAACACCCCACTAAGCTACAATCCCACTAAGCTACACATCACATACAAAAACCCATGTCACACCCTGGCCTGACCAAATACATGAAGAAAAACACAAAATACTTCGACCAGGGCGTGACAGAGAGGGAAATAGAGAAGGAGAGAGAAGGATAGAGAACTGTGATTTAGATGTCAAGGTGATTTGTGATATACACGTTGCCAGTCATGAAATCAGGCGTCTTTAATGCAATCCGTGGACAGCCGATGTTGCTGTTCTGAGTCAGTCGGGAAGAACAACACCGAACAACACCGTCAGTCATGACTAACAAAGCAGAACTGACAGAAACATGTTCATATCAGTGTCTTTCCTTTTCATATTCTAAAACCTCTGTGTTTTAGAATATGACTTCATTACAACAACATCTCCCATATGTCTCATATAGGCATGACTGTAGGTATGACTGTACCTACATGCCAGGCAATGAGTTTGATGGCGATCCCATCCATTGTGTTGGTGGATCTTCGAGAGAGTAACCCTCTATGCAAAAACAACCCCCTTTCTTCACACACAGGAAGGAACAATGCCTAATATGTTGCCCTATTCCTTTGGGGAGCATTGACAGGTCCCAGTCCAGTCAGACCTATAGTTACACATAGAGACAAGGAGCATTTACAGGTCCCAGTGCAGTCTATAAATATAGTTAGGGAGTGGCACAGCAAGCCAAATATGCCCCCCGATTGTCTTGTTCTGTCATTTCCCACAACATAGAATCTGCGTCCCAAATGGAACCGTATTGCCTATAAAGTGCACTACCAGGGCTGTGGTAAAAACAAATAAAAACGGTGCACTTGGAAACAGGGTGCCATTTGGGAGGGATCCAGAGAGTGGGACAGATTAGATGAATGCATTTAGAATCTAGATAGCAAAGCCAGAGGACAGAAAGAGCTTGTAAAATATGCATGTGTGCTGAAAGACCTTTTGTCATAGTGGCCAGACTGAGCTTGACATGGGAATAGCCCAGCTTTCAGTGGTGGAGGAGGAGGAGGAGGAGGTGGAGGAGGTGGAGGAGGAGGAGGAGGAGGAGGAGGAGGAGGAGGAGGAGGAGGAGGAGGAGGAGGAGGAGGAGGAGGAGGAGGAGGAGGAGGAGCGGAGCTGTGGGTACTTAAAATGTCAGGTACAAAGTGGCACATACAGCAACATGACGTGAGACCCCATCCGGCCCCGTCCTGCTCCTTTGTGTGGTTTGTGTGTGTGGGTTGTGTGTGTGAGTGTGTGTGTGTGTGTCCTGCTCTTACTCCTTGTCTCCTCTCCTGTCTGCCCATGGGTGGTTCATGGAACCTTCTAAAATAGAACTTCTGCAACCTCCCAAACAAAGGGGTCACGACTTGTCAGGAGCAGAAAAAGTCCAATCTTTCAGTCTGACTGACTGTCTATCTGCATCATCTGCTAGCTAGGGGAATCAAGTGGCTGGCTCAAAGACATATAGGTGAAATACTAAGCCCCTCCCACCCTAGCTGGAAATAAGGAAAGCTAGAACAGATATTCCCACAAGACAACAGCAGATGTTGAAAATGCTCAGCCCTGTTCTACGTAGTTTGTATTAGGAATAGACTATATGTATCTTATTCCTGTGCCAGAAGAAGGCTGAACTGCACAAACCTAGCGGTGAGGTAGCCTAGCGGTGAGGCAGCCCAGCGGTGAGGTATCCTAGCGGTGAGGTTTCCTAGCAGTGAGGTAGCCTAGCGGTGAGGTAGCCTAGCGGTGAGGTATCCCAGCGGTGAGGTAGTCTAGCGGTGAGGTAGCCTAGCGGTGAGGTAGCCTAGCGGTGAGGTATCCTAGCGGTGAGGTAGCCTAGCGGTGAGGCATCCTAGCGGTGAGGCAGCCTAGCGGTGAGGTAGCCTAGCGGTGAGGCAGCCTAGCGGTGAGGCAGCCTAGCGGTGAGGTATCCTAGCGGTGAGGTACCCTAGAGGTGAGGTATCCTAGCGGTGAGGCACCCTAGAGGTGAGGTATCCTAGCGGTGAGGTAGCCTAGCGGTGAGGCAGCCTAGCGGTGAGGTAGCCCAGCGGTGAGGCAGCCTAGCGGTGAGGCAGCCTAGTGGTGAGGTATACTAGCGGTGAAGCAGCCTAGCGGTGAGGCAGCCTAGCGGTGAGGTATCCTAGCGGTGAGGTACCCTAGAGGTGAGGTATCCTAGCGGTGAGGCACCCTAGAGGTGAGGTATCCTAGCGGTGAGGTAGCCTAGCGGTGAGGCAGCCTAGCGGTGAGGTAGCCCAGCGGTGAGGCAGCCTAGCGGTGAGGCAGCCTAGCGGTGAGGCAGCCCAGCGGTGAGGTATCCTAGCGGTGAGGCAGCCCAGCGGTGAGGCAGCCTAGCGGTGAGGTATCCTAGCGGTGAGATAGCCTAGCGGTGAGGCAGCCTAGCGGTGAGGTATCCTAGCGGTGAGGTATCCTAGCGGTGAGGTATCCTAGCGGTGAGGCAGCCTAGCGGTGAGGTCCTTCTGTAGCTCAGTTGGTAGAGCATGGCGCTTGTAACGCCAGGGTAGTGGGTTCGATTCCCGGGACCACCCATACATAGAATGTATGCACACATGACTGTAAGTCGCTTTGGATAAAAGCGTCTGCTAAATGGCATATTATTTTTTTATTATTTTTTATTATAGGCATCCTAGCGGTGAGGTATCCTAGCGGTGAGGCAGCCTAGCGGTGAGAGCTGAATACCTTGGCCGACTAGGTGAATGATCGGTGGAAGTGCCCTTAAGGTAATTTGCTCCAGGGGCACTTTACTACTTTTTCCTGCCTTACACCTTTTCCTTCTGTATGTGGCAAAGAAAACAACAACAGTTTTGATAAATAATCTCAAACCCTTTCCCTAACCCGGACAATTGTGCACCACCCTAATGGGTCTACTCGGTCGCCTGCCACACAGCCCAGGATCAAACCCAGACTTAAATGTAAATGTAAATGACTCTAGCACTGGCGTTGCAGTGCCTTAGACCGTTGCGCCACTCGACAGGCACCCATCCATACTATAAGTTATCAATACATTTTATTACAGTATGTTCAGTGTCCCCCTCCCCCCTCCCTCCTTTCCAGATGAACTGCCTCATATCTCATATAGAACACTAGTATGGTCCACAGCAAAAAATAAACGCTTCTACGTCACAGACACGGTATTAAACCACAGTAGAAACCTGAAACGGCACATCTCAACACTGTGCATTACAGTTCCATAGAAAAAAACAGGGAGGGTGAAACAACAGAATGCCTCAGTTAACACCAGTGTCTCAAAATGGCACCCTATTCCCTATATAGTGCACTACATTTGACCAGGCCCTATAGGGAAGAATTGCACTAAACAGGTGAGTAAGGTACCATTTGCGACAACACATCCCTGTTTATCCCACTGAAAGTGCTGTGAGATTGCAAAACAGGACGGACGTCAAAACACCTGCTGTTCCAGAATGAGCAGCCCTGATGGTGTTTGACAAAAACTCAGAGACACTCTCTGTGGAACCACCAAAGGGAATTAATTAAATGAACTATGAGGCACAGAAGAAAAATCATCGCCACCACAGCAATACTGCAGTTGGGCTGGTTCATTATACAGTATAAAGTGTGTGTGTGTGTGTATTGCAGTTGGGCTGGTTCACTATACAGTATAAAATGTGCGTGTGTGTGTGTGTGTGTATTGCAGTTGGGCTGGTTCACTATACAGTATAAAATGTGCGTGTGTGTGTGTGTGTGTGTATTGCAGTTGGGCTGGTTCACTATACATTATAAAATGTGCGTGTGTGTGTGTGTGTATTGCAGTTGGGCTGGCTCACTATACAGTATAAAATGTGCGTGTGTGTGTGTGTGTATTGCAGTTGGGCTGGTTCACTATACAGTATAAAATGTGCGTGTGTGTGTATTGTAGTTGGGCTGGCTCTTTATACAGTATAAAGTGTGTGCGTGTGTGTGTGTGTGTGTGTGTGTGTGTGTGTGTGTGTGTGTGTGTGTGTGTGTGTGTGTGTGTGTGTGTGTGTGTGTGTGTGTGTGTGTGTGTGTGTGTGTGTGTGTGTGTGTGTGTGTGTGTGTGTGTGTGTGTGTGTGTGTGTGTGTGTGTGTGTGTGTTTGTCTGTGTGTATGCATTGCAGTTGTTTCCTTATACAGTACAAATGTGCACACACCATGTTGATATTCTCTACCCAGCCATGAACTGAGATGCTAAAACTAGGAACACGCATTGCCTCAATCGTTCAACCAATCGTTGAACTGTCATGACATGGCAGCTTTTAAACTAGCTCAGAATTACCCATTTGCTGCATGTGAGCCAATGAATCAATTTAACCACATGGCTCTCTCAACACTGAGACACATCCTCCCAGGGGAAAAGTCCACAAAGAATTTGAAAACAAATCAAATTTTGATAAACTCCCATGGGTGAAATACCACAGTGTTCCATCACAGCAGCAAGATGTGCGACCTGCTGCCACAAGAAAAGGGCAACCAGTGAAGAACAAACACCATTGTAAATACATCCCATATTTATGTTTATTTATTTTTCCTTTTGTACTTTAATAACCCTCCTGTTATGTTCGTTTCATGTTAATTCATTCTGTGTTCCTGGTCCAAAATGGCCGCCCCCATTACAGCTGATTATAAATCCATAATAATACATATATTATCACCTAATGTTGTGTTAGATATTTTTATCAACTTAAGTTCTTGTGAACATTACACGTTTTGAACTTCTATTTGCTATTTATGGCCTGTTGGCCTCATTGACCTGAGCTCATACGACTCGTTTTTGAGTTTAAAAAAATCATAATGTATGAATTATTTAGACTATAACTAATACTCAGATGAAACATTTTGTGCTATTTATCACAGACTACTTTGTGTCTAAGTTTAACAAGGACTCTCTCCTCCTCACCAGTGTCATGATCAAAGATATTATCAAGAGCCTCACATACAGTATATCGTTGTCATTGTGCTGCCACAGAATGAATGGTGAGCAAAGGCCTCAAAAAAGCTTTATATACCAGAGCTGAAAGAAAACTTCTATATATTATTGAAACAATGTTGCGATTGCTTGTGAGAATGCCAACAGCTGTGGGGTTCCCGTGGGGGAAATATTCTATTGCGGAAAGGTTCCCTTGGGGGTTGCCATGGAAGGGTCTTAAAGGCCTGAGAGTGAGTGATGAAATGGAGTCCTAATGGCCTGAGAGTGAGTGATGAAATGGAGTCTTAATGGCCTGAGAGTGAGTGATGAAATGGAGTCCTAATGGCCTGAGAGTGAGTGATGAAATGGAGTCTTAATGGCCTGAGAGTGAGTGATGAAATGGAGTCCTAATGGTCTGAGAGTGAGTGATGAAATGGAGTCCTAATGGCCTGAGAGTGAGTGATGAAATGGAGTCCTAATGGTCTGAAAGTGAGTGATGAAATGGAGTCTTAATGGCCTGAGAGTGAGTGATGAAATGGAGTCTTAATGGCCTGAGAGTGAGTGATGAAATGGAGTCTTAATGGCCTGAGAGTGAGTGATGAAATGGAGTCCTAATGGTCTGAGAGTGAGTGATGAAATGGAGTCCTAATGGCCTGAGAGTGAGTGATGAAATGGAGTCCTAATGGTCTGAAAGTGAGTGATGAAATGGAGTCTTAATGGCCTGACAGTGAGTGATGAAATGGAATCCTAATGGCCTGAGAGTGAGTGATGAAATGGAGTCCTAATGGTCTGAGAGTGAGCGATATGGAACAAGTAAATGGTTAGGGGAATTGGACCTTAAGAAAATAACGATTGAACTTTTTAAAACTGCATAACATAATATCCCTCAGAAATCTTCAACTGCCTTCAGCATTTTACGTCCATTATAAATAATCTACCATTTTATTAATGGGGAAAATTAATATGGCAGTAATATTAAAAAGTAGAATAAACGGATGAAATTACTGGCAAAATAAAGACAATGAAAACACATAGAATACTGTACTGGCTCAGAGAGCCTTCCAGGCAACAGAAAACGGAGTGAGATCTAAGCAAATCGAGCTCACATTTAATTTAGAAGAATATACCATTACTGTTAAGGTCTGACGCAATTCAGCCTATTTCTGTTTTTAGAGCAAAACACTGTCTGCGAAATCTAGATATTTGGACAGTGATTGTTAAAAATGGGCACACACTGAAATCAAAACATGCCCACAGTTCTTTGTCTTCTGTCCAGCTGATATGTTTATTCTATTGCAAGGCTTACCCTAGTAACAAATACCGTCCTGTTCCCTATGGAGGGCACTAGTTTTGACCATGGTCCAATGAAGAACTGGCACCGTTTGGTACATAGTGTTATACAGACCTGGGTGGACGTGCCGTGTCACATGAGAGGGAGAAGTACATGTCTGTAAGATGAGGAAAGTAGGTCTTCGGGGAGATCGTTAAAGATGATGGTGTGACTTCATTCAATTTACATCAAAGTACATCAGCTGACAACAGAATCTTCTTCTTTTTAAAAAACTCTGCTGTATTACAGTGGCTGAGGAGAAGATTCAGCTTTTGTCACTACCTACTTCATAGTCAGAGTAGTGGCTCCTCCTACTTGATGTCATAGTCAGAGTAGTGGCTCCTCCTACTTGATGTCATAGTCAGAGTAGTGGCTCCTCCTACTTGATGTCATAGTCAGAGTAGTGGCTACTCCTACTTGATGTTACAGTCAGAGTAGTGGCTACTCCTACTTGATGTCATAGTCAGAGTAGTGGCTCCTCCTACTTGATGTCATAGTCAGAGTAGTGGCTCATCCTACTTGATGTCATAGTCAGAGTAGTGGCTCATCCTACTTGATGTCATAGTCAGAGTAGTGGCTCATCCTACTTGATGTCATAGTCAGAGTAGTGGCTCATCCTACTTGATGTCATAGTCAGAGTAGTGGCTCATCCTACTTGATGTCATAGTCAGAGTAGTGGCTCCCACTACTTTAACAATACAGGTTGGTTTTATTGGTACCGGTTGGTTTTATTGATACAGGTTGGTTTTACCAGTACAGGTTGGTTTTATTAGGACAGGTTGGTTTTAATGGGACATGTTGGTTTTATTGGGACAGTTTGGGTTTACCAGTACAGGTTGGTTTTATTGGGACAGGTTGGTTTAATTGGTACCGGTTGGTTTTACCAGTGCAGGTTGGTTTTACCAGTACAGGTTGGTTTTATTGGGACAGGTTGGTTTTATTGGGACAGGTTATTTTAACAGGACAGGTTGGTTTCACCAGTACAGGTTGGTTTTATTGGGACAGGTTGGTTTTAACAGTACAGGTTGGTTTTACCAGTACAGGTTGGTTTCACCAGTACAGGTTGGTTTTATTGGGACAGGTTGGTTTAATTGGTACCGGTTGGTTTTACCAGTGCAGGTTGGTTTTACCAGTACATGTTGGTTTTATTGGGACAGGTTGGTTTCACCAGTACAGGTTGGTTTTATTGAGACAGGTGGTTTTACCAGTGCAGGTTAGTTTTACCAGTACATGTTGGTTTTATTGGGACAGTTTGGTTTTACCAGTACAGGTTGGTTTTATTGGGACAGGTTGGTTTAATTGGTACCGGTTGGTTTTACCAGTGCAGGTTGGTTTTACCAGTACATTACATTTACATTTAAGTAATTTAGCAGACGCTCTTATCCCAGAGCGACTTTACATGTTGGTTCTATTGGGACAGGTTGGTTTTACCAGTACAGGTTGGTTTCAACAGTACAGGTTGGTTTTAACAGGACAGGTTGGTTTCACCAGTACAAGTTGGTTTTACCAGTACAGGTTGGTTTTATTGGGACAGGTTGGTTTCAACAGTACAGGTTGGTTTCAACAGTACAGGTTGGTTTCACCAGTACAGGTTGGTTTTATTGGGACAGGTTGGTTTCACCAGTACAGGTTGGTTTTACCAGTACAGGTTGGTTTTACCAGTACAGGTTGGTTTTATTGGGACAGGTTGGTTTTATTGGGACAGGTTGGTTTTACCAGTACAGGTTGGTTTCACCAGTACAGGTTGGTTTTATTGGGACAGGTTGGTTTTATTGGGACAGGTTGGTTTCACCAGTACAGGTTGGTTTTATTGGGACAGGTTGGTTTTATTGGGACAGGTTGGTTTTATTGGGACAGGTCGGTTTTATTGGGACAGGTTTGTTTTATTGGGACAGGTTGGTTTTATTGGGACAGGTTGGTTTCACCAGTACAGGTTGGTTTTAACAGTACAGGTTGGTTTTATTGGGACAGGTTGGTTTTATTGGGACAGGTTGGTTTTATTGGGACAGGTTGGTTTCACCAGTACTCTGTAAACTGACAGCCGGAGTCCCAAACAGATATAGCATTTGAGAAAAACAGAATAGTTTCAAACCTTGATTGACATTGAGATACGATCACATATGCCTCTCTTAAACGTCGGATTACTTGGGAACTGATTTCCCAAATTAAAATAATTTCCTTGTGATTTGGTGAGGATTTTATGTCCAAGACCTGAAATTAAATATATATCTTTGTAAGTAAAACATTTTGGCCGAAGGGCCGACTATTGGGGAATCCTGGCCTACACATTTCTGGCATCAAATATGAAATAAAGCAATACATCTGATTCTGTTACACGTTCACTCCAGTAATAATGTTAGTATATTTTTCTGCCATCAGTGTATCTGTCTGACTGTAATACATTTCATTTATTACTGCACAAAGAGTATATACAGTATTTCCCCCATCTTGTCAGAAAGTGTCTGATCTCTTCCCTGCTGTGCCTGGGCAGACCCTCAGGGTTATACAGCAGTCTCTAATCCTTTCATTGGTCTGGGAGGAGATATCACAGTCTCACCCTGAGTTCCTCTCAATCTCTCCAACATGTCCTAGACTTCACAGTGGAAGTGTGTGTGTGGAAACAGTCAGGTTTCTCTCATCCTGTAGATGTGTGTGCCCTCTTGCAGCTAGACGCTGACACTAAGCACTCACCCTTAACTGGCACTGTGCCATGATATTATGATGAATGTGCCAAGTGGAGGCCGTGGAGTGTTGGTGGGGATTCGTATAGGAAATTCAAGCCTGAGTACACCAGTGAGACAATTATCACTGTCTAGGAACCAAGTATGAACCCACTGCTCTGCTCTGCTCTCTTCTTTTCCCCTGTCCTCTCCTGTCCTTTATTTTCCTGTCCTCTCCTCTCCCTTAGACAGTCCTTCTTTTACTCCACTGGTCACAATCCCTTAAGAGGTAACAAGAGGGTTGAATGATTTAGCTTCTCATGGACAGGTGGGACGGTAATGTCCCACCTGGCCAATATCCAGTGAAATTGCAGAGCGCGAAATTCAAACTACAGAATTATAAATATTTAACTTTCATAAAATCACAAGTGTAACACATCAAAATAAAGCTTAACTTCTTGTTAATCCAGCCGCTGTGTCAGATTTCAAAAAGGCTTCACGGCGAAAGCACACCATGCGATTATCTGAGGACAGCACCCCACATACAAAAGTTTTCCAAAACCCAGCATGAAACTCTTTCTAAAGACTTTTGCCATCTAGTGGAAGCCATAGGAACTGCAATCAGGGAGGACTTCACCTTATAATAAAAGTGACAGCCATTGAAAACAGTGGTAGGCTGATTTTTTTTGGGGGGTGGGGGTGTGGGGGTGGTTTGTCCTCGGGGTTTCGTCTGCCATATCAGTTATGTTATACTCACAGACATAATTTTAACAGTTTTAGAAACTTCAGAGTGTTTTCTATCCAAATCTACCAATATATGCATATTAGTAACAGGCTCATAGTAACAGGCACTTTACTTTGGGCACACTTTTCATCCGGATGTGAAAATACTGCCCCCTACCCAAGAGAGGTTAACTCACTGCCTGCCAATGCCTGATCCTACCCGTATTCAGCTGACTCTACCCGTGTTCAGATGAACTACTCGTTTTCAGCCTACCTACCCATGTTCAGCTGACTCTACCCATGTTCAGCTGACTCTACCCATGGTCACCTCACCTACCCGTGTTCAGCTTGATACCACTGACTGCTCTGTCTGTCTAGTCCCTCAGCTTTGATGCAGGAGTATCTGGAGTAACAGAACACAATCTGACTGGCTTTAGTTCAACCAATGAGTGAGTACTGCCAAAGTCATTTCAAAGTTAAAACGCTGTGGAGTGTACAGAACAATTAGTGTGGTTCACAAGGGTGTCTAAAATAGATGTTAGATTTGATATTGTGTCATCTAACTGATGCTCCTTTATCCTGAAGTATCTCTGCTGTACAGCAGGAGAGAGAATCTTAGAACAGAATCTTAGAACACAATCTTAGAACACAATCTTAGAACAGAATCTTTGAACAGAATCTTAGAACAGAATCTTAGAACAGAATCATTGAACAGAATCTTAGAACAGAATCTTTGAACAGAATCTTTGAACAGAATCTTAGAATGCGTAATGATTCCATGTGACAGTTTTATGTCCAGACCACTGATCTAGACTAAATGCATCATGTCTGCCTATCACTCTGTAATGCCTTCAGATACCATAAGCTCTGTCAAATCTTTGTCTTGCTCTGAGGAAGGTCATGGTTGACTGAAGGCTTGGCACATTAAATACTGAAACATGCATCTGATTTAAGTACGCAGATACTTATTTTCAAAGTAAGACTTGTGAATCTGTCATCAATACATTTGACCAATAATGACATGGAGACAGCTGAGATCATTTGGTGTAGATGATGCTGTGAGATACAGAGAGTTTTTGTTTGAGATTCAGTTTTTATGTTTGAGATTCAGTTAGTTTTTAAGTTTGCTTGTTGCACCCTCTAGTGTATTTTTTCATCCTCAGAATATTTCCGATTGTATTTCCGAATGCCTCAACACCAGCAGTACACCTTTATTTCCAAAGGGGGGCAGTAAAACCCCAAGTACATCAGAGTCACATACTGTACACATGTCCAATGACATATATTCCATACTGTTGGGATTGAAGACAAAAAATAAAACTACCACACTATCCACTCCTCCACATTGTACTGGAAACCCCCAGAGCTACGTCCCACATGACAAATGGTAGAAGTCAGTGGCAACACGTCATTCAGGTCAGGTGGGGCAGAGCCCACATTTTGTGCAAAAAAAAAAAAAATATATATATATATATGTATATGTGTGTAAATAAATACATTTTTTGGAGGGGGCTTACTTGTTTTGTATGTTTGTTTTTGTATTAATAGGAGTAAGGCAGCTCCAAAACAGCTGAAACTTATCGGTGCTCATAGTCCATTGGATATAAAGATAACACAAGAAGTTGGAAATCGCACATCGAGTCTTTTGGAAGGAATCAGTGGCTAACTGCAAGTGGTACTTAGAAACCACTAACATTAGCCTGCTATTCAATGGAGTGGCTGTGTGGTTTTTCTCTCCGAGTTCCCACCATGAATCCACAGAATGTTTTATGACAGAATTTGCCCACAAAGGACCGCTGCGCCACCTTCACACAGTCGGTCCAAGAATGTCTTGTATGCTGCTGCATAATGATGTAATATGCCAGGGAGATATGTAGACTGTAGCTAAGAAAGTAATACTAAGTGTATGTTGTGTAGTAAGCTGTTAGTAGCCCCGGTGCCTCTAACTCTAATAATTTGGTCTATTTTCACCAACACGGTATTGTAAACACATCGTTCGTGTCCCGGTGTGTGCTTGTATTGTTTTGTACAGCTTTGACATTGCTACTGATAGTGGTGGTGGTGCCTGGCTTGCATCTGCAAATTCAGCACAGAGCACATTCTATAATAGAACTGTGTTATACTGATAGTAGTGGTGGTGCCTGGCTTGCATCTGCAAATTCAGCACAGACCACATTGTATAATAGAACTGTGTTATACTGATAGTAGTGGTGATGCTTGGCTTGCATCTGCAAATTCAGCACACACCACATTCTATAATAGAACTGTGTTATACTGATAGTAGTGGTGGTGCTAACTCTACATTCTATAATAGAACTGTAACTATACATTCTATAATAGAACTGTAACTATACATTCTATAATAGAATTGTAACTCTACATTCTACAATAGAACTGTAACTCTACATTCTACAATAGAACTGTAACTATACATTCTATAATAGAACTGTAACTATACATTCTATAATAGAACTGTAACTCTACATTCTACAATAGAACTGTAACTCTACATTCTACAATAGAACTGTAACTATACATTGTCACGCCTTGGTCTTAGTATTTTGTGTTTTCGTTATATATTTGGTCAGGCCAGGGTGTGACATGGGTTTATTTTGTTGTGTTTCGTATTGGGGTTTTGTAGGCATTGGGATTGCGGCTGAGTAGGGGTGTCTAGCATAGGCTTGGCTGCCTGAGGCGGTTCTCAATCAGAGTCAGGTGATTCTCGTTGTCTCTGATTGGGAACCATATTTAGGTAGCCTAGGTTTCACTGTGTGTTTTGTGGGTGATTGTTCCTGTCTCTGTGTTTGTTTTCACTAGATAGGCTGTATAGGTTTTTGCGTTCCGTTTGTTGTTTTGTTACTTGGTATTTTCATGTATCGTTCTATTTTATTAAAGAACATGAGTAACCACCACGCTGCATTTTGGTCCGACTCTCTTTCAACAGACGAACGCCGTTACAGAATCACCCACCACACCCGGACCGAGCGGCGTGGTAACAGGCAGCGACAGCAGGAGCAGCGAAAAGAGGAACGGACATGGGAGGATGAATTGTTCGGAGAAGGACCCTGGGATCAGCCTGGAGAATATCGCCGCCCCAAAGAAAAACTGGAGGCGGAGAGAGCTGAGAGGCGCAGAGAGCTGAGAGGCGCTGGTATGAGGAGAAGCAACAGCGGCAGCAGGAGCAACAATATAGGGACTACACTACTTGGGAGGAAATAGACAGGTGGGCGGTCGACCCAGAGAGAATGCCGGAGCCCGCCTGGGATTCGCTGGAGCAGTGCGAGGAGGGTTATAGGAGAATGGAGTTGGAGAGACAAGCACGACGGCGCAGAAGAAAGCCAGAGAGTCAGCCCCAAAAATGTATTGTGGGGGGAGCGTGTCGGGGATTTGATGGCACCTGGGTCAGCGCTCCATACTCGTCCTGAGGTGCGTGTTAGTCAGCTGGTGAAAATTGTGCCAGCCTCACGCACTAGGCCTCCTGTGTACCTACCTAGCCTTGCACGTCCTGTGCCAGCCCTGCTCTCAGGCTCTCCAGTACACCTTCACGGTCCAGTCCATCCTGTGCCACCTTCACACACCAGTCCTCCGATGGCAGCTCCCCGCACCAGGCTTCCTATGCGTGTCCTCGGTCCAGTACCACCAGTTCCAGCACCACGAACCAGGCCTTCAGTGCGCCTCGCCTGTTCAGCACAGCCAGAGCCTTCCTTCTCTCCTGCGCTGCCGGAGTCTCCCGCCTGTTTAGCGCAGCCAGAGCTTTCCTCCTCTCCTGCGCTGCTGGAGTCTCCTGCCTGTTTAGCGCAGCCATAGCTGCCAGTCTGCATAGAGCAGCCAGAGCTGCCAGTCTGCATAGAGCAGCCAGAGCTGCCAGTCTACATGGAGCAGCCAGAGCTGCCAGTCTGCATGGAGCAGCCAGAGCAGCTAGATCCGCCAGTCAGCCATGATCTTCCAGATCTGCCAGTCAACCAGACTCTTCCAGATCTGCCAGTCAACCAGACTCTTCCAGATCTGCCAGTCAACCAGACTCTTCCAGATCCGCCAGCCAGCCAGGATCTGCCGGAGCCAACTACCTGCTTGAGCTTCCTCTCAGTACTGGGCTTCCTCTCAGTACTGGGCTTCCTCTCAGTACTGGGCTTCCCCTCAGTCCCGGGCTTCCTCTCAGTCCCGAGCTTCCCCTCAGTCCCGAGCTTCCCCTCAGTCCCGACCTTCCCCTCAGTCCCGAGCTTCCACCTCAGTCCCGAGCTGCCCTCAGTCCAGTGGGGGTTTTCATTATATATTTGGTCAGGCCAGGGTGTGACATGGGTTTATTTTGTTGTGTTTCGTATTGGGGTTTTGTAGGCATTGGGATTGCAGCTGAGTAGGGGTGTCTAGCATAGGCTTGTCTCTGATTGGGAACCATATTTAGGTAGCCTAGGTTTCACTGTGTGTTTTGTGGGTGATTGTTCCTGTCTCTGTGTTTGTTTTCACTAGATAGGCTGTATAGGTTTTTGCGTTCCGTTTGTTGTTTTGTTACTTGGTATTTTCATGTGTCATTCTATTTTATTAATTAAAGAACATGAGTAACCACCATGCTGCATTTTGGTCCGACTCTCTTTCAACAGACGAACGCTGTTACATACATTCTATAATAGAACTGTAACTCTACATTCTATAATAGAACTGTAACTCTACATTCTATAATACAACTGTAATTATACATTCTATAATAGAACTGTAACTCTACATTCTATAATAGAACTGTAACTCTACATTCTATAATAGAACTGTAACTCTACATTCTATAATAGAACTGTAACTCTACATTCCATAATAGAACTGTAACTCTACATTCTATAATATAACTGTTGTTTAAACAGACAGCTTGGTGCATTCAGCTTGTCAACACTTCTTACAAAAACAAGTAGTGATGAAGTCAATCTCTCCTCCACATTGAGCCAAGAGATATTGACATGCATGTCATTAGTGTTAGCTCTCTGTGTACATCTAAGGGCCAGCTGTGCTGCCCTGTTCTGAGACAGTTGTAATTTTCCAAGATCCCTCTTTGTGGCACCTGACCACATTACTGAACAGTAGTCCAGGCGGGACTGTTATGCAGGTGAATGAGGACCCAAAAGCGACTTGGCGAAAACAGAGTCTTTAATCCAGTAAAGTAAATCTACAATCATAAAGCATAATTCTACTCGTAATGACAAGAACAGACTGGAGACTCGATCATGAACTGCAGGTTGCCTCGGGAAGGCACTTGAACGTAGCAGACTCAGACACCTGCTCACCACGCAGCATCTGAGGGAAACACGACACGACAGGGCGATACACAGACACAGCACGGTGAACAATAGACAAGGATCCGACAGGGCAGAAATGGAAAACAAGGGGAGAAATAGGGACTCTAATCAGGGGGAAAGATAGGGAACAGGTGTGGGAAGACTAAATGATTGATTAGGGGAATAGGAACAGCTGGGAGCAGGAATGGAGCGATAGAGAGAAGAGAGAGAGGGAGGAAGAGAGAAAGAGGGGAACGAACCTAAAAAGACCAGCAGGGGGAAAACGAACAGAGGGAAAAGCAAAATGACAAGACAAAATAAGACAAAACATGACAGGGACAAAACTAGAGCCTGTGGGACCTGGCTTGTTGAAAAGTGTTAAGAAAGTAGAGAAGTTATTATGGACAGACTTCTCCCCATCTTAGCTACTGTTGCATCAATATGTTTATTGATGCAACAATAAGTCACCTCAACGTACTCAATTTCCACATTATTCATTACAAGATTTATTTGAGGTTAAGGGTTTAGTGAATAATTTGTCCCAAATACAATACTTTTAGTTTTTGAAAAAAGTAGGACTAACTTATTCCTTGCCACCCGTTCTGAAACTAATTGCAGCTTTTTGCTAAGTGTTGCTGTCATTTCAGTGGCTGTAGTAGCTGATGTGTATAGTGTTGAGTCATCCGCATACTCAAAGCATGTCGTTAGTACTAGACATACGAGAGTTGCTTTACGAAAGTGTTTTTTTTCTAAATCTAGAAATGTAATAGTGCTATAAAACAGAACCAACACACATTTGGAGATTTGTATTTGTCACGCCCTGACCTTAGAGAGCCTTGTTATGTCTCTATTTGGTTTGGTCAGGGTGTGACTTAGGTGTGCATTCTATGTTCTGTTTTTTATGTTTTTGTATTTCTATGTTTTGGCTGGGTATGGTTCTCAATCAGGGACAGCTGTCTATCATTGTCTCTGATTGGGAATCATACTTAAGCAGCCTTGTTCCCTTTTGTCATTGTGGGAAGTTGTTGTTGTTAGGGGTACTATAGCCCTTGTAAGCGACACGGTCGTTTTTTTGTGTTATTTCTTGTTTTGTTGGCGACATTTTATATAAATAAAGAAAATGTACGCTCACCACGCTGCACCTTGGTCTCATTCCGACGACGGCCGTGACAGTATTACACATTTGAATAATCTAATCTTAGAATTAAACAATAAAGGCATTTAAACACAATCATTCTAAAACAAATACCATTACTTTTTTGGTGCCTGACGGACATGAATCCAGGAAGTTGCATTTTATATAGGAGAAAAATAGGTTGTTCCTTTACATGGTATGATAGCTCATACTAATATATATTTCAAATTCTATTAATATTAAGACAAATATTTGAGATTGCCTGTCTTTCAAGAATCCCTGAGCTCTAAAACAGCAACATTTTCTCTCAGCCTCATGGCAAAATGTAAAACTGCTCTACGCCACTGTAGAGCAGACCCTTCACCAAATACCAACACATTCAGAGCCGTTAGACTGGTCCAGAGGTGATGGGTTGGACCAGAGTCAGGACACGCGTGGGTAAAGGCGGCGGTTTGAAAACGTGTCATTGTCTTTGACACTCTGATTGGTCAGAGACGACAACTTTTGTTTTTTGTACAACGCCCCTCGTGCCATTTGTCACCACAAACGACATCAACGACGGCAGTCTCAGACTAAAGTTGCTCGCGTATGACAGAGAAGCGGAAGAATTTAGAGTGAATCGCCAGGCTGACTCACTTCATCAACATGTCATCACAGAAGTGCTGTATTTTCTCAAGCACCAATAGAGGGCAACGTTTCTTTCATTTCACTTCATCCACAGCTTCCACCTGATTTCCCAGCAAAAAGGGTACATCCCAAAATGGCACGCTATTGGGCCCTGGTCAAAAGTAGTGCATAGTGTGTCATTTGGGATGCATCCAAGGGCTCCACTGCCCGAGGACATCATCAGACACTCAACAAAGCAACAGACAGATATTTCCTCTGTTTAATTGATACTGCTGAGCATAATGCAATGCAAACATTTGAAATTGACACCTGCTTTCAATAAGCCATGATATCTTCTCATTGTTCTATTCTGTCTTCACTGCAAAGCTGATAGTGTACTAACTTAATCACACTGGATAGATAAGTTCCCCTAACTTAAGCACACTCTGGATAGATAAGTTCCCCTAACTTAATCACACTCTGGATAGACAAGTTCCCCTAACTTAAGCACACTCTGGATAGATAAGTTCCCCTAACTTAAGCACACTCTGGATAGATAAGTTCCCCTAACTTAAGCACACTCTGGATAGATAAGTTCCCCTAACTTAATCACAATATGGATAGACAAGTTCCCCTAACTTAATCACACTCTGGATAGATAAGTTCCCCTAACTTAATCACACTCTGGATAGATAAGTTCCCCTAACTTAATCACACTCTGGATAGATAAGTTCCCCTAACTTAAGCACACTCTGGATAGATAAGTTCCCCTAACTTAATCACACTCTGGATAGACAAGTTCCCCTAACTTAATCACACTCTGGGCAGATAAGTTCCCCTAACTTAATCACACTCTGGATAGATAAGTTCCCCTAACTTAATCACACTCTGGATAGATAAGTTCCCCTAACTTAATCACACTCTGGGCAGATAAGTTCCCTAACTTAATCACACTCTGGATAGATAAGTTCCCCTAACTTAATCACACTCTGGATAGATAAGTTCCCCTAACTTAATCACACTCTGGATAGATAAGTTCCCCTAACTTAATCACACTCTGGGCAGATAAGTTCCCCTAACTTAATCACACTCTGGGCAGATAAGTTCCCCTAACTTAATCACACTCTGGATAGATAAGTTCCCCTAACTTAATCACACTCTGGATAGATAAGTTCCCCTAACTTAATCACACTCTGGATAGATAAGTTCCTCTAACTTAATCACACTCTGGGCAGATAAGTTCCCCTAACTTAATCACACTCTGGATAGATAAGTTCCCCTAACTTAATCACACTCTGGGCAGATAAGTTCCCCTAACTTAATCACACTCTGGATAGACAAGTTCCCCTAACTTAATCACACTCTGGATAGATAAGTTCCCCTAACTTAATCACACTCTGGATAGATAAGTTCCCCTAACTTAATCACACTCTGGGCAGATAAGTTCCCCTAACTTAATCACACTCTGGATAGATAAGTTCCCCTAACTTAATCACACTCTGGATAGATAAGTTCCCTAACTTAATCACACTCTGGATAGATAAGTTCCCTAACTTAATCACACTCTGGGCAGATAAGTTCCCCTAACTTAATCACACTCTGGGCAGATAAGTTCCCCTAACTTAATCACACTCTGGGCAGATAAGTTCCCCTAACTTAATCACACTCTGGGCAGATAAGTTCCCCTAACTTAATCACACTCTGGGCAGATAAGTTCCCCTAACTTAATTAAATCAAGGGCTATCTGTTGACTTACTTTGTATAATGAAAACCATTTGATTTTACTGTGGCAGGCTGGCAGCCATGGCCTGCATGATATCATTTTCAATTAAAATGTAATGACATTCTATTTTCTAGCTTGTGATACTGTTGTTTGAGAAAATAACACACTGGGCCAGATATCAAAATTCACTTTGCACAATAAACAAATTGGGGACAAACTGAGAAGATTGCAAATATTGATGTTTCCTATCTTGACTTGATCAAACATGAAATGGATGAACTATAAATATTACAGACATGCACTTTTGTTTGTGCCCATTGAGTGTGAAAATGTACATTTGACAAAATATGCCACGTTCATGTACATTTACCCCCCTCTCTTCCTATCAATAGTTACTCGCTACTGATTGGCCTGAGCCTCCCTTTTGATCTGTATGTCTTTAGGAACTGTCTTTAGGAACTGTCTTTAGGAACTGTCTTTAGGAACTGTCTTTAGGAACTGTCTTTAGGTTCTACTAAGCTGTATGGATTGTTATAAGATGGTCATACCAAGGATCATTTAGCTATTTGATTTGAATTTTAACAACAGATAGTCCCCCCCCCCCCTTAAAAATGAGCGAAAGGAAGTTTGTTCTGATGTGTATGTACTATATCTGAGAGGTTATACAAAGATCAGGAAATGAGGAAATGTCGAATTGTTTTAAACACACCTTATTTGGGGGGGGGGGGGGGGTCACTAAACGGTCTCCGTATGTACTTTCATTCATTTTTACAACTGGTACCAGGGGACCTTCAGACGAGTCTTGTGAGGACTGTGTTGCATCCTAGAGCAAAACAACCAACATGCATGTGTTGCTGAGAGTCGCACCTTCCTGAGAGTCTCAACACAGAGGGGTCATGTTAGTGTGTAACTCAAACTGTTCGGACGCTACAGACAGAAGTTGGCAGATCGGCGGCACCGATGTCAGACTAGTCACAGGACCGCTTGTGGGCATCTTAGAGCAAAACGGAGAACATCGATTGCAAGAATCTCATCTTTCCGTAGAGGGGTCATAATGTAGGCCAAATCATTTGGACACTACAGACGATTTTGTGAGACCAATTTTCGGGATGTCTCATGGTCTGACAAACACTGCTGTAGCTCTGTCACCATTCACCACAGATGCGGAAGTGCGACATAGATGGATGAGGTTGATTGAGACGCATCCAATGATATCTCTAGTTTAAACTGAAGGATTTTGATGGGGATATTTTAGTATGCTAATTCGATGTTCGTGCTCTCTCTTCCTCTTTCTCTCGCTCTCCCTGTCTCTCCCTCTCTGTCTCTCTCTCTCTGTTGCTCTCTTTCTCTCTGTGTCTCTCTGTGTCTGTCTCTCTCTGTGTCTGTCTCTCTCTGTGTCTGTCTCTCTCTGTGTCTGTCTCTCTCTGTGTCTGTGTCTCTCTGTCTCTCTGTGTCTCTCTGTGTCTCTCTCTCTGTGTCTCTCTTGCTTCCTCTCTCTCCCTCTCTCTCTTTAATAATAACAATTGTGATGTAGCAGTTGAGAGAGCAGAGAAAGAGGAGGGCCAGCCATCTACCAATCACAAGGTTTCCCCACCTCCCTCCCTCTGTCTCTAAGCACGCAAACGTTGGGCAAAAAAAAAAGTGATAAGCAGCTTTGAAACACGTTCCCGCTGAATCAGGGCGAGTGTGTTCGACTCAGACACAGACAGCACAGCATTGGCTAACTCTCTCTCTCCCACAGACACAGAAGCGAGTGTCTCACAACCAAAGCAAACATAGCCTTATTAACGTGACAAGTTTGAGACTCAGGGAGACACGACTGACTGCCTACTGTCAGGGAAGAGGAGGAAGCTGGGGACACTTGACTTACCAACACAACCAATCCAGAGAACCTGGAGGGAGGCAATCCTTCCCTCTGCGTATGCTGAGGAATACACCCTACACACAACAACAACTACAAGCCTGAGAAGAAGAGAGACCAGTGCCACGGTCTTTCTCTTTCTCTCTTTATACCTCTCTCTCCTGCTGTGGAGCTCTGTCCTCGTCTCTCCAGTCCCTCAAGGTATTCTGCTGACCTGACTGCCTGATCTGCTGTCATCATGTCAGAAGGAGAAGAATGTCGCTCTCCCATCGGTCTGGACTGCTGCTCCTGCTGCCTGGACCTGGCCAACTGTGACGACCCAGCTAGAAGTGGGGGCCAAGGCAGAGGCCAAAGCACCCCTCTGATGGGCAGCCCCACGTCGCTTAGCCACTTCCGCCAGTTCCGTGAGCAGCTGACGTTCCAGAACCAGAACGTGAACACAGACAAGCTGAACAGCATGATGAGGCTGGACTCTCTGGAGTCTGTGGTCAGAGACCCCTGTTACCTGCTCAACGAGGGCATCTGCAACAGCAACATCGACCAGACCACACTGTCCATCCTGCTGTTCTTCCACAGGTACTGTACTTCACCTCTATACACCGCCCATCCTCATTCTCACGTTGTTGATACATGAAACACCTCACAACACCTCTTCACATTATCTCACTCATTACTGTCTCATTATTACTGTCATTATTACTGTATAATTATTACTGTATACTTATTACTGTCATTATTACTGTCATTATTACTGTAATTACTGTACAACGTAATCATTATTGTGATTACTCATTGTTATACTGTACTTACAGCAGTAATCCTAACCAGCCCTACGCCTTACCGTAACCCTAAGTACAGTGTAAGTGCAATGTAACAATGAGTAACTTCACTATTGTCACTGTACTTATGGGAACATGAATAAACCAGGCAGTGTTATGTAAAGACAGACCCTTCCTCCTCCTCATCACCTGAACTGAAAAGTGGTTGAGCCATCCCTTCCCCTTTCTGTTTTACTACACTGTTCCACTTTCTGATTGTGTACTTTTTCAATGTTCATTTACAAGGAATGTATTGGTGCTATGCCTGTCATAAACACAAATGACAACAATAACATTATCAACATAATCAACAAAAAACATTAATACAATACTTCTATCTTAAAATCAAAACATCACAATTGACCAATGAGGTTCTTTGATAAAACATTTTCCTCTAGACGTAACTGTAAAAAAACAACCAATCACAAAGACCTATTTTTTTTTTGTTCTAAAAGACAACTTGTCATATTGGACTCAGTATTCATTCGTCTGGGTGGGTTGTAGAAGGCTTATTGACCTTACATATGGTTGGTTTAATTCAGGGTCACACAGAGCAGTTTCTTAGAGGTCTTAAACAAATCTACTTTGAAACAAAAGTGTACACCTCACACACACACGGTTATTTTAATTTTAACTTTATTTAACTAGGCAAGTCAGTTAAGAACAAATTCTTATTTTAAATGACGGCCTAGGAACAGTGGGTCAACTGCCTGTTCAGGGGCAGAACGACAGATTTGTACCTTGTCAGATTTGAACTTGCAACCTTTCGGTTACTGGTCCAACGCTCTAACCACTAGGCTACCCTGCCACCTCTACACTCTAACCACTAGGCTACCCTGCGGACCCTACACTCTAACCACTAGGCTACCCTGCCACCTCTACACTCTAACCACTAGGCTACCCTGCCACCTCTACACTCTAACCACTAGGCTACCCTGCCACCTCTACACTCTAACCACTAGGCTACCCTGCCACCTCTACACTCTAACCACTAGGCTACCCTGCCACCTCTACGCTCTAACCACTAGGCTACCCTGCCACCTCTACGCTCTAACCACTAGGCTACCCTGCCACCTCTACGCTCTAACCACTAGGCTACCCTGCCACCTCTACATTCTAACCACTAGGCTACCCTGACACCTCTACGCTCTAACCACTAGGCTACCCTGCCACCTCTACACTCTAACCACTAGGCTACCCTGCCACCTCTACGCTCTAACCACTAGGCTACCCTGCCACCTCTACACTCTAACCACTAGGCTACCCTGCCATCTCTACACTCTAACCACTAGGCTACACTGCCACCTCTACATTCTAACCACTAGGCTACCCTGCCACCTCTACACTCTAACCACTAGGCTACCCTGCCATCTCTACACTCTAACCACTAGGCTACCCTGCCACCTCTACACTCTAACCACTAGGCTACCCTGCCACCTCTACGCTCTAACCACTAGGCTACCCTGCCACCTCTACACTCTAACCACTAGGCTACCCTGCCACCTCTACGCTCTAACCACTAGGCTACCCTGCCACCTCTACGCTCTAACCACTAGGCTACCCTGCCACCTCTACGCTCTAACCACTAGGCTACCCTGCCACCTCTACGCTCTAACCACTAGGCTACCCTGCCACCTCTACGCTCTAACCACTAGGCTACCCTGCCACCTCTACACTCTAATCACTAGGCTACCCTGCCACCTCTACACTCTAACCACTAGGCTACCCTGCCGCCCCGACAGTGATATAGAGTTGAAATACATTTTCAGTTTGCATCATAATATGACACTTTACACCACGTTTTGCAAAATAATGTTTATTGATTAATAATTAATTGATGAATCCTATTAATAAACATTCCCATCATGACGCTACTAAGTCATTTGACGACAGGAAAGGGATGACCTGTACATACACTCCGACTTCCTCCTCTCTCATCGTGACCAAATTGTACATGTAAAATCGCAGGTTTGTTTGGAAACATGCTGACTTGTTAGTGGGGATTAGACAAGTCATGCAGCAGATTACTGCCAGTTCACATCTATGTTTGGCAAACCTAGGAATGACTTACACTCAGTTCAAATTCAAATGAACCAAAATGACCATTGGAACTATTCCATAGCTACAGCAACCATCATTGCTGTGCTTCTGATTTATGAAAGCACGAACAGTACATTCTGTACACACTGAAACAGTACTGTCTATTTACACTGAAACAGTACTGTCTGTACACACTGAAACAGTACTGTCTATTTACACTGAAACAGTACTGTCTATTTACACTGAAACAGTACTGTCTATTTACACTGAAACAGTACTGTCTATACACACTGAAACAGTACTGTCTGTACACACTGAAACAGTACTGTCTGTACACACTGAAACAGTACTGTCTATACACACTGAAACAGTACTGTCTGTACACACTGAAACAGTACTGTCTATACACACTGAAACAGTACTGTCTATACACACTGAAACAGTACTGTCTATACACACTGAAACAGTACTGTCTATACACACTGAAACAGTACTGTCTGAAACAGTACACACTGAAACAGTACTGTCTGAAACAGTACTGTCTATTTACACTGAAACAGTACTGTCTATACACACTGAAACAGTACTGTCTATACACACTGAAACAGTACTGTCTGTACACACTGAAACAGTACTGTCTACACACTGAAACAGTACTGTACACACTGAAACAGTACTGTCTATACACACTGAAACAGTACTGTCTATTTACACTGAAAGCACTGAAACAGTACTGTCTATACACACTGAAACAGTACTGTCTATACACACTGAAACAGTACTGTCTATTTACACTGAAACAGTACTGTCTATACACACTGAAACAGTACTGTCTATTTACACTGAAAAGCACTAACAGTACTGAAACAGTACTGTCTATTTACACTGAAAGCACTAACAGTACTGTCTATACACACTGAAACAGTACTGTCTATTTACACTGAAACAGTACTGTCACACTAACAGTACTGTCTATACACACTGAAACAGTACTGTCTATTTACACTGAAAGCACTAACAGTACTGTCTATACACACTGAAACAGTACTGTCTATTTACACTGAAACACTAACAGTACTGTCTATACAGTACTGTCTATACACACTGAAACACTGAAACAGTACTGTCTAGTACTGTCTACACTGAAACAGTACTGTCTGAAACAGTACTGTCTATACACACTGAAACAGTACTGTCTATACACACTGAAACAGTACTGTCTATACACACTGAAACAGTACTGTCTGTACACACTGAAACAGTACTGTCTATACACACTGAAACAGTACTGTCTACACTGAAACACTGAAACAGTACTGAAACAGTACTGTCTGTACACACTGAAACAGTACTGTCTGTATTTACACTGAAACAGTACTGTCTATACACACTGAAACAGTACTGTCTGTACACACTGAAACAGTACTGTCTGTACACACTGAAACAGTACTGTCTATTTACACTGAAAGCACTAACAGTACTGTCTATACACACTGAAACAGTACTGTCTATACACACTGAAACAGTACTGTCTATTTACACTGAAAGCACTAACAGTACTGTCTATACACACTGAAACAGTACTGTCTATACACACTGAAACAGTACTGTCTATACACACTGAAACAGTACTGTCTATTTACACTGAAAGCACTAACAGTACTGTCTATACACACTTTGAAAGGTACAGATTGCAAGTGTCATGTTTGGTTTCTGAGCAGTAAAATGTGAAGGCCTCCTGAGAAATATCTTAGCTAGGACATTATGTCCACAACGAGCACCGTCATCAACGGCGACGCCACCTTTGACCTCCACATACAGTGGGGCAAAAAAGTATTTAGTCAGCCACCAATTGTGCAAGTTCTCCCACTTAAAAAGATGAGAGAGGCCTGTAATTTTCATCACAGATACACTTCAACTATGACAGACAAAATGAGAAAAAAATCCAGAAAAATCACATTGTAGGATTTTTAATGAATTTATTTGCAAATTATGGTGGAAAATAAGTATTTGGTCACCTACAAACAAGCAAGATTTCTGGCTCTCACAGACCTGTAACTTCTTCTTTAAGAGGCTCCTCTGTCCTCCACTCATTACCTGTATTAATGGTACCTGTTTGAACTTGTTATCAGTATAAAAGACACCTGTCCACAACCTCAAACAGTCACACTCCAAACTCCACCATAGCCAAGACCAAAGAGCTGTCAAAGGACACCAGAAACAAAATTGTAGACCTGCACCAGGTTGGGAAGACTGAATCTGCAATAGGTAAGCAGCTTGGTTTGAAGAAATCATCTGTGGGAGCAATTATTAGGAAATGGAAGACATACAAGACCACTGATAATCTTCCTCGATCTGGGGCTCCACGCAAGATCTCACCCCGTGGGGTCAAAATTATCACAAGAACAGTGAGCAAAAAATCCCAGAACCTCACGGGGGGACATAGTGAATAACCTGCAGAGAGTAACAAAGCCTACCATCAGTAACACACTACGCCGCCAGGGACTCAAATCCTGCAGTGCCAGACGTGTCTCCCTGCTTAAGCCAGTAGATGTCCAGGCCCGTCTGAAGTTTGCTAGAGAGCATTTGGATGATCCAGAAGAAGATTGGGAGAATGTCATATGGTCAGATGAAACCAAAATAGAACTGTAAAGGAAAGAATGAATGGGGCCATGTATCGTGAGATTTTGAGTGAAAACCTCCTTCCATCAGCAAGGGCATTGAAGATGAAACGTGGCTGAGTCTTTCAGCATGACAATGATCCCAAACACACCGCCCGGGCAACGAAGGAGTGGCTTCGTAAGATGCATTTTCAAGGTCCTGGAGTGGCCTAGCCAGTCTCCAGATCTCAACCCCATAGAAAATCTTTGGAGGGAGTTGAAAGTCTGTGTTGCCCGGCAACAGCTCCAAAACATCACTGCTCTAGAGGAGATCTGCATGGAGGAATGGGCCAAAATACCAGCAACAGTGTGTGAAAACCTTGTGAAGACTTACAGAAAATGTTTGACCTCTGTCATTGCCAACAAAGGGTAAATAACAAAGTATTGAGATAAACTTTTGTTATTGACCAAATACTTACTTTACGCCATAATTTGCAAATAAATTAATTAAAGATTTTTTTTCACATTTTGTCTGTCATAGTTGAAGTGTACCTATGATGAAAATTACAGGCCTCTCTCATCTTTTTAAATGGGAGAACTTGCACAATTGGTGGCTGACTAAATACTTTTTTGCCCCAATGTACATTGAACTGGGAAGCATTAATGTCAGCAAAGCAGAGATATTGGTTAAAAATTAATGTCAGAGAAAAGTGCAATTATATCTTTAAAACGTATTTCTAAATATGTATTACACGTGACAGATAATTATGTAATAAAAAACATGTTGGACTTCTTTTCATTGGTGTGACCTAAGCATTCTCCTTTGACCTCAACCTCACCAGAACCATCAGACAGGGTTCTTGGTAATGTCTGAAAACCAGGAGACTATTTCAATCGTAATGAGTTGTTACGTCTTAAAAAATGAATTTTAAGACTTGTTGTGGACGTGTATGACCCTGTTAGAATCTCTATTACGTCTAATAATGATCCTCACAACAACAGAAAACTGCCGTTTTGAATCAGTCGAAATGTTGACACATAGAGAGACAAAAAAAGTCTGAAGTAATTATACCTGCAGGCTTTAAATAACAAGTCGTGAAATCATCAAGCACAGTATGATTGGCGCAAGAACTAAAAACAAGTCTAAACACAAAACACTGTAGCCCGATTTGGGCGAGAACAGTTTTTATAGATGTGTTTACATTAGGTGTGTAGCTCAATGGAGTGTTATGAGAAACGCTGCCAAACTTCTGTCGCCATTAAGACTGAATGTTGGCTGCCACTGTCATTTTCACAGCTTTATTCTTGTCAAATATGTATCTTTCACTTCATGGCAGCTTTACTGTTGTCAAAGATGCATAAATAACTTCATGCCAATGTCACCAAGAGTATCCAAGTAACTCAGCTGTTAAAAGTAGAATCAGTTTTATTGTGTTGACAGTCACTTCTCTACTTGGCATTAACTGTACTAGCTACAGAGCCTTCAGCACATTTTGTTGTGTTACAGCCTGAATTCAAATGAGTTAAATATTTATATTTATTTTTTACCCATCTACACACAATACCCCATAATGACAGTGAAAATAAACACGTTTTTGAATTGTTTTGCAAAGGTATTGAATATGAAATGCAGAAATATCTCATTGACATAAGTTTTCACACCCTGAGTCAATACTTTGTAGAAACACATTTGACAGCGATTACAGCCATGTGTCTTTCTGGGTAAATCTCTAAGAGCTGTGAGTCTTTCTGGGTACATCTCTAAGAGCTGTGAGTCTTTCTGGGTAAATCTCTAAGAGCTGTGAGTCTTTCTGGGTACATCTCTAAGAGCTGTGAGTCTTTCTGGGTACATCTCTAAGAGCTGTGAGTCTTTCTCGGTAAATCTAAGAGCTGTGAGTCTTTCTAGGTACATCTGTAAGAGCTGTGAGTCTTTCTGGGTAAATCTCTAAGAGCTGTGAGTCTTTCTAGGTACATCTGTAAGAGCTGTGAGTCTTTCTCAGTAAATCTCTAAGAGCTGTGAGTCTTTCTGGGTACATCTATAAGAGCTGTGAGTCTTTCTGGGTACATATGTAAGAGCTGTGAGTCTTTCTGGGTACATCTGTAAGAGCTGTGAGTCTTTCTGGGTAAATCTAAGAGCTGTGAGTCTTTCTGGGTAAATCTAAGAGCTGTGAGTCTTTCTGGGTACATCTCTAAGAGCTGTGAGTCTTTCTGGGTAAATCTAAGAGCTGTGAGTCTTTCTGGGTAAATCTCTAAGAGCTGTGAGTCTTTCTGGGTAAATCTCTAAGAGCTTTCCGCAACTGGATTGCACAACATTTACCCATTATTCTTTTCAGAATTCTTCAAGCTCTGTCAAATTGGTTGTTGATCATTGCTAGACAACCATTTTTCAAGACTTGCCATAGATATTCAAGTCCATGTAACTTAGTTTTTTTTTACAATCCATTTGGCACTAATTTCAGAACCTTGTGGTCATTTTTCAAAACTCTAGACACAGAACTCAAAACGGTCATCACTTGTAACGGCTTTCTTCCTGGGAAGGAGAGGCGGAGCGTGGTTAAAGTTCATGTTATTTTAATAAGGTAACTCAACATGAACAGACCGCAAACCAATACATGTGCAAATCGAACACAGTCTTATCTGGTGCATAGACACAAAGACAAGAAACAATCACCCACAAAACCCAACACAAAACAGGCTACCTAAATATGCTTCCCAATCAGAGACAATGACTAACACCTGCCTCTGATTGAGAACCATATCAGGCCAAACATAGAAATAGACAAACCAGACACACAACATAGAATGCCCACCCAGCTCATGTCCTGACCAACACTAAAACAAGGAAAAGACAAAAGAACTATGGTCAGAACGTGACCAGGCTAACACAGGCTGTCCAACTCTCAAAGCGTTTTTCATATCTTTAAAGAAACCTTGCACTTGCGGAATCATTGGTTCGAATAACTCATTCATCATGAAATACCAATAGGAACATTCATTTAGATCACACACACACAAGATACCGATAGTTTCACCGTGTAGTTGTTCGTTCATTCATTAAATATTGTAGTACAAAATATGTGATACATGTTTCATTATGGTACTACACGTAAATACATTACTGTAAAATAACTAGTAGAGAGAATACTACAGGCAGAGTGGAATCATTGAACAAAATATGACATTTATTGATGAAATACAATAAAATCACTCATAGGTTTCTTTTAATCAAAGCAAAAGTAATTAGCTACAAAAAAAGAAAAAAACTACTGTAAAACATCACTGCAGTGTTCCTCACCTGGCTTACTGTAAAACATCAACTGCAGTGTTCCTCACCTGGCTTACTGTAAAACATCAACTGCAGTGTTCCTCACATGGCTTACTGTAAAACATCACTGCAGTGTTCCTCATCTTGCTTACTGTAAAACATCAACTGCAGTGTTCCTCACCTGGCTTACAGTAAAACATCACTGCAGTGTTCCTCACCTGGCTTACTGGAAAACATCAACTGCAGTGTTCCTCACATGGCTTACTGTAAAACATCACTGCAGTGTTCCTCACCTGGCTTACTGTAAAACATCAACTGCAGTGTTCCTCACCTGGCTTACTGTAAAACATCAACTGCAGTGTTCCTCACATGGCTTACTGTAAAACATCACTGCAGTGTTCCTCAACTTGCTTACTGTAAAAACATCAACTGCAGTGTTCCTCACCTGGCTTACTGTAAAATATCAACTGCAGTGTTCCTCACCTGGCTTACTGTAAAATATCAACTGCAGTGTTCCTCACCTGGCTTACTGTAAAACATGAGCAGTTGTATCAATTGATAGTTAGATCATTGTAATGAAATGAATAGACAGTCATCTCAGATGTAGTGTGTGAATTAAAAAAAATAAAAAATAAAAACTTTATTTAACTAGGCAAGTCAGTTAAGAACAAATTCTTATTTTAAATGACAGCCTAGGAACAGTGGGTTAACTGCCTGTTCAGGGGCAGAAGGACAAATTTGTACCTTGTCAGCTCGGGGATTTGAACTTGCAACCTTCCGGTTACTAGTCCAACGCTCTAACAAACTAAGCTACCCTGCCACCTCTACACTCTAAACAACTAGGCTACCCTGCCACCTCTACACTCTAACCACTAGGCTACCCTGCCACCTCTACACTCTAACCACTAGGCTACCCTGCCTCCTCTACACTCTAACCACTAGGCTACCCTGCCACCTCTACACTCTAACCACTAGGCTACCCTGCCACCTCTACACTCTAACCACTAGGCTACCCTGCCACCTCTACACTCTAACCACTAGGCTACCCTGCCACCTCTACACTCTAACCACTAGGCTACCCTGCCACCTCTACACTCTAACCACTAGGCTAACCTGCCACCTCTACACTCTAACCACTAGGCTACCCTGCCACCTCTACACTCTAACCACTAGGCTACCCTGCCGCCTCTACACTCTAACCACTAGGCTACCCTGCCACCTCCACACTCTAACCACTAGGCTACCCTGCCACCTTGACACTCTAACCACTAGGCTACCCTGCCACCTCTACACTCTAACCACTAGGCTACCCTGCCACCTCTACACTCTAACCACTAGGCTACCCTGCCACCTCTAACCACTAGGCTACCCTGCCACCTCTAACCACTAGGCTACCCTGCCACCTCTACACTCTAACCACTAGGCTACCCTGCCACCTCTAACCACTAGGCTACCCTGCCACCTCTAACCACTAGGCTACCCTGCCACCTCTACACTCTAACCCACTAGGCTACCCTGCCACCTCTAACCACTAGGCTACCCTGCCACCTCTACACTCTAACCACTAGGCTACCCTGCCACCTCTAACCACTAGGCTACCCTGCCACCTCTAACCACTAGGCTACCCTGCCACCTCTACACTCTAACCACTAGGCTACCCTGCCACCTCTACACTCTAACCACTAGGCTACCCTGCCACCTCTACACTCTAACCACTAGGCTACCCTGCCATCTCTAACCACTAGGCTACCCTGCCACCTCTAACCACTAGGCTACCCTGCCACCTCTACACTCTAACCACTAGGCTACCCTGCCACCTCTAACCACTAGGCTACCCTGCCACCTCTAACCACTAGGCTACCCTGCCACCTCTACACTCTAACCCACTAGGCTACCCTGCCACCTCTAACCACTAGGCTACCCTGCCACCTCTACACTCTAACCACTAGGCTACCCTGCCACCTCTAACCACTAGGCTACCCTGCCACCTCTAACCACTAGGCTACCCTGCCACCTCTACACTCTAACCACTAGGCTACCCTGCCACCTCTAACCACTAGGCTACCCTGCCACCTCTACACTCTAACCACTAGGCTACCCTGCCACCTCTAACCACTAGGCTACCCTGCCACCTCTACACTCTAACCACTAGGCTACCCTGCCGCCCCAATTGCACTTTGAAATGGTAATACTTGGATGTTAATTAAGTTGTGTCATTTTGAACAGGTGATTTTAGTTCAATGAAAAAATGATCTTAGTTGTATGTGTATTGTATCCAAGCATTTGGAAAAAGTGTTAAGAGTTTTGAAAAATGTGCATTTTGATCATTGGTTTTGAATTTTGTGTCTAGAGTTTTGTAAAATGACATCAAGGTTTCCGAAATGACTATAAGTAAATTAAACTGTGTTATGACCTGTTCAGCACATTTTTACCTCTGAACTTATTTAGACTTGCCATAACAAAGGAATTGAATACTTAACTCAATGACTCAAGACATTTCAGCATTTACATTTTTTGGATGAATTAGTAAAATAATAATAATAATAATTGGAAAAACAATTCCGCTTTCACATTACAGAGTAGTGTGTGTGGGCTACTGACACACAAAAAAAACATGTAATCCATTTTAAAATCAGGCTGTAACACAACAACATGTGGAGAAAGTCAAGCGGTGTGAATACTTTCTGAAGGCATTGTACCTTTATCTCTTGTGATGACATATAAATAACAGAGATAAGACGAGAGTACATTGGAAGGTGTGTGTGTGTGTGTGTGTGTGTGTGTGTGTGTGTGTGTGTGTGTGTGTGTGTGTGTGTGTGTGTGTGTGTGTGTGTGTGTGTGTGTGTGTGTGTGTGTGTGTGTGTGTGTGTGTGTGTGTGTGTGTGTGTGTGTGTGTGTGTGTGTGTGTGTGTGTGTGTGTGTGTGTGTGTGTGTGTGTGTGTGTGTGTGTGTGTGTGTGTGTGTGTGTGTGTGTGTGTGTGTTGTTTGCAAAGGGAACACTCTGTTCTTGATGTAGTTATGATAGCTGTGGGTGTGTCGGGCTTATAGGACTATTGCAAAACAAGGGTCAAAAGCCTTTTGGCTAAAGCCACTGTGGTCAACTGGTCCTTCCTCCCTCTTCAGAGTTGAGCAAATTTTCCTGCAGAAACTAAGATACTTGTTTATGCCATGCGATACTTTATTGATCACTTAGATGAAAAACTAAAAACACATGATTTATCCTTGGATATGATGAAGTGGTTTTAAATGCTGCAAGGCGGCCATATACTCTGAGTATACAAAACATTATGACCACCTGCTCTAACTCAATATTACGAAGGTTCCTAATGTTTTGTGCACTCGGTGTACAATGGTCTGGATTGCAATGGGATGGTGAAAGGAGGAGGCAGAGGGAGGTAAAACATGTATTTAGGACAGAATTCTACAGAAAGAACGGCTTCCCCATCCACCTGGAACCTCCCTATACCTACAGACTTCTATAGAGAGAACGGCTTCCCCATTCACCTGGAACCTCCCTATAAACTACAGACTTCTACAGAGAGAACATCTTCCCCATCCACCTGGAACCTCCCTAGACCTACAGACTTCTACAGAGAGAACGGCTTCCCCATTCACCTGGAACCTCCCTATAACCTACAGACTTCTACAGAGAGAACATCTTCCCCATCTACCTGGAACCTCCCTATAACCTACAGACTTCTACAGAGAGAACGGCTTCCCCATTCACCTGGAACCTCCCTATAACCTACAGACTTCTACAGAGAGAAAATCTTCCCCATCTACCTGGAACCTCCCTATAACCTACAGACTTCTACAGAGAGAACGGCTTCCCCATTCACCTGGAACCTCCCTATAACCTACAGACTTCTACAGAGAGAAAATCTTCCCCATCTACCTGGAACCTCCCTATAACCTACAGACTTCTACAGAGAGAACGGCATCCCCATTCACCTGGAACCTCCCTATAACCTACAGAATTCTACAGAGTGAACGGCTTCCCCATTCACCTGGAACCTCCCTATAACCTACAGACTTCTACAGAGAGAACGGCTTCCCCATTCACCTGGAACCTCCCTATAACCTACAGACTTCTACAGAGAGAACGGCTTCCCCATTCACCTGGAACCTCCCTATAACCTACAGACTTCTACAGAGAGAACGGCTTCCCTATTCACCTGGAACCTCCCTATAACCTACAGACTTCTACAGAAAGAACGGCTTCCCCATTCACCTGGAACCTCCCTATAACCTACAGACTTCTACAGAAAGAACGGCTTCCCCATTCACCTGGAACCTCCCTATAACCTACAGACTTCTACAGAAAGAACGGCTTCCCCATTCACCTGGAACCTCCCTATAACCTACAGACTTCTACAGAAAGAACGGCTTCCCCATTCACCTGGAACCTCCCTATAACCTACAGACTTCTACAGAAAGAACGGCTTCCCCATTCACCTGGAACCTCCCTATAACCTACAGACTTCTACAGAAAGAACGGCTTCCCCATTCACCTGGAACCTCCCTATAACCTACAGACTTCTACAGAAAGAACGGCTTCCCCATTCACCTGGAACCTCCCTATAAGGTACAGACATCTGGCACAGTGTGAGGGTGTGTACCCTGGCGTTGCCCACATTGACCTGTGTTGACACGATGTTGGTAGGGAGACAGAACGTAGGTGGTAACGAGGACACCAGTCTGCAGACAGAACATTAAGCCTAGTACTCCGGAACCTCCCTATAACCTACAGACCTCTGGCACAGTGTGAGGGTGTGTACCCTGGCGTTGCCCACATTGACCTGTGTTGACACGATGTTGGTAGGGAGACAGAACACTCAGCCTAGTACCCTGGAACCTTCCTATACCTGAGTACCCGTCTCCTCTTCCTGCCAACGCAACTGTTTGATTTGTGTGTATTGTTTTGTACTGTTAGGTATTACTGCCCTGTTGGAGCTCAAAGAAACATAAGCACCTGTGATAACATATGAAAGATATGTGTACGCTGTGCGACTAATAACAATTAGATTTTTATTCGAGACTCAAATAGAGTCTCAGCCTCTCAACCACCGTGATTTGTAATCCTGTGAAACTAGTTTCTTACCAAGATTAATCATTAAGGTGGATCAAGTTGTGACTACTCATGTAGACTACACCCACAGACACACCCACAGACTACACACACACACACACACACACACACACACACACACACACACACACACACACACACACACACACACACACACACACACACACACACACACACACACACACACACACACACACACACACACACACACACACACACACACAAGCAGAGAGACACACACACCCAGACACACACACACACACACACACACACACACACACACACACACACACACACACACACACACACACACACACACACACACACACACACACACACACACACACACACACACACACACACACACACACACACACAGAGAGAGACACACAAGCACACACACACACAAACACCAAATAAAAATAAAAATAAAAAACACAAACGCACACAGACAAACAGATGGACACATGCAAAAGTGTGTGAAAATGAGAAATGTGATTCTGTGAACACAGTAAATAATGAAGAGTAATGAAATGTACACTAGTCATCGCGTGTTCGTGAGTTAAAAAGAGGAAGAAGAAGAGTAGAGCTGGCTGAGTTGACGTTCTCAAAGACATTCCAGTTGTGTGTTGGTATGTGGTTCTTCTGATGAGTCCATCCTAACCACTCCACATAATGAAATGTCTCACCAGTCATTTAGTTCACTGGGGGGGGGGGGGGGGGGTTGTTAAAAGTCTATGTCTGTCTGCTTCCCAAAATGGTACCGAAGGGGTCCTGGTCAAAAGTAGTGCACCATATAGGGCCCTGGTCAACAGTAGTGCACGATATTGGGCCCTGGTCAACAGTAGTGCACTATATAGGGCCCTGGTCAACAGTAGTGCACTATATAGGGCCCTGGTCGACTGTAGTGCACTATATAGGGCCCTGGTCGACAGTAGTGCACTATATAGGGCCCTGGTCGACACGTAGTGCACTATATAGGGCCCTGGTCGACAGTAGTGCACTATATAGGGCCCTGGTCGTAGTGCACTATATAGGGCCCTGGTCGACAGTAGTGCACTATATAGGGCCCTGGTCGACAGTAGTGCACTATATAGGGCCCTGGTCGACAGTAGTGCACTATATAGGGCCCTGGTCGACAGTAGTGCACTATATAGGGCCCTGGTCGACAGTAGTGCACTATATAGGGCCCTGGTCGACAGTAGTGCACTATATAGGGCCCTGGTCGACAGTAGTGCACTATATAGGGCCCTGGTCGACAGTAGTGCACTATATAGGGCCCTGTCGACAGTAGTGCACAGTAGTGCACTATATAGGGCCCTGGGGCCCTATATAGGGCCCTGGTCGACAGTAGTGCACTATATAGGGCCCTGCTCGACAGTAGTGCACTATATAGGCCATGCGGTGCTGTTTGAGATGTGAAGGAGTGGGCTGTGGCAGCCATGTTACGTAAAATCCTTGGTTGGGTCATGAGAGGCTGCTGGCTTTCTGGCTCAAGAGGCTTTTCCTTGCTTTCCTTTGAATGTGGCTTTGAAAAAGGATCTGTGATCCAACAGGATGAATAGGGAGGGGTGGGGGTGGGGGGGTAGTTGGCTTTGAGGAGCTCTGACTGCAGACTCTGAGGCTATTGGCTTTAGAGGAGGAACACTAGCTTCAACCGTTGGCAGTGTTAGTGAGCTAGCGCTTGTTATAAACTCATTGACATGGCCACCTCAAGCAGTGAGACCCACGTTACATTAGCAACAAAGCATTTTGGGAATCTGGCCACTGTCCAGTCAGTGAATTTGCGAGCTCTCCAGACGGGAAAGAATACACTCATCCTGTCACTTAAGAGTTGAACGTGAACAGCAGGTCCCTCGATGAAGGCAGTCCGTTTGAATAGATGTGCCTGATTTCTACAAGGTGAATCGTACGCAGTGAACTCAAACACACAGCAAACTTTGAAGAGCAGCGGCTCCTCTCGTCACATGACATCTCAGACAGACTGTAGTTTGGACTGTGGATGTAGAACAGTCTACACGTGATCTACAAACGTATCATACTGTTGAAAGACTTACACTGTGAAGAACATCCAATGTATTTAACAAAGTACAAACAAGGTTGCCCTACAGAACCAGATACGATACACAATAAAATATGGGTGGCAATTAGCCTAGCCGTATGGGTGGCAGTTAAACCTAGCAGTATGGGTGGCAGTTAGCCTAGCAGTATGGGTGGCAGTTAACCTAGCAGTATGGGTGGCAGTTAGCCTAGCCGTATGGGTGGCAGTTAGCCTAGCAGTATGGGTGGCCGTTAGCCTAGCAGTATGGGTGGCAGTTAGCCTAGCCGTATGGGTGGCAGTTAGCCTAGCCGTATGGGTGGCCGTTAGCCTAGCAGTATGGGTGGCAGTTAGCCTAGCCGTATGGGTGGCAGTTAGCCTAGCCATATGGGTGGCTGTTAGCCTAGCAATATGGGTGTCAGTTAGCCTAGCAGTATGGGTGGCAGTTAGCCTAGCCATATGGGTGGCAGGTAGCCTAGCAGTATGGGTGGCAGTTAGCCTAGCAGTATGGGTGGCAGTTAGCCTAGCCTAATGGGTGGCAGTTAGCCTAGTCGTATGGGTGGCAGTTAGCCTAGCAGTATGGGTGGCCGTTAGCCTAGCAGTATGGGTGGCAGTTAGCCTAACCGAATGGGTGGCAGTTAGCCTAGTCGTATGGGTGGCAGTTAGCCTAGCCGAATGGGTGGCAGTTAGCCTAGCCGTATGGGTGGCAGTTAGCCTAGCAGTATGGGTGGTAGTTAGCCTAGCAGTTAAGAGTGTTGGGTCAATAACCTAAAGTTTGCTGGTTCAGATTACTCAGCTGACTAGGTGGGAACAAAATATGTTGTCGTGCCCTTGAGCAAGGTACTTAACCCTCTGGCTAAATGTTTCTGCTAAATGACTAAAATGTCAATGTAAAATGAATGTACAAACCAGGGGCGTCAATCGGGTATGGCAGGGTAAGCCAAGTCACGATACCCTAGCTCAACACCAACAATTTAAAACAGGCTACAAAAAAAAATATATATATATATTTTTTTTTACCTCAATTTTGTGGCATCCAATCACAGCAACTCCAGTACAGACTCGGAAGAGGCGAAACCACGCGTCCTCCGAAACACAACCCAACTATGCCGCACTGCTTCTTGACACAATGCACATCCAAACCGGAAGCCAGCCGCACCAGTGTGTTGGAAGAAACAACATACACCTGGCGACCTGGTCAGTGTGCACTGCACCTGGCCCGCCACAGGAGTTGCTAGTGTGCAATGAGACAAGGATATCCCTGCCGGCGAAACCCTCCCTAACCCAGACAATGCTGGGCCAATTGTACGCCACCCCATGGACCTCCCGGTCGCGGCTGGCTGCAACAGAGCTTGGGCTCGAACCCAGAATCTCTGGTGGCACAGCTAGTAGCACTGCGGTGCATTGCCTTAGACCAATGCACCACCCGGGAGGCCCTACAAAAATAATTTTCAATATAGATTTGACTTTAGGACCATGCGGACGCCTCAACCTTTTGTCAAAACAGTGCAGTGGTGAAGATGGAAGTAGTAGAAGGCATCAAATCCAATGTTATTTGTCACCTACACATGGTTAGCAGATGTTAATGCGAGTGTAGAGAAATGCTTGGCTAGGTGACTGCTGTTTGACCTGACATTAGAGGTGGCTAGGTGACTGCTGTTTGACCTGACATTAGAGGTGGCTAGGTGACTGCTGTTTGACCTGACATTAGAGGTGGCTAGGTGACTGCTGTTTGACTTGACATTGGAGGTGGCTAGGTGACTGCTGTTTGACTTGACATTAGAGGTGGCTAGGTGACTGCTGTTTGACTTGACATTAGAGGTGGCTAGGTGACTGCTGTTTGACTTGACATTAGAGGTGGCTAGGTGACTGCTGTTTGACTTGACATTAGAGGTGGCTAGGTGACTGCTGTTTGACTTGACATTAGACTAGAGGTGGCTAGGTGACTGCTGTTTGACTTGACATTAGACTAGAGGTGGCTAGGTGACTCCCAGTACTGGAACTAGTGTGTTTTTTATTTTACTAGGCAAGTCAGTTAAGAACAAATTCTTATTTTCCATGACGGCCTAGGAACGGTGGGTTAACTGCCTTGTTCAGGGGCAGAATGACAGATTTGTACCTTGTCAGCTAGGGGCTGTTTGATTTGATCTTGGCAACCTTTCTAGGGTTACTAGTCCGGTGGGTTAACTGCCTGCAGATTTGTACCTTGTCAGCTCGGGGATTTGATCTTACAACCTTTCGGTTACTAGTCCAACGCTCTAACCACTAGGCTACCCTGCCACCTCTACACTCTAACCACTAGGCCACCCTGCCACCTCTACACTCAAACCACTAGGCTACCCTGCCACCTCTACACTCTAACCACTAGGCTACCCTGCCACCTCTACACTCTAACCACTAGGCTACCCTGCCACCTCTACACTCTAACCACTAGGCTACCCTGCCACCTCTATACTCTAACCACTAGGCTACCCTGCCACCTCTACACTCTAACCACTAGGCTACCCTGCCACCTCTACACTCTAACCACTAGGCTACCCTGTCACCTCTACACTCTAACCACTAGGTCACCCTGCCACCTCTACACTCTAACCACTAGGCTACCTGCCACCTCTACACTCTAACCACTAGGTTACCTGCCTCCTCTACACTCTAACCACTAGGCTACCCTGCCACCTCGACACTCTAACCACTAGGCCACCCTGCCACCCACCCCATTTGTAGAATGTTCAGCAACCTATCGACTGGGGGTGGGGGGTCCTCCCCTATCACTTTGCCATAGCCTATAGGCTTATCTGAAATGACAACCTGGTACAAAAACAAAACTGCTTCCAAGCTTCCTGACATCCAGGACCTAAATACCAGGCGGTGTCAGACGAAGGCCCAAAAAATGTCAAAGACTCCAGTCATTCAAATCATAGCCTGTTCTCTCCTGCTTCCGCACAGCAAGCGGTACTGGAACACCAAGTCTAGGACCAAGAATTCTCCTTAACAGCTTCTACCCCCCAAGCCATAAGACTGCTGAATGACTAAACGAATCAAATGGCCACCCAGACTATTTATTTTTAACTCACTCCCCCCTCTTTGTTTTTACACTGCAGCTTCTCACTGTTTATTATCTGCTCGTAGTCACTTCACAAATGACCTCGACTAACCTGTACCTCCACACGTTGACTCGGTTGACCCTGTATATAGCCTCGTTATTGTCGTGTAAATGTCTGTCCATGGTATAGGAGGCTAGTGGGAGGAGCTAGAGGCAGATGGGCTCATTGTAATCATGGAGGAGACAAACACATATGTTGTCATATGTTTGATGTGTTTGGGAACTAATTGCGCTTCTACCAGTCCTTCCATTACAATGAGCCCGTCCTCCTATAGCTCCTCCCACCAGCCTCACACAGTGTCTCGCAATAGGCCTATCCAAACTGCTCAAATGGTCAACACAACCCTAGAGAACACAGAGAAGGGAGTAGGGAAGGGGGTAGGGAAGGGGGTAGGAAAGGGAGTAGGAAAGGGAGTAGGGAAGGAAGTAGGGAAGGGGGTAGGGAAGGGGGTAGGATAGGGGTAGGAAAGGGAGAAGGGAAGGGAAGGGGTTAGGAAAGGGAGAAGGGAAGGGGGTAGGAAAGGGAGTAGGGAAGGGGGTAGGGGGTAGGATAGGGGGTAGAGAAGGGGGTAGGATAGGGGGTAGAGAAGGGGTAGGATAGGGGGTAGAGAAGGGGGTAGGATAGGGGGTATGGAAGGGGGTAGGGTAGGGGTTAGGAAAGGGAGAAGGGAAGGGAGTAGGAAAGGGAGTAGGGAAGGGGGTAGGGGGTAGGATAGGGGGTAGAGAAGGGGGTAGGGAAGGGAGTAGGGAAGGGGGTAGGGAAGGGGGTAGGGGGTAGGATAGGGGGTAGAGAAGGGGTAGGGAAGGGGGGTAGAGAAGGGGGTAGGATAGGGGGTGGGGAAGGGGGTAGAGAAGGGGGTAGGATAGGGGGTAGAGAAGGGGAGAATACAGGGAGGATAAGACAAGAGAGAACAGAGTCATAAGCAGTCGGGACCAACACACACACCCACGCACACCCACACACACACACCCACACCCACGCATACACACACACGCACACCCACGCACACCCACGCACATACACACCCACGCACACCCCACACACCCACACCCACGCACACACACGCACACCCACGCACACCCACGCACATACACACACACGCACACCCACGCACACCCACGCACACCCACGCACACCCACGCACACCCACGCACACCCACGCATACACACACACGCACACCCACGCACACACACACACGCACACCCACGCACACCCACGCATACACAAACACGCACACCCACACATACACACACACGCACACACACGCACACCCACGCACACCCACGCACACCCACGCATACACACACACGCACACCCACGCATACACAAACACGCACACCCACGCATACACACACACGCACACCCACGCACACCCACGCATACACACACGCACACCCACGCATACACACACACACGCATACACACACACGCATACACACACACACACATACACACACACACGTACACACACACACATACTACACACACACATATAAACACAGGGAAAGCATATCAATTGTTAGACTTGTTTAGCGAACAATCAAAGACAAAATAAAAGATAGATATAGATATAAACACCCTATTCCCTATACTGTATAGTACACTACTGTTAGATTCAGATATAGTCCTAAATTACACCCTATTCCCTATACTGTATAGTACACTACTGTTGGATTCAGATATAGTCCTAAATTACATCCTATTCCCTATACTGTATAGTACACTACTGGTGGATTCAGATATAGTCCTAAATTACACCCTATTCCCTATACTGTATAGTACACTACTGTTAGATTCAGATATAGTCCTAAATTACACCCTATTCCCTATACTGTATAGTACACTACTGTTGGATTCAGATATAGTCCTAAATTACACCCTATTCCCTATACTGTATAGTACACTACTGTTAGATTCAGATATAGTCCTAAATTACACCCTATTCCCTATACTGTATAGTACACTGCTGTTGGAGTCCCATTATAGAGATCTACTCAAGGTGAAGTCTTCAGGAATTATTCAGTCAATTATGAGTCAAGGAGTTGTTCATTTGTCTTGAGAGGTAGAGATAGTGAGGTGCTTGGTGAGTTCTACTCAGTACAGAGAAATACTGTAATATTGTTTAATGGACTTGTTGAGTTATAGCATTGCTGTGACTGTGTGAATGGGTTTTGGTGCTGTGCCAGGAGATGTCTGACAACAATGTGGTGTCCTTGTATTATGGTGTGTGTGTGTGTGTGTGTGTTCCCTTGTTCTCTATGTCTGGTTCAGGGTACCATCAGGAGTCATCTGTACGTGAGCTCCTTCAGACCCAAACGGAGTCACTCTCAGTGGGGGACAGCAGTCGCAGTGGGCCTCCTTCACCGTCACCAGCCAGGCCCTGTCAGTGGGTAAGGGGCCCTGTCAGTGTGGAAGGGGCCCTGTCAGTTAGCCAGGCCCTGTCAGTAGGTAAGGGGCCCTGTCAGTGGGTAAGGGGCCCTGTCAGTGGGTAAGGGGCCCTGTCAGTGGGTAAGGGGCCCTGTCAGTGGGTAAGGGGCCCTGTCAGTGGGTAAGGGGCCCTGTCAGTGGGTAAGGGGCCCTGTCAGTGTGGAAGGGGCCCTGTCAGTGGGTAAGGGGCCCTGTCAGTGGGGCCAGGCCCTGTCAGTGGGTAAGGGGCCCTGTCAGTTAGCCAGGCCCTGTCAGTGGGTAAGGGGCCCTGTCAGTGGGTAAAGGGCCCTGTCAGTGGGTAAGGGGCCCTGTCAATGGGTAAGGGGCCCTGTCAGTTAGCCAGGCCCTGTCAGTGTGGAAGGGGACCTGTCAGTGGGGCCAGGCCCTGTCAGTGTGGAAGGGGCCCTGTCAGTGGGGCCAGGCCCTGTCAGTGTGGAAGGGGCCCTGTCAGTTAGCCAGGCCCTTGTCAGTGGGTAAGGGGCCCTGTCAGTGTGGAAGGGGCCCTGTCAGTGGGGCCAGGCCCTGTCAGTGTGGAAGGGGCCCTGTCAGTTAGCCAGGCCCTGTCAGTGGGGCCAGGTCCTGTCAGTGTGGAAGGGGCCCTGTCAGTGGGTAAGGGGCCCTGTCAGTGGGTAAGGGGCCCTGTCAGTGGGTAAGGGGCCCTGTCAGTGGGTAAGGGGCCCTGTCAGTGGGAAGGGGCCCTGTCAGTGGGTAAGGGGCCCTGTCAGTGGGAAGGGGCCCTGTCAGTTAGCCAGGCCCTGTCAGTGGGGCCAGGTGCTGTCAGTGTGGAAGGGGCCCTGTCAGTGGGGCCATCACCACATCAGCAGAGGCCAACAAATACGTTATTTATCTCATACAGAGATCCAATCATACAGAGATCCACTCATACAGAGACTCAAAAGACTCACAAGCAGACAGACAGACAGGGATCCACTCATAGATACTGCCAATAGTAGTAGAGTAGTACTGAATAGATACTGTCAATACTAGTAGAGTAGTACTGAATAGATACTGTCAATAGTAGTAGAGTAGTACTGAATAGATACTGTCAATAGTAGTAGAGTAGTACTGAATAGATACTGTCAATAGTAGTAGAGTAGTACTGAATAGATACTGTCAATAGTAGTAGAGTAGTACTGAATAGATACTGTCAATAGTAGTAGAGTAGTACTGAATAGATACTGTCAATAGTAGTAGAGTAGTATTGAATAGATACTGTCAATAGTAGTAGAGTAGTACTGAATAGATACTGTCAATGGTACAGTAGTACTGAATAGATACTGTCAATAGTAGCAGAGTAGTACTGAATAGATACTGTCAATAGTAGTAGAGTAGTACTGAATAGATACTGTCAATAGTAGTAGAGTAGTATTGAATAGATACTGCCAATAGTAGTAGAGTAGTACTGAATAGATACTGTCAATCACAGTAGAGTAGTACTGAATAGATACTGTCAATAGTAGTAGAGTAGTACTGAATAGATACTGTCAATGGTACAGTAGTACTGAATAGATACTGTCAATAGTAGCAGAGTAGTACTGAATAGATACTGTCAATAGTAGTAGAGTAGTACTGAATAGATACTGTCAATAGTAGTAGAGTAGTACTGAATAGATACTGTCAATATAATAAAGATACTACTGATATCCTGACCTCACCCTTCGTTTGTCCTTGAAGAGATAATCCTAGTGATCATAATGAGACAGTTTAAGCTCCGAGGGTCGTTGTATGAATCAGCTGCTGTTCCTTCTGTTCACTGTAATTCACTGCCTTGTGACCCAGTCTACGGGTCTCAGCTCTGTGTTGATATCTCACCATGCCTCGCTTGATGAATAAGCTTCTGTTTACATCTAATAATGACAAACTTGCCACTTCTTGCTCTGTTGGTGTACAACAGTGGCTTACAAATAAGATTGATTGATACATAGAAAAGATTTGGTAGAGCAGGAGGGAAGTGATAATGAGTTATTCTGTGAATAACATTATCTCTGTGAATAATTCATTATCTTTGTGAAGAACTCGTTATCACCGTGAAGAACTCGTTATCACTGTGAAGACCTTGTTATCTCCGTGAAGAACTCGTTATCTCCGTGAAGAACTCATTGTCTTCGTGAAGAGCTCGCCTTTATTTCGACGACACAGATGACTTTTGTTTTCCAGTTGGACTATCGTGCAAACTTTTCCTTGAAAACAAAATCTTGAATGGCTCAACTCTGCCACACTATCTTGACTTCAGTCTTGGGCAAAATTCCACAAAAACAAAAAACAGTCCCACCCATTGGTACACTACACAACAAAGTACAAAGCCAACACCCCCATATGTAATAGTAATCAGTATTCTACACCCCCATATGTAATAGTAATCAGTATTCTACACCCCCATATGTAATAGTAATCAGTATTCCAACACCCCCATATGTAATCAGTAATCAGTATTCTACACCCCCATATGTAATAGTAATCAGTATTCTACACCCCATATGTAATCATATGTAATAGTAATCAGTATTCTACACCCCCATATGTAATAGTAAAGTATTCTACACCCCCATGTATGTAATCAGTATTCTACACCCCCATATGTAATCAGTATTCTACACCCCCATATGTATAGTAATCAGTATTCTACACCCCCATATGTAATAGTAATCAGTATTCTACACCCCCATATGTAATCAGTATTCTACACCCCCATATGTAATAGTAATCAGTATTCTACACCCCCATATGTAATAGTAATCAGTATTCTACACCCCCATATGTAATCAGTAATCAATCATATGTAATAGTAATTTACAACACCCCCATATGTAATCAGTATTCTACACCCCCATATGTAATCAGTATTCTACACCCCCATATGTAATCAGTATTCAACACCCCCATATGTAATAGTAATCAGTATTCTACACCCCCATATGTAATCAGTATTCTACACCCCCATAATGTAATAGTAATCAGTATTCTACACCCCCATAATGTAATAGTAATCAGTATTCTACACCCCCATATGTAATAGTAATCAGTATTCTACACCCCCATATGTAATAGTAATCAGTATTCAACACCCCCATATGTAATAGTAATCAGTATTCTACACCCCCATATGTAATCAGTATTCTAACACCCCCATATGTAATAGTAATCAGTATTCAACACCCCCATATGTAATAGTAATCAGTATTCTACACCCCCATATGTAATAGTAATCAGTATTCAACACCCCCATATGTAATAGTAATCAGTATTCTACACCCCCATATGTAATCAGTAATCAGTATTCTACACCCCCATATGTAATCAGTATTCTAACACCCCCATATGTAATAGTAATCAGTATTCCAACACCCCCATATGTAATAGTAATCAATATTCCAAGTCATATAAAGAGGTTCCAAAACAATAGTAATTTTTTTTTAATCAGGGGGGGGTATTCTACACCTCCCATCCATTACAATCTATGTAATCATTGTGATTGGTCTGCCTGTGATTGGTCCGCCTGTGATTGGTCCCCCATATGTTGTTGCAATATGTAATTCAGTATTCTAACATTCCATATGGAATGGTAAGTGTTTCTACAAATTCAGTGGCAGAGGTTCTGGAGACCATATGTAATCAGTATTCTACACCCCATATGTGTAATCAGTATTCTACACCCCCATATGTAATAGTAATCAGTATTCTACACCCCCATATGTAATAGTAATCAGTATTCTACACCCCCATATGTAATAGTAATCAGTATTCTACACCCCCATATGTAATGTGTAATCAGTATTCTACAGTGGTAATAGCTGGCTGTAGTTGGGCGACACACCAGTCTTATCTGCTTACTCAGGCTATTCTACACCCCCATATGTAAAGATAATGAAACAGGCTGTAAACACAACACACCCCCTGTCAACAGTAACAGAACACCAGCCATCCTGACTGTCAACACAACACACCACTGTCAACAGTAACAGAACACCAAGCCATCCTGAGGTTGTAAAACAACACGCCACTGTCAACACCAGAACACCAGCCATCCTGATTGTCAACACCTCACCATTGTCAACACTCAGATTGGTCCAGCCATCCTGACTGTCAACACAACACGCCCTGTCAACACACAGAACACCAGCCATCCTGACTGTCAACACAAACCCCCTGTCAACACACAGAACACCAGCCATCCTGACTGTCAACACAACACGCCCCTGTCAACACACAGAACACCAGCCATCCGGACTGTCAACACAACACACCATTATCAACACACAGAACACCAGCCATCCTGACTGTCAACACAACACACCATTAAAGATACAGAACACCAGCCATCCTGACTGTCAACAAAACACACCACTATCAACACACAGAACACCAGCCATCCTGACTGTCAACACAACACAACACTATCAACACACAGAACACCAGCCATCCGGACTGTCAACACAACACACCATTATCAACACACAGAACACCAGCCATCCTGACTGTCAACACAACACACCACTATCAACACACAGAACACCAGCCATCCTGACTGTCAACACAACACACCACTATCAACACACAGAACACCAGCCATCCTGACTGTCAACACAACACACCACTATCAACACACAGAACACCAGCCATCCTGACTGTCAACACAACACACCACTATCAACACACAGAACACCAGCCATCCTGACTGTCAACACAACACACCACTATCAACACACAGAACACCAGCCATCCTGACTGTCAACACAACACACCACTATCAACACACAGAACACCAGCCATCCTGACTGTCAACACAACACACCACTATCAACACACAGAACACCAGCCATCCTGACTGTCAACACAACACACCACTATCAACACACAGAACACCAGCCATCCTGACTGTCAACACAACACACCACTATCAACACACAGAACACCAGCCATCCTGACTGTCAACACAACACACCACTATCAACACACAGAGCACCAGCCATCCGGACTGTCAACACAACACACCACTATCAACACACAGAACACCAGCCATCCTACAGTATTTAGGGCTAATATGAAAAAAGAAGAAGAAATTGCCATTTAGCAGACGCTTTTATCCAAAGTGACTTACAGTCATGTGTGCATACATTCTACGTATGGGTGGTCCCGGGGATGGAACCCACTATCCTGGCGTTACAAGCGCCATGCTCTACCAACTGAGCTACAGAAGGACCACAATATAATGATGATATAAGAGTCTTGAAACGGTTTTCCCTTTTTTAGTGAGCCAATCAGGAGATATTACACAACCAGAACCATGAGAAAGTTACACTTCACAGAACCAGTGTGCTATCTATCCCTCAGGCTGTCACGTAGACGACTCAAACAGAGTACTGTGTATGGAATGCAATGCACATTTTGGAAGCATTCAGTACACGCAGATTATCCCTGTCCTGTTGGGGGGGGGGTAGACTTGGTCTGGTCCTAGATAAGTACTGAAGCTCTTCGTTCTGCTAGGCGTGTTGCCCTGGCGACACCCCAGTGATGTCACAGTCCATCGCTTGGAAAAGATGCTGTAACGTGAAGAAAAATATCTGACATCTGTATTCAGTTCTATATGTTTATGAAGTAATAATTTTCCCTACCAGGAAATATACCATATTCATTTGCAGTAACGTGTTGTTAAGTTGTTAACATGCATGTCACTATAAAACTTAGTTATTTGAGGGTCATTGTATTTTTTATATATAATTTTTTGTTGTTGTAAACAACTTTCCAACTCAGTTGTTTTTCCTGAACATGGACATATAATGATTGTAACGAAGTCCCCAAAACACAAGTCTCTTGTCACAGCATGAGACAGATGAAATGAAATGACAAAGATAACAGAATGTCTCTCCTGCTGTGGCTCATAAAACAAATGAAACGACAGGCCTCCTCATTAGACTCTGTCTCAGGCCTCCTCATTAGATTCTGTCTCAGGCCTCCTCATTAGACTCTGTCTCAGGCCTCCTCATTAGATTCTGTCTCAGGCCTCCTCATTAGACTCTGTCTCAGGCCTCCTCATTAGACTCTGTCTCAGGCCTCCTCATTAGACTCTGTCTCAGGCCTCCTCATTAGACTCTGTCTCAGGCCTCCTCATTAGACTCTGTCTCAGGCCTCCTCATTAGACTCTGTCTCAGGCCTCCTCATTAAACTCTGTCTCAGGCCTCCTCATTAGACTCTGTCTCAGGCCTCCTCATTAGATTCTGTCTCAGGCCTCCTCATTAGATTATGTCTCAGGCCTCCTCATTAAACTCTGTCTCAGGCCTCCTCATTAGACTCTGTCTCAGGCCTCCTCATTAAACTCTGTCTCAGGCCTCCTCATTAGACTCTGTCTCAGGCCACCTCATTAAACTCTGTCTCAGGCCTCCTCATTAGGCTCCATCTTAGGCCTCCTCATTAGGCTCCATCTCAGGCCTCTTCATTAGGCTCCATCTCAGGCCATTTCATTTGAACTTAAGTGATAATTACTCCATGTTGTTTCCCAAAATTCATTGTAGAAACTAAGAGGACACTAGAGAAGACTCTTTCCATTCCTGATGCTGTGTTTTTGGGTGGAGAACAGTTTGGCAAGTAGCGTACTTCACAAGAATTCAGCAATCGTTTCGTAAGACTTGTGTGAAATATGTCATTGTACACCCATCGAAGAGAGTTCTCACCCCTCCCAAAGCATGCCACTTTGCATCAGAGGGCAGAGATGTGCTGCTCTGGTAGAAGCTCCAAAAATATGTGCATGTGAAAGATTTACAACGAAAAGGTGAACACTTCTAGTCTAGTGCCAGATCTGTTTGTGCTGTCTAGGCAACTTTGGCAAGATAGCACAAACCCATCTGAAGTTTAATTATGAATCGCTACATTCGACTGGTCCAAACCGATCTGAAGTTTAATTATGAATCGCTACATTCGACTGGTCCAAACCGATCTGAAGTTTAATTATGAATCGCTACATTTGACTGGTCCAAACCGATCTGAAGTTTAGTTATGAATCGCTACATTCCAAACTGAAGTTCCAAACTGGTCCAAATCTGAAGTTTAGTTATGAATCGCTACATTCGACTGGTCCAAACCGATCTGAAGTTGAATTATGAATCATTTGACTGGTCCAAAGCGGTCTGAAGTTTAATTATGAATCGCTACATTTTGGTCCAAACTGGTCCAAACCGTCTGAAGTTCCAAAGCTCCCAATTGACGAGTGAAGAATAATCTTCTGTAATGAATTTTCCTGTTGACCTTCCACGTTCCAAAGCTCCCAATTTCCTGTTTTCCTTCCGTAGCTTCCCAATTTCCTGTTGTCCTTCAACGGTTCCAAAGCTTCCCAATTTCCTGTTGTCCTTCCACGGTTCCAAAGCTTCCCAATTTCCTGTTGTCCTTCCACGGTTCCAAAGCTTCCTGTTGACCTTCCACGGTTCCAATTTCCTGTTGTCCTTCCACGGTTCCAAAGCTTCCCAATTTCCTGTTTTCCTTCACGGTTCCTAATTTATTTCTCCATGGACGGTTGAGTCCTTCAAACGGTTCCAAAGCTTCCCAATTTCCTGTTGTCCTTCCCTACATAGTTGCACTATTTCCTGTTGTCCTTTAGACCAGAGCTTCCCATGGACCCCTGTTTCCTTCCATAGTGCCTTGTCCTTTAGACCAGTTGTCCTTCCACGGAGCTTCCCTCTTCCTCACATAGTTTATTACTTTCCATGGACCAGAGTCCCAAATGCCCCCTCTTCCCTACATAGTGCACTACTTTAGACCAGAGCCCTATGGACCCCTCTTCCCTACATAGTGCACTACTTTTGACCAGAGCCCTATGGACCCCTCTTCCCTACATAATGCACTACTTTAGACCAGAGCCCTATGGACCATGGTGAACAGTGGTGCACTATTCAGAAAAAAGGGTACTGTTTGAGCCGTGACCTGTGTGTATTCTCCATGTCTTCATCATAGTGTTTTTTGGGGGGGAGGGGTTGAAACTGTAGGCACTGCCACTGGGGAAGCTGGGAAACTGAGAAGGTTCTGGAAACTCTCCTGGGGTTTTTAGGAAATCTTCTGCCCCTCCTAGACTGCATTAGCCAGCCTCTGTCTATCACTCATCATAGAGAACAGGACACCACCCAGCCCATATAACACCCACCAAGTCCAGTCTTGATTTCCACGGTTACAGTAATGAGGCAGATTAGGCAGGTCCACTTCAGCCATTTGACTCTCTCTGAGAATGAAAGAAGTTATTCATCCAGGCCATTCCGTGCAGACTACAGAAGAGTAGAGAACGGGGAGTAAGTTGTTTGCCAAGTTCTTTTGTAAGCCTACGATTGTATCTGCCAATAAAATACAAACTTTTCAGGGCTAGCTGAGCAAAAATAACAAGATGCATCCTGTCTTCACATCTGTGTATTGTTTACAAGAGCAAGTCATTATATGGGTACAGGGTGGGTACAGGGTGGGTATAGGGTGGGTACAGGGTGGGTACAGGGTGGGTACAGGGTGGGTATAGGTACAGAGTGGATACAGGAAGGTACAGGGTGGTACAGCATGGGTAAAGAGTGGGTACAGGGTGGGGGTAAAGAGTGGGTACAGGGAGGGTACAGGGTGGGTATAGGTACAGAGTGGGTACAGGGTGGGTACAGGTACAGGGTGGGTACAGAGTGGGTACAGGGTGAGTACAGGATGGGTACAGGGTGGGTACAGAGTGGGTACAGGGTGGGTACAGGTACAGGGTGGGTACAGGGTGGGTACAGAGTGGGTACAGGGTGGGTACAGGTACAGGGTGGGTACAGAGTGGGTACAGGGTGGGTACAGGGTGGGTACAGGGTGGGTACATAGTGGGTACAGGGTGGGTACAGAGTGGGTATAGGTACAGAGTGGGTACAGGGTGGGTACAGGGTGGGTACAGGGTGGTTACAGAGTGGGTACAGGGTGGGTATAGGTACAGAGTGGGTACAGGTACAGGTTGGGTACAGAGTGGGTACAGGGTGGGTACAAGGTGGGTATAGGTACAGAGTGGGTACAGGGTGGGTACAGGGTGGGTACAGGGTGGGTACAGGGTGGGTACCGGGTGAGTACAGAGTGGGTACAGGGTGGGTACAGAGTGGGTACAGGGTGGGTTCAGGGTGGGTACAGGTACAGGGTGGGTACAGTGAGGGTACAGAGTGGGTACAGGGTGGGTACAGGGTGGGTACAGGTACAGGGTGGGTACAGGGTGGGTACAGGTACAGGGTGGGTACAGAGTGGGTACAGGGTGGGTATAGGTACAGAGTGGGTACAGGGTGGGTACAGGTACAGGGTGGGTACAGGGAGGGTACAGAGTGGGTCCAGGGTGGGTACAGGGAGGGTACAGAGTGGGTACAGGGTGACGCCATTTAGCCTGTACTGGCTGGCTGACTGGTGGGCTGACTGACTGGTGGGCTGGCTGACTGGTGGGCTGGCTGACTGGTGGGCTGGTTGGCTGACTGGTGGGCTGGCTGGCTGACTGGTGGGCTGGTTTGCTGACTGGTGGGCTGGCTGGCTGACTGGTGGGCTGGCTGGCTGACTGGTGGGCTGGCTGGCTGACTGGTGGGCTGGCTGCGTTCTTTCCACTGAGATGTCATGGCGGTGACTCACCATTACAGCGATGCATGGTGATGGTCACTTAGTTTGTTTACGTGCTACAGAGGTTAAACAGACTGAATGAGGAGTAAACAGGACAGAGAGCAGAGTTCTGTAAGGAACACAGAGACACAGAGAGTAGAGCTCTGGAAGGAACACAGAGACACAGAGACACAGAGACACAGAGACACAGAGACACAGAGACACAGAGACACAGAGAGTAGAGCTCTGGAAGGAACACAGAGACACAGAGACACAGAGACACAGAGACACAGAGAGTAGAGCTCTGGAAGGAACACAGAGACACAGAGACACAGAGACACAGAGACACAGAGAGTAGAGTTCTGGAAGGAACACAGAGACACAGAGAGTAGAGCTCTGGAAGGAACACAGAGACACAGAGACACATAGAGGAGAGCTCTGGAAGGAACACAGAGACAGAGAGACACAGAGTTCTGGAAGGAACACAGAGACACAGAGACACAGAGACACAGAGACACAGAGACACAGAGACACAGAGAGCAGAGCTCTGGAAGGAACACAGAGACACAGAGAGCAGAGCTCTGGAAGGAACACAGAGACACAGAGAGTAGAGTTCTGGAAGGAACACAGAGACACAGAGACACAGAGACACAGAGACACAGAGACACAGAGACATGGAGAGTAGAGCTCTGGAAGGAACACAGAGACACAGAGACACAGAGACACAGAGACACAGAGACACGGAGAGTAGAGTTCTGGAAGGAACACAGAGACACAGAGAGTAGAGCTCTGGAAGGAACACAGAGACACAGAGACACATAGAGGAGAGCTCTGGAAGGAACACAGAGACAGAGAGACACAGAGTTCTGGAAGGAACACAGAGACACAGAGACACAGAGACACAGAGACACAGAGACACAGAGACACAGAGAGCAGAGCTCTGGAAGGAACACAGAGACACAGAGAGCAGAGCTCTGGAAGGAACACAGAGACACAGAGAGTAGAGTTCTGGAAGGAACACAGAGACACAGAGACACAGAGACACAGAGACACAGAGACACAGAGACATGGAGAGTAGAGCTCTGGAAGGAAACACAGAGACACAGAGACACAGAGACACAGAGACACAGAGACACAGAGACACGGAGAGTAGAGCTCTGGAAGGAACACAGAGACACAGAGAGTAGAGCTCTGGAAGGAACACAGAGACACAGAGACACAGAGAGCAGAGCTTTGGAAGGAACACAGAGACACAGAGAGTAGAGCTCTGGAAGGAACACAGAGACACAGAGACACAGAGAGCAGAGCTTTGGAAGGAACACAGAGACATGGAGAGTAGAGTTCTGGAAGGAACACAGAGACACAGAGAGTAGAGTTCTGGAAGGAACACAGAGACACAGAGACACAGAGACACAGAGACACAGAGAGTAGAGTTCTGGAAGGAACACAGAGACACAGAGACACAGAGAGTAGAGTTCTGGAAGGAACACAGAGACACAGAGAGACACAGAGTTCTGGAAGGAACACAGAGACACAGAGAGTAGAGTTCTGGACAGAACTTTGCACAGCCAGTGAAGAGGAGTGGGACACCATTCCACAGGCCACAAAAAGTCTGAACAATTCTATGTGAAGGAGATGTGTTGCGCTGCATGAGTCAAATGGTGTTCACACCAGATACTGACTGGGTTTTTGATTCACACCCCTACCTTTTTTCTAAAGGTATCTGTGACCAACAGATGTATATCTGTATTGCCAGTCATGAGAAATCCATAGATTAGGGCCTCGTGAATGTATTTCAATTGACCGATTTCCTTATATGAACTGTCACTCAGTCAAATCTTGTATATCATGTATATTTGTGATCGTTATATGTTTGAGAAATGGAGGAATGGGACACGACTCCTAACCTCCTAACCTAACCACTACTCCTAACCTCCTAACCTAACCACTACTCCTAACCTCCTAACCTAACCACTACTCCTAACCTCCTAACCTCCTAACCTAACCACTACTCCTAACCTCCTAACCTAACCACTA